>NC_029787.2:13176249-13180203 GCF_000816755.2 Arachis ipaensis
CCTGTGGTTATGGCTCTCCCTGGTCGCCAAGGAAGAAACCAAACGTGGGATTTTGTGGTTGATCATATGTGATGTCCCAGCTATCTCACCAGGGAGCTACACTTTGGGTCCCAACACTTACTGGCAAGCAACAATAATAAAAAGAAAGGAATGTTCAAAGTCACACCCATAAGCACTCTCTCTGTCTTTATCTTTTACTTTGGCTTCTTTTTTTATCTATCCTCATGACTTACCAAAAAGGATGTTAGGCGTACTACTTCAGTGCACGAGATTCCTATCATTATGTTGGATGGACATAGTCTTCAATATTAGTCTTAATTATGTTAGCCAGATTTATGTATGTATACTTTTCTAGCTTTCTTTCCCCCACTCACCCTCATACCCTTCTTATGCAATGGGCCAGTGGCTACTGGCTAGTACTTCAATCCACTCATCATCAAACTGAAACTAAAAGTTAACTTTTTGGAATAAATTGATTAGTTAGATAAAGTCAAGCTAAGACTAATAGAATATACGTCAAAATCACTTCTAACTTAATAAGCTTTAAAAGCACACCTACGCTCAATCACAAAGCTATATTATTAGTTTTCAATGGGTATCGGTTGTAATTTCATTTCGATGAAGCATAGTAACTGGCTTTTTGTCCTGATATCCCTACCAAATGTCACTGTTTTCAAGATAAAATGAAATTCTTTGGGGGCTTTGAAGCAAAACATTTTCCATAGTATGTATGTATTTTCAAATATGAATAATTGGTAGTCATATATGATTAGTGTAAATGCCAGCTTGGAAACCTCTTGGAGAACACTACTCCTTGATTGAATTTCTAATAGAATGACCTTTAATACACCTCATTAAACTTATATTATCAACTCATCCACACATCCTAGTTCTGTAACAAGACAGTAATCCCCCTCAGATGACGACGGATTCTATTATTGTAATGGATCATATGGCATCAACAGAGGACTAAAAGAGAATACAGTATAAAGAGAATAAGGGGTTAGAGTCTTTTACTGTTTTCTCTAGTGATCCACAACTGGTTTGATTAAACCTACACGAACAAAAAGGAGAGACATAACACCCATAGAACTTGAGCTTTTGCTGGGATGCTAAAGTTTAAAGCCTTCTTTCCTAGTTGGGTGGTGTAAGCTCAGAAACGACACTTCCAATACAGGAAAATTGTATTGGTATAACAACTTGATTGTGCAGATCAGCTTTACTCAACAATGTATCAGTGATATTTTAGGTAATCTAGTTAACATGACAACTAGATAGACTAATCTCTCTCGTCTTTCTTTTTTGTTAAACGGGGGTAATTCATGACTTCACAAAGCGGTTAAAGCTAAGAATTAGTTTACCTAGAAGAGATAAGCACGTGATTTGCATGCCCCTGCTCTTTTCATCACCCATATTATTTGTTCTATTTTATATATATGGTCTTCCTTTATTGAGTTCTATATTAAGAATTAATATACATGGCTAGCAATAGCAAACATGATAGGGGGACAAGTGATATAAACCTACGTGCGAGAGAATAGCGGAGGTGGAATACCATGTAGAATTCACCTACTAGTCTAGTGGTTCCAAATACAAACTATATTTATATGGGATGGACAACATCAGAGAACTCTACCAGATCTTGCTAACAGCAATACATTAAAATAGAAGAGACATATTTATACGGTGTCAAAATCTTGCACGTGATTTTCACGTGATGAACATGGCCAGTGTCTCTGACGTGGAAGACAAGGTTTGTTTAATTTGTTGCTTTGCTTATTTCATTTCTTTAGACCACAGACTCCTTTCCTTGGCTGTGAGAGAGCTTCCTGTTGTTTTCGTTGTATTCGTTTGCCCTTAGACTTAGACGAACTATTACTAGCCAGTAGGACCACTGTTTCATCACTTTACGACGATTTGGAAAGTTTTGATAATATGCCAAGTTACCAACAACGAACTGTCACATATACGTGTAAATGGTGTAATACCATCACACATTTTTAATGACCATTCAGGTTGAAATAATACACCCCAAAAACTTCCACATCAATTTAATTTATATTGGCTATTGAAATGGATTGCCAGGCTACAATGAACCTGATTTTCACTCTTTTGACAATTGAAAAGGCCTGAATTAATGTTGACAAATCATTAATCTTTGTTGAATATAGGTATCAATTTGAACATAGTAAATTTTCAGTCTAAGATATTACTATTTAAATAGAGATAATATTTGTATATCTAAATTAATGTCTCAGTTCCTTACATATTTTTATCTCATTTTTTTCTTACTTAAATTTAAAATAGAGTCTAAACTAAACACAAATGGAAGTGTATAAACGACATTAACTCTGTTTAATTGGGTGTATTTTACTTATTGCTGTATTTTACATTATAAGTATGCAGCCAAACAATTGAAACTCGAGACTATGACAGCTTGAAGAAATTCAAGTAGGACAGAATGGAAGTTGAGTTTAGATATAAGCCTGTTTAAGTGGCATAAATTTGTAATTTGCAATAACGAATAAGTTTACCACTCATCAACTTTAATGACAATAATAAGCTGAAAGGTCCAGTTTGTTTCTTACTGTTATATTGAAGCAGAACCAATGCATGAATAACGGGTCCCATACACTGAAATGGATAGTGACATAACAGTCTACACTATTGCGTACCGTGGAGTGTCAACAAGGAAGAAAGTGGAAGGGCATGAAAACCGGACCCCTCTCAAAAAAGCAACTTGAATGCGCACATTTGTCATATTGATAGCCAAGATGATGAAATGGGCAAGTCTCTTTTCAGGTACGAACGATGTCGAACAGTCCCTACGGGGGAAAAGAATTAGAGAGTACGAAATTGAACGATTTATTATTGTAATGTTATCGTACAAATTCAGAATCGATAATAAGCATATGAAGTCTTGATGGTTTGACTAATGACTTTGGCAAGTGGCCACACGTGAATCAGCTTAAACCTGAGGTGCCAACTGTATCCAAACATGAAAAGCTGCATTACCTCTAACAGCTTGATGCCTGGAAAGCTCATGCTCAAGAAAAAAAACTATCTTTCAGGGACCCATTCACCTGCAAAATTCAATGGAGTAACAGCAGATGCTTCATGCTCTTCTAGGTCTTGATACAGTTGCTGCATTTGGCTGGCACCTGGGACGTTGTGAAGACCATGACTTAGTCTAGCTTCAATATCAAACATATACAGTAACCATTTACTTGCTAGTCACGATTCATAACAAATTAGCTTTGAAGTCACATGGATGAAAATGACATATCACGTTGCTAATTCGTGATCTACAACGGGCTACGTTTCTGACACTGTTTTATCATTCTTATCACTCGCCAGACATGAGAACTACTACACGCTGTCTGCTAATTTCTTTAATCGCGAACTCTGTTCCACCATATAACTTTCCATATCCGTATCTAAATACCTCTATCGATAATGAACAAAATTGACAACATAAAAGCCCAGATGTATGCATTAATTGTTTACGGAAAGGAATATACAGTTACTGGTCCCAATTGCTGAAAGTAGTGTATTCTTCAAATCATTGATATCCTTGAGCAATTTCTCATTTTCCCAGTTCCTCCTCTGTATCTCAACTTCTAATGCTGCAATAGTCGTAGGTAAGTGGGTAGTAAAAGTTAAAATTACAACGCATCACTGTTCAATACTCAAATTCTAATATTCGGTCATTAACTCTTAATAAATCTGTTTTGCCAAAACGTATGCAGCTGTGTTTACTTCTATAGAACTTAATTCCCCATGCAAGTCTAATATCAATAGAGAGATTTACCTGAATTTGAACTATGAAGATCTTCAAGTATTTCCTCAACAAATGCCAAAACCGAATTTTTCAAAACATCATTTTTCTTATCCAAAAGCTGAATTTCATTTTCAAGGGAGTGTTTCTCAGACAACAAAGTCCTTGCTTCACAA
>NC_029787.2:13180323-13181958 GCF_000816755.2 Arachis ipaensis
AATAATGATTCACTGTTGCGGCCACTTCTGCTTAACCCTAATTAAATTTTAGAATGTTATTGTAAATTACACAAGGGAAAAGAAAACCATGAATTTTGTCATGAAAGATGAAAACCCCAAAAGCGTAAACTAATAGTTAGAGATACATGAATAAATGGTTATATATCTAACAAATTTTAAATAGGTAAAGTTCATATAGAGAGAAAACATTCATACAGTTCCTAATATATATACATTCTATTTTAGACATAGCCACATAGCAAAGAATGAGAAATGTAAAGGAATGTCAAAATTTTATTTGGTCAGCAATGGGATCATAGAAGTTATTCTCACACTAAAACTTATAACATAATTTCAACATCAAGAACTACATCTACCAATAAGAGTTTTTTTCAATACCTTTTTTCATCCATTCCATTAACAATCTCATTACGCTTCATTTTAAGAGAACCTAGCTCCTTCTCCAAGGAACTCACCGAGGCCCTGAGATCAGCTAAAACCGAGAAGAGTAAAAAAAAAAATAAAGAATTGTATTACGGTACATAGATAAATCCCCAAACAACGAAGTTCTCAGTTGAAATGATTTTACAGATTATTTAACCTAAATTCAATGTTAATCAGATACTTATTGGATCGTTGCACACTTCCATGCATATTGCATGTATTCAATTTGTTTTTATTAAATTGAATAGTTAATGTATTACAACAAGAAATTTTACTTCAAATGCTAAAATATAACATGATGAATTTTCATTGATTTATCCAAATGAAAATTCCAACAGAAACTTTCAGCGGTCGATAATTTGATGCCGATAACTTACCAGCGACGGTGACGAATCCAACGTTCTCGAACTGTAGTATGCCACTCGTCTTGATCAGCTCGGCTTCTTTATTTTCCAGATCAATTTCAATCTCCTCGCATTTGACGATGCTCGATTCTATCTCTCGTGTTACCTGAATATTCGCCTCAATTTCTTCGTTCACCTTAATTGATCGAAGGTAGTTACTTACTTTCCGATCGAGATGACTGAATGAGAGAAGAGGCCATGTTTTCCCGTCAGATAGATCAATTGAAGAGAAGAGAAAAAACCTGGTCGAGCATTTCCTTCAGGGATGAAATGTGAGCGAGGATGGTTGCAGTGTCTTCCATTGCAAAGCTTGCAAACTCTACAGTGAATAGTGAAGTGATTTGTACCGCCACTTTTCAACGGTTTCATACTTTCATAGTTTCATTCCGTGTTTCCCGCGCTTCCAAATGGGCTCTTATAATCTTATACTCATATACTAGTCACTGGGCTCAATAAGCGTGGGCCCATCATATATTTCAGCCCAAACTTCTAATCTTTTTTATGAAACTACAGTCTCACAGTCACAGCAACTCATCAGGTGTGTTTACTGTTTACTGTTTAGTAATTGAAATGCTCAAAAATCAAACTAACAATAATTCTTTAAAATAATTATTATGTAATAATCAAGTTTGGATACTTTAACTAAAAAGCCTTTAAAAAAAATTTGTATTTGAAATGTACGGAAAAAGCTTTTTTATATGACAAAATCACCAAAAAATATAAAATAATTAATCTCGTTATCCATATATCTTTTTATAAAAGATGCTATTTTAATACCTGTGTTTTC
>NC_029787.2:13181968-13193247 GCF_000816755.2 Arachis ipaensis
TAGGTCAATAATCACGATGAAACCTTATTCCACTAGATAGAATCGACTACATGGATTAAACAATGCTATTGATCCCTATCATATATTATGTTTATAGAAAAATTGTTTATATGTAAATCTCGTTTGACCACCATATAGATGATTTTTCTAGATCTTATCTTCCTCTATTTTTCATCATTTGTTCATCTTCTATCTCATCTACCCTCTTAATTGGATGCTCTGTTAATCTTCTTCTTACATGTCCAAATCACTTGAGACGCAACTTTACCATCTTTTTCACAATAGATGCTACTCCAACTCTCTCTTTTATATCTTCATTCCTTATTTTATCCAATCGCGTATGGCCACTACTCATCCATCTCAACATCTTCATCTATGCCACACTTTACTTATGTTTGTGCTTTTCTTTGGTCGTCCAACACTCTGTATCATAAAACATAGATGGTTTGATAGCAGTGCGATAGAATTTACCTTTAAGTTTTAAATGCACTTTTTGCCACATATAAAACCAGACACACGCCGCCATTTTGACCAACCTGTTTGGATCCTATGATTTATATCATGTTTAATCTCTTCATTATTCTATATGATGCACCCAAAATATTTAAAACTTTTAACTTTTTGTAGGATATTTTCTCCAATCTTCACCTCTTTATTAGGGTCTTTCCTTCGGTGGCCGAATTTACATTCCATATATTCCGTCTTACTAAGGTTTATGAGTAGACCATACACTTCTAGAACTTCTCTCCATAAACCCAACTTATTCAGGTCTTCCTTTTACTCTTTTATAAGAATGATATCATCGGCAAAAAGCATGCACCATGGCACAAGCTCTTGGATATGCTCTATGAGTATTTCTAAGACTAATGTGAAAAGATATGGACTTAAAATAATCCCTGGTGTAAATCCTACACCAATAGAAAATTTCTCTGTCACACCACCTTGAGTTTTCACAATAGTTGTAGTCCCATCATACATGTTTTTAATTGCACGAATATATGCGATCTTTACTCTTTTCCTTTCCAAAACCTTCCATAAGACCTCCTTTGGCACCCTATTGTATACTTTTTCCAAATCAATAAACACCATATGTAGATCCTTTTTATTACTATGATACCTCTTATCATCCTTCTTAACAAGTATGTAATTTTAGTGGTGGATCTATCTAGCATAAAATTAAATTGATTCTCTATTACTTGTATCTTTTGTTCAGCATCCGTTCTATCACACTTTCCCATAACTTCATGGTATGTCTCGTGAGTTTGATTCCTCTATAGTTTTGGCAACTCTGTATATTCCCTTTATTCTTGTAAATAGGTAACAAAGTACCCTTTCTCTACTCATCTGACATTTTCTTTTAACTTAAAATTTCAAAAAGTTTGGTTAACCAACTAATGTCTTTCTCTCGCTCTAAGACCCTTCCAAATTAAACTTCAATTGGAATATTATCAGGTCCTACTACCCTGTCATTTTTCATCCGTTTTAAAGCATCTTTTACCTCAAAGTCTCGTATCCTTCGATAGTAGTCGAAATTTCGTTCTTCTTCCCTCGTGCATAACTGCCCAAGGTTCGAAAGAGTCTTCTATCCTTCATTAAATAACTCATCGAAGTAGCTCTTCCACTTTTCATTAATTTTCTCATTTTGAGCAAAAACCTCTCTGTTTTTATTCTTTATGCATTTAACTTGATTCAAGTCTCTCATTCTTCTTTTACGACTTTTTACGATTCTATATATACTTTTTTCTCTTTTCTTTATTTTTAGAAAATGATAAAGACCCTTATATCCTCTTATTTTTATTTCACTTATAGCCCTTTATTTATTTTTTTTTTTTATAGCCGGTTTTTTTTATATACTAAATTGACCTAATTGATCGTGATATGAATTAATTAGGTCAATTTAATAAAAAAACTCATAATGTGTATATTGTATACAGAATCTTTTTTATATAATGTAACACGAGCTTAGAATTATTTTACTCAAAATATATATATATTTTTAAATTATAATCCAATTGCTCAAACACTCAAACTTCATCTAAACATAATTTTTTTTCAAAAACAGCTTTTTGTATAATTAAATATTTTTCATATGTATATCTAAATATGCTCTAAATCAATCATCAATGTCTAATTGTGATTTTAAAAAGTAGCATTGAGGAAAAGCTGTCGCATTCGAAGATGGTATATTCTTTTTTAAAATGGAAAGTCAACTGTCAATGCAACTTGCTTATACGTAATATGTTAGTATCTGCATCTATCCTCAATTATTGATGTCAGAAAACCGATAATAACATAGAATGAGATGTGGATACGCACATGACATGACTTTTCTACGAGAAGAACTATTTATGAAAAACACGTCGTATGGAAAGCATACAAGTCTAATGGTAGAAATTTTAACTTTTAATGTTTTAAGTAGATATATAAGAGAAGCTTAGTGTAATATAAGACAGATAAGCAGGGGCGGAATCTCATATAACAAAAGGGGGACAATGGCCCTTTCAAACTTTAAATTTTATTTTATAAATTTTAATTTAACCTCTCTTAAAAATTGTATTTTACTTTTTTTTTGTTATAAAATTAATTTTTGATCCTTTTCTAAAATTTAATCTAATTCCACCCGTGCAGATAAGTATAACTAAATTCCACTTTTGGCAACGTATAAAAGATAAAGGCTAGTGAGAGAGCTAGTGCACATGGCTCCTATTCGGGTAAACTTTATAACAGCAACAAGTTGATCTCTTTCGGGTGTTGTAGACTTGTAGTTAGTAACTACTAGTTATGCCCGTGCCTATCTTCCCCACTTAATATACATTCCACGTCGCTTAAATTTGTCTGTTTCTACCCGAAAATTAGCTCCATGTTCTTCCAAGAAAGAAACGTCGTGGAAGAAACCACCATTATAAAGAAATATATTTATGTGTTTAGGTGAGTAACTGAGTATTGTAAACGGATGTTTGTGTATGAATAATTAATTTTTCATTAAAATTGAATTGGTGTTGACGTGATTTATAGTTTATTTTTTTACATATTGGTATAATTTTGGTGTAATACTCAATCATTGAATTTTATGGTGTTTTTTTAAAATTGTGGAAACAGTACAATACGCTCCCTTGGATTGACAATACGTTCTTGTATTGTCAATCCAAGGGAGATTGTCAATCCAAGGAAGCGTATTGTACTGTTCCCACAATTTTAAAAAGCACCATAAAATTTAATGATTAAGTATTACACCAAGATTTTTTCAATATATAAAAAAATTAACCGTCATTTATTTTTGGTATCCTTTTTCTCTTCTTTTAATATTATTTTCACTTCTTTTTCTCTTTACAATTTTTTTTTATCAAATTAAATTACATAATATTTTGTGGTTAGTTTTTAATATATATTTTAAAACTTAAAATGATTGTGAAATTAGGCGAAATAATAAAACTCAGTATAGTGTTTTTAATTTTAATTTTTATAATTCTTTTTATTTTCACCAATGGATATGGATTCATCACTTGTGTATTTACTTCTTTTTAGGAGTGGAAGTAAGTCAAGTTAGTTCATGAGTCTATTCAAGTTCGACTCGTTAATAATTTGATAAGCTGAACTCTTGAGTTGGTGAGCTGAGCTTGAGCTTGTAATTGAGCTCATAAATTAAATGAATCGAGTTTGAGTTTGGATAAGCTAAAATTATTAGCTCATGAGCTGGCTCGATTATATATATAATATTAAAAGTATAGATTAAATGCATATATAGGATATGCATATTAATAATTTAATATATCAATTAATCTCCGGTCCACATACAAACTTTTTCACTATACAAGTCATACAAGATCTGAAAATCCTTAATCCCTAAAACGCGCCTCTTATGGCACGTATGTTTCACGCGCCTTCTTAACAGATTTTTCAATCAATCAATGTGCGAATATATAACTTCCTTTTTCGAAAGGATTTCGTTTCCTTTTTTGAATTTCTTATGCATTTTCTTGTCTTTTCTCTTCGATCTCTTTCGTGCATTTCTCTCTTCCTTTTCCTTCGCCATTTACGTAAGTTTTTTTCTCTGTTCTCTTTCTTTATTTTTCTCGTTTTTCGTTGTTTCTGAAATCGTTTTGAAGATAATGGATGATTCAACTTCAGATTATCAGTTGAACCAGAGCGAAGTGGATTTTGAATTTGAATCCAATGAAGTTCCTAAGGTGTGGTTTAATTCCAATTAATAATTGAATCTGAATTTGAATCCAGTTAGTAGTTTATGATTGTGTAGCTGAATAATGCGTGAACCTTATCTGTGAAATTTGCTGTTCATTGTTCCATGTTTGAATTGTATCTGATGTACTAGTTCTGATGAATTTTATGTATTTTATATCAGGAGTGTAAATCAAGAATATTTGGGTATATTTCAGAAAAGTTTGGGTGTATTTACAGTCTATGATTTTTCATCTCACTGATGGTGAATTGTCTTATTATTTTAGTTGAATTGTTTTAGTTTCTATTTATTGATAATTTATGAATCTGATTTTTGTTATTTTTTATGATAGTTTTATAGTTGCATTTGCATTCTATAGTTTATGCTTGTGTTTAATATGGTGTATTTTGTAGCAAATCTGTGGTGTTGATGAGCAGTTTGTATCAAAAGTTGGGATGACTTTTAATACTCTTGAAGATGCTACAAAATTCTACAAAAATTATGCGAAGGCTGCAGGTTTTTCTACAAGAGTTCGGAGCACAAATAAAAAGGGAAACAAAATTAAGAATCAATTGATTATATGTTACAGAGAGAAAAAATTGAAATTGAAAATATCTCCGACCGAGAAGACAAATCCCTCAGCTGGATTTGAAGTAGGGAAATCAAAATTTTTTTTATTGTCTTGAATCCAATAAAGTGGTTGAAGTGTGGTTCAATTCAGAAGAAAAAATGCAGCATTAGAAGAAACATTTTTCTGTATTTGCAGCAAATTTGGGTGTAACACGAAGATATTTGGGTGTATTTGTAAGAATTTTGGGTGTATTTTTATTTTGATAAATTATGCATAATTTAAAACTCTTCCTCTTCCTCCTCCTCCTCTTCTACTTCTTTTTTTTTTTCATCATCATCACTATTTTCTTCTTCTTTTTTTATTTATTCATTTTTTTTTGTTTTACCTTCTCAAGTTTCGTCTTGTTTTACTTTCTTAACAAGAATAAAAATAAAAAAATCAAACAAAGAAGAAGAAGAAACACATAATGTTGTAAAATTACTTGGAAGAGTATGAACTTACATTCATTTAACTAACAAAAGAAAGAAATAAGAAACTGAAGAAGAAGAAAACAAATGCAGCTTTAGAGGAAATATTTTTCTGTACAAAAATGCTATTTGTACACTAAAATTATCCACCAATGTATTTGTGTATAAATACATGTGTGGTTTAATTTATTTTCAATGTATATTTGTATTTCAGTATGTATTTTATATTGGTGGCTGATTTTAGTATACACGTAGCATAATTCATTTCTGTATTTGCAGCAAATTTTGGTGTAAAACGAAGATATTTGGGTGTTAGACGAAGATATTTGGGTGTATTTTTAAGAATTTTGGGTGTATTTTTATTCTAATAAGTTCTGCATAATTCAAAATTCTTCCTCTTCCTCCTCCTCATTTTCTGCTGCTTCTTTTTTTTCATCACTATCACCATCTTATTCTTCTTTTTTCTTTTATTCATCTTTTTTTTTTTATTTTTCCTTCTCAAGTTTCTTCTTATTTTACTCTCTTAACAAGAATAAAAACAAAAAAAATCAAACAAAGAAGAAAAAAAAACACATAATGCTGCAAAATTACTTGAAAGAGGATGAACTTACATTCATTTAACTAAAAGAAAGAAAGAAATAAGGAAAAGAAGAAGAAGAAGAAGAAAAAATGCAGTATTGGAGAAAATATTTTTCTGTACAAAAATGCTATTTGTACACTAAAATCAGCCACTAAAATCAGTCACCAATGTATTTGTGTATAAATACATATGTTCTTTAATTTATTTTCAATGTATATCTGTATTCCAGTATGTATTTTAACTAGTGGCTAACTTTGGTGGCTGATTTTAGTGTACATGTAGCATAACTCATTTCTGTATTTACAGCAAATTTGGGTGTAAAACGAAGATATTTGGGTATAACACAAAGATATTTAGGTGTAAAACGAATATATTTGGGTGTATTTTTATTCTAATAAGTTTTGCATGATTCAGAACTCTTCCTCTTCCTCCTCCTCTTTTGCTGCTGCTTCTTTTTTTTTCACCATCTTCTTCTTCTTTTTTTCTTATTCATCTTTTTCTTTTTGTTTTATCTTCTCAAATTTCTTCTTGTTTTACTCTCTTAACAAGAATAAAAACAAAAAAATCAAACAAAGAAGAAGAAGAAACACATAATACTGCAAAATTACTTGAAAGATGATGAACTTACATTCATTTAACTAAAAAAAAGAAAGAAATCAGGAAAAGAAGAAGAAGAAAAAAATGCAGCATTAAAGGAAATATTTTTCTGTACAAAAATATTATTTGTATACTAAAATCAGCCACCAATATATTTGTGTATAAATACATGTGTGCTTTAATTTATTTTCAATGTATAATTGTATTCCAGTATGTATTTTATACTGGTAGCTGACTTTGGTGGCTGATTTTAGTGTACACGTAGCATAACTTATTTCTGTATTTGCAACAAATTTGTGTGTAAAATGAAGATATTTGGGTGTAATACAAAGATATTTGGATGTAAAATGAAGATATTTGGGTGTATTTTATTTTGATAAGTTCTGCATAATTCAGAACTCTTCATTTTTCTCCTCATCTTCTTCTGTTTCTTCTTCTTCTTCATCTTCTTATTTCATATTCTCATAATTCTTTTTGAGAGGAAAAAATCAAACAAAGAAAAAAAAAATACATAATGTTGCAAAATCAAAAGAAGAAGGAGAAGAAACACGACGATGAAGATGAAACACGCGAAGAAAAAAGAGGAGAAACACAAAGGAAAAAGAAGAAGAAGAAGGAAGAAGAGGAGGAGGAGAAACGCGAAGAAAAATTGACAGTTATGGTTTTCATCAAGGAAGAAGAAGAAGAATCGTTCATAATGGTGATGGAGCGCTTTGAAAACATGATGCGCGTGTTAACACGCTTTTGTGGGTGAGCGTAGCTTCTGTTGAATTTGGCCCAACTTATAAGTCAAAAAGACTTGTATGTGTAGCATAACTGTTAATATATATATATATATATCTATAATGTAATATATAATTTTACTTATAGATTATATTTTTATTATTTGAACTAACTCATGAATTTTTGTTGAGTCAAACTTAAACTTATGAAATAGACTTAATTATTAATGAGTTAAACTATAAACTAAACTTAATTTTCGTACGAACTTAAATTTGGTATAACTCAGTCACCAAAAAAAATTTTGGTATAACTCGACTCAGTTTTAACCCTAGCTCCTTAGCTTTATCTCGTCCTTGGCTTGTTCACGTTGAATGAGTGTCCCGAGAAGCAAATAGAGCTGCGGATTAGATGACTAAGGGCTTGTTTGGGTGAGCTTTTGAGAAAAGATCTTTTTTTAAGTTATCTTTTTTTAAAAGATCTTATAGAGAAGTAAAAGTAATTTTATGTTTTGATATCTCATGTAAAAAGGTCTTTTTATCTATCAATTATGTTTGGGTATAACAATATAAAAGTACTTTTTTGTTCATTTATTACACGAAAAACATCTTTTTTTTAAGGAAAAAAGATCTTTTAAAAAAAGATGTAAATTACAGCTTCTCAAAAAAGATCTTTTTTTTATTTTACTAGTGCTTTTACTTTTACTACTAGAAATTTGCCAAACACGTTAAAAAATAAAAAAAGATATTTTTTCATTGAAAAAAGATCTTTTTTTAACAAAATAATGGCGCCCAAACATGCACTAAATACAATACCAAGAATAACTCTAATCATGTTATTTGGTCTGGTGTTGATCTCTAACAAATGATCTGCTCGGATTTAGGATAGTTTTTGCTTTGTTTCTTTCCTTATTTAGACACAAAAAAAAACCTAGCTCCTTTTAAAGGCTGAAAGACAAATAGTATAGCGTGGGATTTTGAATTTGAGAATCATAGTAGAAAAATGAGTTCCCACTCACACCTGATGACCTCTTCAACCTCCCTCCTTCTCTCCAAAACCCGCTCACACCACCACCACAGCCTTAGCACTTACCACTTCTCAAAACGGTATCGTTCCCGCCAGATTCTATGCGCCAAAACCACCGTGTCCTCCGAATCCGAATCTCAATCCTCCTTCCCGATTCTCACCACTGTTTCCATTCCTTTCTCTCAGCTCAAAGTACTCTCTCTCTCTCTCTCTCTCTCTCTCTCTCTCTAACAATCTGAAATGGAATTGAGCTGAAAATCGCTATGATGCATGTTCATGATGTTGCGTGTGTTTGATCCTTGGCGCTTAAGGATTTTTCCGGTATAGGTGTTTTGGTAATGCGTGTATCTTTCTGGCGATGCGTTTGTTTATTTGATTCTGTGGTTGTTACTTGATCTTGTTGTAACAGGATAAGAACTCCGACTTGTCGTTGAAGATTGATGAAGGATTCGGACGCAATGGATTGGGGATCCTCTCCGTCACCGATGTATGTGTGTTCCTGATGTTGCATTTGACTTGTTTGTTCTTTATTTATTGTTTCAAGCATCCGTAACCGTAAATCACAGTTCTCTGAATTTATTGATGTGATGAATTATGGATATTATTGAATAAATCAAGAAGTTAATTCTGTATCCTAATGCATCACTTGTTAACACTTAGCTTGGCCATAATAAGTACTGCTGTGTCACATTTGTGTTATTGTAAGTATTTTGTTGGAATTGATTATAGGTTCCGGGATACCCTTCGTTGCGTGCAAATCTTCTGCGTCTTGCTCCAAGGTATCTTTTGCATGTTGCACTGGTGCATTAGTGTAGATTTAATACATCGAAGGTGGTAATCAGAAGCAATTTAGTTTGCTAACATTTTCATCTCCTTTTGTCAGATTGGCCAATCTTCCTAAAGAAGTGAAAGAGGACCTTGAGGACCCTCATAGTAGGTAAGTTACTCAGTAGTTAAGACTTCTTAGTTCTTACTACTAAATTTTCACTTCACATACATATTCTGCTTCATTCTATGACCCTGAATATATTGTTGTATTTTCGCACTACTCCACTGCCCTGTACATGAAACTTTTAAAGCAACAAATGACTTGTTCTTCATCTATCCACCATGAATTATTAGGTACAATTTTGGTTGGAGTCATGGGAAAGAGAAACTTGAAACTGGAAAGCCTGGTAGATCTTTCATCTATTTGATATAAGTTCTTCGATGTACTCTCTTTGGGAAGATATAAATTTGCTTTGGGATACAATTTTGCTTTTGGCTTCTCCCGGGCATTTTTACCAATTGCAATATGAATGTTTCCATTTCAGAAATGCATGGTTATTTGGGCAAACCTGTTGCTTACTTATCCTGCCTGTTTGATGCACTTTCCCTTTTACTCCTTCATAAAATTCGTTTTTCTATCTCCAGGAAGTTAAAAAAACAAAAGCAGTTTAAACAAACTTTGGAAGTCTGTGAATTTGGAAATGTAGAATTTAGTTCAAGGCATACATTTTGGAAAATGGGATAGTAATCTGCATTATTAAGTGAGGCACTTTTTTTTAAACCTAACTTTCTCTTCCCTGAGTGCAGATCTATTGAAAGGATCTTTCTATGCCAATCCCATTCATGATACTCCCACATCAGAGCCATCTTTGATTCAACGGTAATGTGGATGAATTCACTTGTCATATTGAAAATTTTCTCTACTATAATTCAATTACTTTTTACAGGGGAATAGTTCATTGTTTAGATATATGACATTCTCACTTTTAGATAATTTATACCTCAGTCAATAAGCTCTTTTTGCTTTATAACTTGCAATTCAGTTAAGGTTGATGCCTATCTACAGCTACACTCATAGATCCCAAGTTAAAAATGGAAGCGTTGGCAATTCTGTATCCTATGATCATACACATTTCCTTAGATTTGTGTTTTCTGTAGGTATCCATCATATTGTGGATCAAATATATGGCCCAGCAGTGCACTACCAGAACTCGAAGTGGGTATGGCCTGAAGCCTGATCAGATTTTGCATTTATAATCTTTGTTTTCTGATGCCTAGGTTTATAGGTTGATGTGTCATATAAATTTTCCTTTCCTGTGTACATGCAACAAGCAACTTATGTATTCTCATTTGTTTTTATTTATCTTTTGTCAGTTTTTTTTTAATGGGTGTGTGGCTCCCTTTAAGTATACAGCAGATATTTAAATTCTTACTTTGTTGTACACACTTTGTGTAATTGTGTTTGATTATTTGAAGAAATATTTACTGAAAAAAGGAATTCCTGGTAAGATTATTTCCAGGCATGTTGAGTGGTCAGTTGTTCCGAACCTGAAAATATTCTTGCCTATGAATGATGCCCGTTAGTGATCTTCTCTACAATGTTTCCATCCTGTATTGGTAAAAGATTATTAGGATGTTAAAGCTTTGGACGCGAAAGTAGTAGCAATCCTTAGGGTTGTTTTTTGTCCCCTTGATTAATGGATTTTGAATCTAGAATTAGAAGATTAAGAATATGATGTTTTACTACTTCCGATTTCCACAACTTGATGACATTAGATAATGACAATATATTATTATAGTTTATTTGATCTTTATGTTTTGCTAGAGAACATGATTGATTACATGTTCACTGCTTATTTGTTTCTGATGTGTAGCTTTCAAAGCTCTTGGGAAGCTCATGTTTGATGTTGGATTGATGTTGGCATATCATTGCGATCAATATGGTAAGATAATTAAATTTGTATGGCTTGTGATAATTAAATTTGTATGGTTTGTGGTATTTACTTAGCTTTGTATTCCATGAGTAATGTTGGAATTGGACTATTTTTTGCTCTTAACCTAGTTGCTTACCTATATTAAGCATTGTTCGTTCTCACTTCTCAGTATCTAAAGGGAAGAAAATCAACAAGGATGAAGGTCTGAAACCAATACTTCATCGCTCCCGCTGTCACAAAGGACGTTTGCTGTATTATTTTCCTTCACAACAAGGGTAATTTTGATTTAAACCGTCTTTTCTTTTGCGTATTGTAATAGTTCAATGTCAATATCCGATCCAACTTGTAAGCTTTGTTTTGAAATTTATCATAATTATTATGACAGACAAATACTAGAAATTTGGTCCAATAATTATTTTTCTTTGATATTTCTAAGGAA
>NC_029787.2:13193301-13196951 GCF_000816755.2 Arachis ipaensis
TAGCAAGAAATTCTAGTGCCTGTTTATGACAGGAAGAATCCAGTCCTCGAGTATCTTTCTGAAAAGTATAGACATCACTATCTCAAGACTTCCAAATATTCTGTCTTAAAGGAGTCATGCTACATGATCAACAATTTTGTAGGCAACATAAAGAAAAAGTTGGCTAAAAACCTGTTGGTCACTTAGACTTTCTCTTTTCCTGGTTCAGATAAAAAGTATTTAAACGATCCTTGTTTTCACATGACTAATATAAATTTTTAAAAGTTAAGTTTGATATCTTTATTTTTTTAAGAAATATACCTCTTTTTAGAATTGAAATTGTGTTCTATGGATGATAGAATGTCTGCCATAATCATTTTACGGAGTCTTAAATGACTTGTGCCATTTGAGCTACAAGTTCATTGACTTGTGCAAACATTATAGCCATACATAGTAAAGGAAATGTTCATTAAATATTAACTCTTTCAAAATAGTTGAATCTATTTTCATTATGAGGTAATATGATGATACCTGAATATAGAAAACATTTCTATTCTAATATTCTTCTATCCTTTTGCATAGGCATGCATGATAGTATACTAACAAGTTCCAACTTCCAAATGACTTGTTACAGCATCCAAGATGGTAACTCTATCTCTTCTTGGTGTGGATGGCATACAGACCATGGTTCATTGACAGGTTCTTGTTATCAGTTTAGCACATTTCATATATGGGTTGTGCTTTTCTTATATTCCTCTAGTTAAATTGAAACAATAGAAATGTCCATGGATATAAAGATGAATATATTGCAAGGTCCGTTGTTATGTTTCTTTATGCGTTGTCAATTTGTTTAATTCCCATTTCAATTCATTGTGTAGGTCTGACCTGTGGTATGTTTATGAGAGATGGTATAGAGATACCTTGCCCTGATAGTGCTGCCGGCCTTTATATCCGAACAAGAAGTGATCAAATCGTCAAAGTATACACTCTTATGGAGTTTCAAGTAACACTAGATTATTTTAATGCTAATGATAAGAAATGTTCACGATTGCGACCACAAAATTTTTTATTGGTTCATCTTTCTTTCACATAAATATCCCATCCTCCTCATTCAGTCAACATGTAAAATTTTCAAATATGTTAATCTGTTGAAATTAAAATGTCACCTTTCTGATAATGTTTGAAAGATTTAGTCTTTTAAATTTCTATGACATGGTTTTAGATGCATTGTATCTTTGGAATGGATGATGTACTTTAAAAGTATCAAATACATTAGAACATGTGATGTCAACTGACTGCAATGTTATAAAATTCCTGTGCACTTGTTGAATATCCTTAAAAACTTTTAGGATTCCAATTTAGGGCCTTTCCTTAATGTTCAAGGATTGATACGTTCAATATATTACACAAAACCTGCAACTAAGGACAAATAGAACATTGCATGTATGTTTTTCTCGTTTTGTTATAGAAGGAAAAATAACTGTTAGGAACAGCCATGTTGAGTGTCTAAACTGGTAAAAAAACTAATATTGCAAAGTCCAAATTGATAAAGATTTAAGCACGGTATCTTTATCTCTGGTTCAATGTATTTACTATTGTTTTAATTCTTAGGTTGTCTATGGAAAAGATGATATAGCTTACCAAATTGGTGAAACAACTGAAATACTTTCTGGTGGTTATCTTTGCGCAACCCCTCATTGTGTGCAGGTAATTGAAAAACTTCCAGAACTGTGCAGAACTGTTATGTTAGTTTGGTTGAATACTTGTAGCATATGCAGTTGTCATCCTGTTTTCTCAATTTATGTATGTAGATTCCTTTTCTTTTCAGACCTCAAATTGTAGGTTTCTTGTTCTCAGTACTAGTTGTTGATGTGGTATGACAATCAGTTCTCTTGGTATTATTTTCTTCTGCAGGGTTTGCCAGGTTCCTTAACTTATTAGTTAATATAAATGTTAGAGAATATATGTATTAAGTAATACCTTATGAAGTTTATTTGAGCATTAACGAATGAACTACAATTATTCTCTTTTAAAGCATATTGGGTGGGACACTAGATGACATTGGTTTGCTTGGCCTGTTGTATCTTATATGTTTTTGATGCCTCTTCTCTACCGAGTATGACAAATAGTAATTAATAATGTTCATAGATGAATTAAAAAAGTGAGCTTTTCCCTTGATGTTCATAAATTGAGCATCCTGTATCGTTGATATGTATCTTATAGCTTGATCTTGTCTAGATTTTCTCAAATCAGAACTTTTGTTCAACTCTTGCTATGTTGACCTTTCTGATTCTATTTCTATCGGTATCTTTCTGATAAATTTTTTTTTTTCCTTTTAAATACTTTTAGGCTCCTAAGGGGAAGGACACTTCTGGAATTGAGCGATCAACATTTGCATTATTCATGCAACCTGACTGGTATGTTATCTGAAAAGAAATGCAAGAACTTTCTGTTGCTTTGATGATGTTTTGCGCTGATCTTCAGTCATACACACATGATAGTCATGCTAACATGAAAGGATTGAAAACTATGGATCTGAGCTCAATTTTATAGTAAGATATAATATTAATACTATGCCTTTCAGGGACGAAAGACTCAGTTTTCCTGAGGAAGTTCATATCCATAAAGAGGTATGCATTCCTGAGTCATGAGCCTTATTTCACCTTCAGTAGGACTACAAAACCATGCACCATTACACAATACGATATCTGAGTAAATATTGATTAAAAAATACACATTTAAAATAATAAAAAAAAAAAAGATTCTCTGCAATGTGATTGTATTATTTGCAAGTACTGGGTATGGTTTGTGTAGAGTGCATGTAAGACAACAAAATTATTCATATGGGGTCAGTCGTTGAACATTTTGAGTTCTACCTATGGCGGGAAAGTGGCAAAGCTATATTTGTGGGTTACTGATGATGTTCTCTGTTTAAATAAACTACAAATCAATCCATTCTATATAACATATGGATTCTAAAACAAAAATGCTATTTGTACACTAAAATTAGCCACCAAAATCAGTCACTTTATATTTGTGTATAAATACATGTGTGGTTTAGTTTATTTTCAATGTGTATTTTGTATTTCAACATGTATTTTATACTAGTGGAGTAGTGGCTGATTTTGGTGTACACGTAGTATAGTCGATTCTAAAATATGTAATTAGTATTCCGCCTAATATATTTTCTCCATTTTTTTTCCAGCTCATTGCATCAAATGCTGCCCTTACTTTTGGAGAGTATTCAGAGATACTGCTTGACAAATATTACCACCGGAAAAAGTAAAGGTTTATATCTTAACCATTGATGTTGATTTTTAATCAAACTCCTGTCTTGTTATATTTATATTTCACATCTAGTTGCTTCATTTTGCTCTGGTTCGTTAGCTGCTAGTGATCCGATAAACTATTCATTTCACAATAACCTACTAGGCTACTTGAAGTAATTGGGCGTTGGGGGTCTCATATTGAAAAACTGTTAATCCGAGGGAGTGACATAAATAAATTTGTAAAGGCAGCTGAGTCTTGGCACAGATAAAAGATTTGTAGGTTTCTCATCAAGTTGCATCGAAGTCCAAATCTCAAGAGTGGAATATAGAACCTTTTCAGTGTGTGACTGTGTAGTGTAAGAGAAAAGGAAAAAAATGAAAAATAAAATTTTAAAGATATAT
>NC_029787.2:13196962-13198362 GCF_000816755.2 Arachis ipaensis
ATAAAGATGTTATTGCTATTGGAGAATAGCAAAATCAAAGGAAAACGAAAAGGAAGATTCATTTTGCCTCCTGGATTCAAGAAAAATATTTCCAAAACTAACTGGAAATCTGGAATAGGCACATAACTCGGGGGCAGAAACATAGCCCGTGTATTTAGATGTTGTTTTAGGGGAATGTGAGAAGCTACTATGCTGGAGTGAAAAAGAGAGAAAAGAAAAATAAGGTAGCATTTCTTTAATGGCCTAAAATTTCCATTACTCTTCTTAGATATGGACTAGTTAGAAAAGAAGAATTTTACTGTGCTATGATTATAGTGATATGGTAATTATTTAAATTTTGGTAATATCTAAAAAATATAATGAAAATTATATTAATAATATTTTTTATTTTAATTATATTTTTATTTTATAAAATCAAAATATAATTTTAATTATATCTTTTAAGTATTATTGAAATTTTATAATCGATATCATTATCACAATTATAATCACTTTGAAATACACCGTTAAAAAATCATCAAAATTTGTAGCATCCCTTATCCGGGAAAAGAAATTATTTAACGAAGAATGCTATGATCATCAGAATTTATTATTTTTTACTATTAATTAGTCATTAATATTTAAAAGTATAAGATAAAGTATGTTGATGGTTAAGTAATAGTTAAAAACAATAAATTATGATAATGTTTAGCATTTTTTCGCTTTTTAATTTTCATATTTAGAAAACAGAGGTGTTATCTATTCTTATTGGGGTTGTGTGTTATTTTGGAGTGTGAAAGACGGTTATTAACAAATTGGAGCGTTCGATTTAAGATTTTTAACCACAAAATTGACCCATCAATTTGCTCCAAACTTTAGAAAAAAAAAATCTGGTCACACAATATAGAGAATCCAAATTGTTTATTATTTTAATTTAAATTCACCAACTTCCAAATCGGATCTTAAGTATTTTCTTCTCTATAATTTTGAGTCTTCAATTTGTAGATTGTTATTTAAAAAGAAAAATGTCTCCATATCTATTAAAAATTTAAAATCAGGACAATAGTCCATAACAGTAAAAAACATGCAATGGAATCCATTACCAAAAAAATTAGCCGTATTTTTCTTGTTAGACGGCTATAGAAACATACACCCAGCTATACACGGAACTATAATATATTATTTTTTAGTTGATATTAGCAGAAGCATCTATTCTTAAGCCAATAAGGAGGGTAGGTCAGTTATACCCCAATATAATTATAAACAATGAATCTGCAGGTAAAAGCTGTGGCCGAAAGATCGAACTTCGCCACTTCGGACAGGAGAGACGACGACATATAGATAATTTAATATATTCAGAGGATAGCAACTTCTAATTAAAAATTGGTAAGATTAATTGCATATGCTTCAATTTGTGAGCA
>NC_029787.2:13198531-13199352 GCF_000816755.2 Arachis ipaensis
TTCTCAAAAAATAACAATAAAAGACAAGGCATGTCTACCTAATGAGACTAACTAGTATGAACTATGCAGTGGGGGCTGGACTTAGTGGTTAATCGTCACCTCAATAAAGGATGCCGGCCATGGGATATAAAAGTCCAGGGAATATATCAATCAAATAAGTGAAATAACTGATACTGTCAAATACTTTCTAGTGACCTTTAAAGTGAATTCTCGTTAAAAGATTAGAAAAAGAATAAATCCAAAATCTTGTATCATCTAAGGGGCTCCATAATTTTATAACTAGTGGGGTTACAGAATATGGGGCTGTGGATAGAATTCGATTATGTTAAATGTACTATAAAGTTCCTTTCAACTTTCCGACCCGACTATCTCGCCAATCAAAAGGTTGACATGTAATCATAAATTTTCCCCTAGCAGCTGAAGCTGGGGAAATCAAACTACACTAGGATTTGAAATTCTGGTAGTGAAATACAGCAACCCATAGAAGTGTGGTGTGTGAGGAGTGTGACAAAAGAAAGAGTCAATTTTTTTCTAGATACTACGTCAATTCACTGTAAGTTAGGTTGATAAACATGGTAATTTAAAAATTAACATATCAACCAATTTAAAAATTAACATATGTACGTCACTCTATTGTTGGATATTATGTTGGCACTTAACAATTCAAGTCGACACTACATTAACAGAAATTTGGATTAGAGACAAAAAGAAATTCAGAAAAAAAAATCTAAGAAACTTATTTGATTATGGAAAAGTATAGGGTACCAATATTATCTGTCAATTTCTGTCAATTCTTATTTATAATTGTGTTTCATGGAACG
>NC_029787.2:13199385-13201584 GCF_000816755.2 Arachis ipaensis
ATATAAAGAGACACATCCAGAAAATATATCTATAAAGACACTTCTATTAAACACAGCTATAAAAAAGACATTTTTATTAGACACATTTACGAACACACTTCCATAAAACATAATTATAAATAAGAGTTAGCAGAAGTTGGCAGATATATTGTTGGTAACGTAGCGGAACCGTATTATTTATGGAAGTAAAAAACTATTTTGATTCTCTTGCAGAAATGCAAAAACCATTTTAAATATTAGAGAAAAGGACAAATAGGTCTCTGACCTTTTGTTCCGCAGACATTTTCGTCCTTGACCATTGAAAAATACTTTTAAGTCCCTGACCTTCACAAAATTTGGACGGATCAGTCTCTCCGTCCAAATGCCTTCTTCAGGGACTGATCCGTCCAAATTTTGTGAAGGTCAGGGACTTAAAAGTATTTTTCAATGGTTAAGGATAAAAATATCTAAAAGACGAGAAGTAAGGGACTTATTTATCCTTTTCTCTAAACATTACTTCAAAAATCAAAACCATGGGTGATTTTTTTTTTTTGGCACAAAATGGGTGAAATAGTTAAAAGTGGAAAGAATAAGTGATGGGTCGATGCCGAATGGGCGGGTTGATAGGGCATATCTCAATCTTATCCCAAACTATGTATGAGCTAGGAGAACAAATAGGCCGCCAAAGCCACCAAATTCACACAACTTCCCCCTGATATCCACCAATGTTGACCCATGAGAATAAAATCCAAAAATCCAACCCAACTTGGTGACCACATATACTTGCAACTGCAGTTGGTATCACACACAGGCTTTATTCTCTTCTCCCGTCCCCTCTATTTTTTTTAAGGGGATACTATGGTGTTTATAACTTTGTACTTAAGTTACTAAAATAAATAAATAAATAATATTTAATAAATTTTATATAATTTATTTTTTATTTTAGATATTTTATTTTTTATTTTAAAAGAAAAATTAAATAATTTAGGCACTGTAACAAAAGTTCTATAAATCTCACTTTTTTTAATTACTATTTTTAATTAGGAAAAACGTGCTTGAATATGGACAAGGGTGCCACGTGGGGTGGTTCAGTTTGAGTTGGTTGCAATTGAACGTTTGTAACCCCACACGGAGTCTACTAGTTTAAGTTTCTCAATGGTTAATTTCATTTAATTGGCTCTGTAATGTTAATATGGTATGGTCCTTGTCATTCTTGGAACTTTCCCCTCTGCCTTTTTGACCAAATTTGATTCTTCCTCTCCTGCTTCAGGCTTACTAGAACATCTTCCTTCTAGACCAGTCTCAACTGAATCGAACTTTGCAGCAAATTTTGCTTTTGCTTGTTGTTACCCCTTTTTTCTTTCATTTATTTCATTAAAATAATACAACTTACTTTTTTATACAATGTATTCATTATTTAACAACTGTAATAGTAAATTATATTTTTTTAAATAATTTAATATATTTGATTAAACTGTTTAATATTTTAATATAATATATGTTTGTATTTTAATTATTATTTTCAAACGAAAGTTTGATATCTATCTTCAAATAAATAATCATATAATTTAAATATGTAATATCATCTAATTTTAATCATCATAAAAAATATTATCTTTTAAGGTAATGAAAAAAGTCCGAATTGCCAATGAGTTATAGCTCAAATGGCATAGATTTTCTATACTCAATTAAGAAGTCGCGGGTTCGAGTCACATATCTTTCCAAATTTTGCGCCAATGAGTAATAATTCAAATGTCCCTATACTCAATTAAGAGGTTGTGGGTTCGAGTCTCATATTTTGGTAAAAAAAAAAAGAGTTTGGTCCCATGTACAAAGACCACAGATTTATCAAATTATTACAACAAATAATATTTAAATTAGTGACATCGACTTTGCATTATTATATGAACTTCAAACTCTATTCTGTTTCAATAATGAACAAATGAATGACGCTTGCGCGAATTGGATTGGCGTGTAAGTCAGTAAGTTCATGAAATCTTTTTATATTTAAGATGTATGTTAAAATAGTAGGGCAAACGATGTTAATTTGATATTGAACTTCCACTAATTCTACAAGATATCGCGTCGTCGCAGGCTGATTTTATAAACACCACTTTATTAATCAATTAATAATCAGTATTAGCGTGGAATTTTGATCCTCCAAAATGAAAGTCACTACTAGCAATAAAAAGAATTTGACTATGGATATAAACCCTTATC
>NC_029787.2:13201917-13210084 GCF_000816755.2 Arachis ipaensis
TTATTTAATTAATTCTTAAAAAAATATAATACTTTTAAATTTATACTAAATAATATAATTGATTTAGTCTAGTTGCTTATAAGAGCTTTAATATACATATCAATCCTAAACAATACAACACAATATAGAAAATCATTGACTTATTTCAGCAAGACATCATTACAAAATACTAAGAATTTCTGCCTAATATTCCCATCACGTTATAGAGAATTTAAGCACACTAATAAATTGCATGTATGATAGTGAAACATGAAAGGAAATCAAGGAACATATACAACACCTTAATTGCATGGTGAACATCTTGGCGTTAACGTAAACTCGTGGGTCCCACACAGAACAACCTCATGAACATATAAAAACGCTGTGCCAAACAAGTCTTAGACCCCACCACATCTTCTACCACTTCCCTCTCTATATATAACCGAGAAATTCGTGTGTTTTGTTGTAGCCATTGAAAATCCGAATCAACAAAACCTCTCTCTCTCTCTCTCTCTCTCTCTGCCCCTCTAGGTTTCCAGTTTTGTAACCATGACTCTCTCTAGCTTCGCTCACACTACTACATCTTCTCAACCACGCCGGAAAACAAGCCTTAGAAAACGGTGTTTTACGATGGTGAAGCAACAGAAGACGCGGTTCTACATATGTGGAAGATGCATAGCTATGCTTCTCTGCTGGCACGACCACTCTATATCCGATTAGACTGCATATATACATATATGATTGTGTTCTTGCTTTCGTCTCTACTGTCTCGTGGCATGGTACTATGTAGCTTGTGTTCTGTGTTTTGAAGAGTTACCAAACAGGAGGGTCAGTGTATATATGATGAGGCTGCAGCAGAGGAATCTCAAGTCACAAGGAGGATTCTTCCAAGTATTGAGGATCTGGATGAAGATGGCTCATCACTTCAATTGGGGTGTTTGTGCAAATGGGTTTGTGGTGACTGAGGTTAGAATCAAGGATTATGGGAGCATAAGGTGGAAAGATAGAGTCTTTGAATGAGGTGACTAATGGGGTGTAGGATAATAGGCTAATAGGACCTTTTGAAATTGACCCAGTTGAATATTTGTCATAACTTGGGTGCAATTCGCCTTCTTTGTAACTGTGATTGCAATTGTAATTACTTGATCTTGTTTCAATGGAAACAATTCAACTGAGCTGAAAAGAAGTGTTTTTTTTTTCCCTCAATACTGCTATCTTTTATTGTTATTGTTATGCTTTGATGTAGTTGAAGTCTAGTTCATAGTAGATCTACTCCATGTCTGCAATCCTATAAATTGGTGAAGGCTACTGTTGTATGTGAAATTGCTTCTTCTGCATCTCTCATTCCTAAATGGATTGAGAGACGACAATTTCAATTAGGTGAAATGAGACCACTATTGAACCTTAAAAGGTTCAGAAATTTTAATGCTGGTGTGAAACTAAGCTAAATGTCTAAGCATCATTCTTCAATTAACAGTGACAAGCTTATTGCTCCACAAAATTATTCATGTTGCTGTATCATTCTGTTCAATTTTTCCCTGTCTTGTTAAGTTTTTCTCACATTCTTTTGTGAAAATAATCCTAATTAGCTGCTTTCTTTCTTGTTACATAGGTTACACAAGAATGAGGGGGTTAACAAAACTCTGGTAATAGTTCTTCACAAAATTACTTGAAACATTAAAGAATTCAGTCCAGAACTTCATGTATTTGTTGTATAGGAAGCCATACTTTAGGTGATTACATATTTATTACCTTCATCATTGAAAAGATGAATATTGATCGGAGAGAATAAAATAAAAAGTTACATTTAATATAAATTATACTTGTGAACAGGGTTATGCAACTCAACTTGCAATACAATGCATGCCATCTTTCAAGTGTATGATGAACGTAGAAGATTGAATAGTTTTGGGAACTAGAGAATATATATTATATTCATCATCACACAACTTGTACAACACAGAAATCTCACTGGCTAGGATTATAGGGTTAAATGCTTTAGGCGACAGGGTACACCATGACTTGATCAAGAACAGGGCCACAAAGAGAACCATAGTCATTAATTCTTGTATGATAGAAAGAGCTGTAGAATGTTATTCTGGTTCTGTTTGCAATTGCCTTGAACTTGAAACTTGCAGTCTTGAATTTACCATTTCCTTTAGAAGTGAATTGAACTTGAAGTTTCTCTTTCGCGGCAAAAGCCTCAACCATCATTGATCCATGACATCCATTCCTTGCGTCGCCAACTGTAAACACCATCTTGTAGACTTTGTTTGGAACTGTTCTGATGATTTGAGCAATGGCACCTTCCCTTCCTGCAACTAGCTCCACCGCTGCCTTCCCATATGGGACATTAAAATGCTTCGAATCAATGAACTTTATGGCTTTGAGAGATTCGATAATCCAACCAGGGAGTGGAGACATATAATCTTGCTGCATAGGTGGAAGTAAAACTCCATTGTTTGATTTGAAAATTGGGAATGGACCCTCCTCAAACCCAGGATTTTTCACCAAATTAGCTGCAAGAGTATCATATCATGTTATAGTTTGATCAGGAAATAAGTGTTTAAGACAAAAACCTCCCAAAACAATGTTAACTAATCACCTATGTGACTTGCTATGCAAAACTTTGCACAAAGAAAACATAAGAAAACTCTAGAAGAAACTGCTAAAAGAGATCTAAATATAAATGATCTAAATATCAATATGATTTATGACAAGACACTATATATGTTGTTGTCTGATTCGTATATCCATATAGCAGACTCCATTTAGTAGGATAAAACTTTGTTGTTGTTTGTGTTCCTAACTTGAGCATACATAATCAATTAAGGACAGAATTGTATTCATTACTTCTTGTAGGCTTTGGAGGGATGAACTCTCTGATGGCAACAGCATCCAAGAGAGGACCACAAGCAGGGTCTTCTTGAACTCCGGGGTTGAGGAATGTCACTTTGGTGAAATTAGAAGCGGCCTTGAATCCCCAAGCTATAACATCACCATTGAGGCTATAAAGTGTCTGAAGAGGAACATCACCCTTATGTGGAGGCACTGAGATTCTCAAAACTTCATCTTGAGCACAAGTCCTTGAGGCTCCTAGTATTAGAGCATACCTATGTCGCACAAGGACGAAAACTGAGTATTGAATCCGACACGACAACAGAAAAGTTAATAGGGTAACAGAAAAGTTAGTCACAATTTAAAATGTCTAATAACATTTTGAGCTATGCACATATAGAACACAAAATTGAAGTACCAGTGACCAGGTATGACTTTGATGGTTTGGGATATTGAGGCTTCATTGCCAAGCCTCACAGCATGCTCTCCATGTGTCACTGGAAAGTACATTCCTCCAGGTTGTGGTCCACCATTGATATACTCAACAAAACCATTGATCTCCCATTTTGGCAATGAATATTTCCCAATGATTCTTGTTTTCTTCAGGAATCTTGGGTCTGGCTTCTCCTCAAAGTTGCCATTTTGGATGTAAACTGTGAGGGAAAAAATGACACAGCAGCAAAACACAATTTTAGAATCAGGGCAATTAAGTGCAAGCAATGTTATCAAACTCTCGAATTAACTTGTAAACTCTTATTTATAAGTCTAAGTTCCCAGATCGAGTTTACGAGTGAACTCTCAACTTTGATTACATTGGATGCAAATAATCAAATTCAAGCACATTGAATCATTTCAAGTTTCAACAAACACATCAGACTCAGATACACCATTTTGTGTTCACTCATTCTCAGACACTGATAATGAGAATGCATGTTGCAAACGAGGAGCATATAGATTAGAATAAAAACAGAAAGCACCAAAAAGAAAAAAGAATCAGCTTAGGATCAAAGATTTAAACAAAGATGAAGTACTACACATTAATGGGGTTATCATATATGAGCATTATTATTACCTTCTGGCTTGGCAAAAGCTGAAGCAGCAAATAGAAAAGCCAAACAGAGATTGAAAATGAACAATGTCATTGCAAAAACTATAGCTGAAACCAGAAAAAATGGACTTGGTTGCTAAGAGTTTGAGGGTTAGCCTCTCTACATACAAGGGTAGTAAATGGAGCTTCACTCCATTATATAGTGGAAAAAAAATTTGATAAGTTGAAATTATATTTGATATTCACGATGCAAAGCCCCAATAGCCAATACCACTTAGGAACACCTGATTTGTATTAATTAAAGTTTTGACCTTCCAAAACCGAGTTTGGCTCCATACTTTATGCTATGGACATGCAACATGTTTGATATTTTGAGTGCAACAAGTTGTAATTAAATTTAATTTAGTTAAAAAAAACCTGGTGGTCTTCTCAAAAAACTAAGTTTAATCTAGATTATTCTGGATTGTTTAGCAGTTATTGTTTAGTTTAATCTAGAACCTTTTTATTTTTTAATCACAATGTATAACAAATAGACCCTGATCTTTTTTTCCCCATTATTCAATAGCCATATAGGTTAGGCTCATTTTGATTGCACTGTATCTTGTTCCATGCAAAGATTTCATCCCATGTTATAATCGAACATCATTTTATATAATATATGCCAGTTAGGAACTAATGAAGGTAGTTTCGTGTTCTCTGCAATTTCAAAGATAAAATCCAATGTGTTTTCTTTGGTTACGGTAGCCACATTCCACATGGGTTTTGTTTTGATCACTCGCTTCCTTAAATTAATGTATTTATTAATGAAAGACAGGTTCATCATGCACTACTCGTGCCTAGTTCTTCGCTAGATCCTACAACTATTAATGTTATCCAACTAGATCTATCCATATTACATTATTTCCTTTCGCATAGTAGATGCATGGTCCTATATATTTTTAGGTGAATTCTATGGTGCCTATAATTTGGTGTTTAATTTTTGTCTAACTTATTTTTTATGATAACTTTTGAATATTTAATAATTATTTATTTTTATACTTTTAAAATTAAATATTAACTTTTAACCCTTTTTAGTAAATTAGGCAAATATTTTTAAGCATTATAGCAATCACCATATTTTTATTTACCAGCAGCAGCAAATATTGACATGATACATGTCACTCTTTAATTTTGAAAGGGGTAAAAGAGTGGTGTATCACCGCGTTATTAGAGCAAAGGATATTTAATATCGTTGTGATGTCACGAATAAACAAATTAGATCGTTCGAATTGAGAGAAGAGATGGTCCAATTTAGCATTATAAAAAAAAATGTCTAATACCATCGAATTTATTATTGAAATAAATTTGATGGTATAAATTTCGTTGGTAATTATTTAGTGGTGGTTCTTTTCGTTCGTCATTAATTACCGTAAAAAAATTTTTATTGATAATTTTTACTGTTGATTTTTTTTTATAAACCGAGGATAATATATTATTAATTAATACTTAAATTAATAAATAACAGCGAATTCATCTAATGGTAAACTTAAATTTTAAATTTTTTAAAAAGATTGTTAATCGTCATATATTAAAAAATAAAAATATAAAAAATCTGATAACAAAAAATTAATTTCACAAATAATGAAATAAATCCTAAATAAATCAAATTACTCATGACTAATATAAATTATAATAAGTCAAAAGTTACAATTCATAATACAAATTCATCACTCAACTTACAAATTAAAACATAAATTCATAACTAACAAGTTTATATGATATTAAAATAAATTTAAGTAGTAAATAAAACAACTAAATTACTGCAATGAACAATTAATTAACTAAAGTCTGAACAAGTCATTTAATAGTTATTGTTTTTTTTATCTATCAAAAAATTTTCATGAGTTTCATAAGCTTCCACATTACCATCTTCATTATTATGAGCAGGAGGAGGAGATCTTTGGAGAAGGTTCACTTGATGCCATTTCTACTAAAAAAAAGGTATAACAACAAAAATTTAACAATTAAATTCAATATAATAACAAAATTTTAATATTGCAGTTAAGAAAAAAAATTCAAAATAACAAAAATTCAACCATTGAGGTCAAGGCCACAATAATTCAGTTTAAAAAAATTCAATAACCAAAAATTCAATTATTCAGACCATATATATATACAAGTTTAGTTGTTGTGGATTAGCTAATTAAACAAATTTCCATATATACAAGTTTCTTGGTCACTGTTCTTGTTTGGTGAGAATCACCAAAATGTACAAGTTGCCACTAAACCAATATATATTTTATTTAGCAGTGAATCAGTCACATTCAAAGATCCAGGATTTAAGCCTAACTTTAGCAAAACAATTAAAAAAAAAAAATACTCAACAACATCAATAACAAACATATTAAAATCAAAACAATCAAAATAAATAATCAAGCTCCATCATCAGAATACTAATAATTTCAATCGCATAAACCATCTTCTCTGTTGATTATAGGACATCTAATTGGATAATCACATTTATATCAGACTTTATTTCTCATGTTCCTAAGTTATTATATAAAAGAATAAAAGTTCACATCTCTTTTCATGCTTTTTATATAGCAGAGTAAAATTCAACTAAACTAATTCAATTTAATTTGGCAAAGAAGATTAATCATTTTGAATTTTAATAATCCAGCACTCAGTAGAATCATCATTCTTACATTCATAAATCAAAGAACAAGATAAAAAAGAAAGCAACATAGCACAAGTGTACAACATATTTATTGAACTATATTAAAGTACATAATAAAAAAAAGGAAAGCGGGGACTGAAGTCATAATTAGAGGGAGAAAGAGGAGGTCTTACTTGAATTAGAGGTAAAGGAGAGGTCTCACAGAATCACAATCTCACTCAGTCATGTTGTCCAGCCACTATAGCCTAGTTCGACAACATCCACATAAGACAACCCTCACAGGTCACAATAACACTTTGAACAAAAATCAAGAACAAACCAAAATCAAAACCAAAATCAAGAATAGAAAAAATTAAGAAAAATTAGAACAAAATCATAAAAAATAATGAATTCAAAAATCACAAATTTCAAAATTAAAATAAAATAATGAATCCAGAATAAATCCTAAACTCAAAATCAGAATGAAAAAAGAACAAAATCGGAACAAACCCTAAAATCTAATAAAAATAGAACAAAATTAAAATAAAATAGGAACATAGGCATACACCATAAATTAGGGTTTATAGTTAGGGTTCAAAAAGAGGTTAGGAGTTTTTTAATTAAAATAAAGTAAAAACAAGGATGGAATAGAAAGTGGATGAGGACAACCTATCTAGAGGAGGGAGGAAAGACACAGGTCAGCGATTAAAGGAGCAACGATGACGACAGCAGTGGCGAGAGAATGAAAACCGCGGCGACAGACAACCAAAACGTCACAAAGAGCACCTAATCGAGTTCACGCAGTTTTTGGATATAGTTGGTAGTGGTCGACGCTGACAGAGGGGCTACCGGAGGTGGTTTGGGGGAGGGGCAGAGAGAGGAGAAGGTTAGAGAGAGAGAGTAGTTCGAAAATGAGGAGAGATAGGATTCGCAGTTCGAATTTAGGGCAAGATTACTGTCAGATTTACCGGCGAAAAAATCCGACGATAACGTTTTAAAAGTGACCAAAACATAGCGTTGAACTAATCAGGAATTACCAGTGGATAAATCCAACGGTAAATTCCACGGGAATCTCGGCGCCAATTTTTCTTGTTTTTCTCCAATTATTACAAGCGAATTTATCGTCAGAAAATTAAATCTGACGGTAACCATTTTATCCGACAAATTTATTGTCAAATCTGTCAGTAAACCTGTCACTAACATCCGACGCTAAATCCTACGGTAAATTTGACGGTATTCAACAATTTTCTTATAGTGTAGGTACACAAATCGAATTATCTGATTTGTGTGCATGTTCCACATGTTACGCATGCAGCTTGTCACTCTTCCTTGCTAAATACGTGCGAGCGCTTTCTCTCTCTCTCTCTCAAGTCCCTTTCTCTCCGAGCTCTCTCTCACAAATCCCTTTTTCTTTGCTTCAGAAATTCCGAAGCCCTCATTTTCTTCTCCTCTCTTCTTCAACCTTCTTCCACTTATTTAAAATTCTAAAAAAACTTTAATTTCAGCAACACAATACCAAAAAAATTTAAAATTAAAGATATTGATCGTTCTAAATTTTATATTGTTAATTATCTCAACTATTCTAATTATGGAAGTTATTAGTTTTATCTTTTTTTATTCAGTAAAAATATTAGTAATAATATTAGAGATTAATGTTGTTTATACTG
>NC_029787.2:13210120-13212449 GCF_000816755.2 Arachis ipaensis
ATAAATTTTGTTTGATGTAATATTTGACTATATTTTATGGAGTTTATAGATGTTGACGTGTAACCACCTACTATTGTTGGATATGTACAATTCTATTGTGGAGCAATATTTATAGGAGACTGGTTTTTATCACGTTTTGTATATTGAAATAATTCAATGTCAATCGGCAATGATAAATGCTCTAATCGAGAGGTTGTGGCACCCTAACACACACATATATTTCACCTTCTAGTTGGTGAGTGTGTTGTGATAATGGAAGATGTGACTGTTATTCTCTTGCGACAAATGGTCTTCAATAACAGGAGTGACCATGAGTAGTCATGATACCTACCTTAGAGATTGAATGTTTGCACCAGTTTATGATTTCACCTAGGAAGACAGATTGTAGAAGAAGTTTCATAAATTTGGCGCGTGGTTTCGAAATCTCAAATATCGTTTGGATTTGACCGATGAAAATGGCATTTAGAGGTATGTGAAGTGTCACATCATGTTATTATTTGGGACAACCTTGTTTGGAGGCAAGTCTGGGGCAATAGTGCATTGAAAATTTTTGTCTTTGCTTCACGACTTTACCAAGATCAGAGAATTTAGTTGGGGATTAACATGCCTAGCACATTTGTATAGAGCGCTGGGTAGGGTATCTCATTTCGATTGTAAGAAGATTGATGGTCCACTAACCCTTTTGCTAACTTGGGTTTGGATTCGCCTACCATTTTTTGCGCCAATTTTTGGCGGTCCCGACTTTTTTCGCTTGCAAACAGGTAAAATTATCTAGTAACAACTTTAACTAAGTATTGCACATTGTATTTTAATGTTTAAGGTGAAAGTTTGTTAATGAAATAGATGATGCCAGGTGGCGTAACTGGGAGGGTGCTGACCGACGTTATAGATTTCATTATTTTGCTCAATTTAGGAAATTGTTAGATGAACTGTAAGAAGGCCAAGTATGTTATCATGATATAAGTGTCTGTTTTTGCTTGAACCTTATAATGTGTTCAGTTTGTGTGAGAGGCTTATGGTGTTGATCGCATTGAGCCATACGTAATTTCTGTAGACATTCGTCAGCATTCAATCGTGTGGAGTGCTACGGAGCCATTAATATCATTCGAATGCATTGAGTAGTATACAACCGAGAGGCCTAGGAGACAATTTAGTTTAATTCAGAGCATTCTTCATCAGGAATGGGATCTAGACAAAACGCATGAAAAGTCCTAACTAACCCTAAGAATCTTGACTGCTCCACCACCCATTCATTTTGGGTAATGCGATAGACGAACATGTATAGTCACGTTCTTGCTGAGCTTTCCGTGCAACTACAGCATCCCTGAGAGATTTACATGTAATCGTACCGCGTAAAATATGGCAATCGCTTGAACTTGTCGGATCTTGTGCTGTACGAGAACCAAAAAGGAAATTCAGTGGGGGATTAGGAGAATCAAGAACAACAACCACACTCACTACCACCGCCACAGTAACAATCACAGGCTACACTGATCCAAGAGTCAACTGAGCATTCCTCGACCCCATATATTTCTCACACACATTTCACACTGCAATTTATCCTGTCATACCCACTATATCAGCAGTATTAGAGTGTTCCACAATTTGACATAGGGGATGCAACTTTATTTAGCCGGTTGCTTGGATTCATGGCTTTGGATTTATGTCAATCACAGTCTAGCCAACCGCTTGGTAAGACTCCGGGTAAGAGGTTCTGGAATTCGAGACATCGATGCTGCACTTCTTCAAAAAATTATGGAGGGAGATTATTTGTTGACTCAAGTAAGAGTGACAGGGGTTGATGGGTTGTAAACAGCGGGAACCCATGTTGTATTCCAATGGGTCTAATTGAGGATAACACCAAAGGAATTGATCACGAGACTGATGACTTCCTGGTAGACCCCTCGGATGGTGATGACAAGGATGAAGACAATGATGCGGATGCCGATTAGGAATCTGACAACGACAATGACGACTGTGGTGATGCACGCTGATTTGCATGCAATTTGGAGGTCACAAGCTCAGAAAAAATATGTCCAGCATTAATGTGTGACTCAACCTCAACTCTTTTCCTGGTGAACAACTCATTGAGCCTATAAAATGTTACCTTGACAAGTACTGAGTGTAATGACTGGGAGATTGCACGCCCCTTCAAGACCGAATTGATGCACTCTATTAGATTTAGGAAAAGTATAGGGAACCAAGATAAACTAGCCAACTTTTTAAACAATTTTATTTAATAATTAATTTTAATTTTTTTTAAAATTCAAAATTTGAATAATTAAAAGCTGATTAAGTAAACCCTAATAAAAAATTGTGAAAACGCTTC
>NC_029787.2:13212598-13217188 GCF_000816755.2 Arachis ipaensis
CTCCCGTAGTCACACACACAAAAACCCTTCCCCTTCTCCCATTCCCACAGCCACGCTGTCCACCTCTTCACCGCCACGAAGGAAATCGGAAGAAGCTTCGTTGTCCCCTCTCCTTCGTTTCATCGTTGCACCGCCACTTCGTCATCTAGGGATCAATTCCCCTCCTCAGGAAGGACTGTGATCACCATTTTCTCTCATCTCGTCGGTCTTCTTCCTTGTCCAAAGTGCCGATTCGTCGCTATTCCAGTGCGCTGCCAGTCTCGCCTCCATGACCACTGCGTCATTGTCTCCTTGGTGTGCCAAATTTCGTGCCGATAGGTAGTTTACTGCAAGAACCATCGCCAAATTTCCTTGGTCCGTGCGCAAGAATCATTGCCTCGCTACCGTTCTCGCTGGTTGAAGGTTTCTGTCTAGCTGTTTGCTGCTACTTCATAATTCTTGCAAGTTTTTTTTCTTGTCTTCTATACGTAGGTTCCTTTGATTTCATAACTATTTCTAGTGCTTATTTAGTTTCCATATTTTTATTTGTTGTATGAATTGTTCCATATTTTCATAACTATTGCCAACTTGCTATGTATAACGCATATAGATAATAGACTTATGTTCATTGCCATGGGTTAGGTGAAAATTGAATAATTGATGGAATATTAATTAGACTAGGGTGAAATCTACCGTTGTAAGCTAAGGATGAATGTGAAAAATTGAATAATTGATATTTATTTTTATATTTTCGGATGTTCTTTTTTGATACATTTTTTATGCTTTTTAGGAATGGTATTATGTATTTCTATTTAAATAATCTATGATTTGGTTCTTCTCTTTGCAGAATAAATTAGAAAAATGGACTTATAAGAGAAAAGGATAACCCACAATTCACGAGGGATACATGTTTTCTATGCTTGTTAGCAACCAATTTAGATAATTGGCTAGAGATAAATTTCAGGAAAAGAAGATGGATGGCTGTGGCAGAAGTAAAAGAAACATATCCTTGGATGAAGGAGGCTTTAGATATATTGGTTCAAAGATAAATTCAGTTGTAGATTGTAAAAATTGTAGGCATCACTTGCTTTTGGAATCTACAAAGGTGTGAAAGAGCAAGAAATTAGAAAGGAAATCTGAAATTTTTAGAACTGAATGAGTCAAAATTGAGTATCAACTTGGAGAATTACAATTCATCATGGTTGCAACTTGCAATTTGTCCCATGTGATTTGTTTTTTTTTTTTGTATATATCTGTGTTGGTATAGTCAAAATCAAAGATTGAAATTGAATATAAAATGTAGAATTAGTTGAGAGATGTAGTAAGTAGGAGTGTACAAAATGCAATTCATTCTTTTATTCATTTGATTATTTTTGTAAGAATGACAAATAAATAACTAGAAGTGTAACAAAACACTTCTGTCAAGTCTCTTTGGCAAAAAGATATTGTGTTTCTTATCATTTGTTACATGTTTAAACATTGAATTATATACACAACAGCAACAAAAATTTTATTCTTATTACTAATGATTGGATTATAAGCATGTCTTAAAATTTAGAGAAGAGTGTATGCTAGTTTAACAATGTTCTTCATTGCTCCTAGATTTAAAAAAAAAATATTGTAACAAAATTGAGTTTTAAAGTCACATTACGCTAGTGATTAGGAATAGGTCACAATTAGATAGTTTTTTGAGCAGAAGCAACTCTATTCTTTTCTTTTCATTTTATGTTTAAGAACTAACAAGAAGCAACTACTAATTGTGAACAATTTTGATTCCATCGTCAAAATAGAAGAATCAATGATGCTAAAAAATTGTGTGATTATTGTTAGTTAAATTGCAATTAATTTATACAAATCATCATTATTAATCATTCTATTAGGAAAAATCATCATTGACTAACATGCATGTGATGTTCTGTGTTTTGGTTTTGTTTTTCACTTATGTGGGATAAGCTTTTTTAATTTGACATTCACATGGCTTCTGTTAAAGTAACATCCATTTAGTATGGAAAAAGAACATCCTAATACTTGACAGAAGTAACATCCACTTAGATATTTGCAAAAACAATCATGTACCTACACGAAGAAACATGCCGAGTAGGACTTAAAAAAAAGCGCCATGCAATTTTTAAAGAAATACAGTCATCCACAACTGCAACACAAGAAAACTCGAAAAATGTATAAAGTAACATCCATTTAGTAAGAAAAAGGAACATTCTAATGCTTAACAGAAGTAACATCTATTTAGATCTTTGCAAAAATAATTAGGTACCTACACGGAGAAACATGCCGAATTGGATTTTTAAAAAAGAGGTCATGCAATTCTAAAAGAAATATAGACATCCACAACTGCAACACAAGAAAACTCGAAAAACGTATAAAGTAACATCTAGTTAGTATAAAAAAAATCCTGATGCTTAACAGAAGTAACATCCACTTAGATCTGTGTAAAAACAATCAAGTACCTATTTGGAGAAACATGCCGAATAGAATTAAAAAGAAAAAGAAAAATGCAACAGCCCCAAACTCAATAAAGAATCACCTGCATACATAGCAAATCGAACATCCTTTTGATGTGAACAGAAACATCTACAAATTGAAAAGAAAAAAAGGGTTCAGATTCACCATCTTTAGATAACTGAATCAATTGTGATTGACATACAACATACAACCTAAGTGAGCATGTACAAGTAGAGTCAACTAAATTACAGCCATTCCCAATAAATTTGAAAACCATCCGTACATGCAGAAAGCAATTACTTCTTAAAAAAGCCTGTGCAACGCGTGCATGAAGAATCCACAAATTCATGGAACAAATAACAATATAGAAAACAATTTAAATCATCAACATTTTGAATTGGAAAGAACAAAAATTTCTTCCTAAAAAAGCTATACAATCTATAATAACAGTAATATCCAATCTATAATTGCTTTCAATTCAGCATAATTAAACACAAATCGAATAAAAAACCCCAATTACTGCTTTCCTCTAATATAGGGTTTGAAAAAGAAATAGATACATATTCAAACATGGTAAAAACAGGGATAGGGGACTCATGGTGGGAGGGTGGCGGCGCAGCGGCGGGTAGCGCAGCAAGGAGGAAAGTCGACGACGACGATGGGCACGGACGTTGCTTGGAACATGCATGGAGGCGCCGGCAAAGACGACGCCTGGAATTGGGTGGAGGTGGCGGGTTGGTTGACGCGGCAACAACGTTGGTAGTGGAAGTCTCGGCAATGGTGGCCGTTCCACATTGGCGGTGACTTCACCAGCAGATGGTGGTGGCATAGCAGGGATGCCGAGTGAGGGAGGAAGAGGAAGGATTGTGTGGTGAATTTTTAAATTTTACTAAATGTGAACTTGAAAGGTGAGGTTAGGGTAACTAGTGGGTAAATATTTGGGGGTGTTTCTTCAGTTGTTTGGGCTTTTTGTTAAGAAACCCATTTGAATTGGCTGGTAGTTGGCAGATATTGAGTTGGTTCCCTAGTGGAATTGTTAGATTTATGGTCATATGATCCTATCAATATCCACCATTGAATGCTAAAGCATACTGTTCACATGGGATCCGATTCAACCAGTTAGTGTAAGCGTTATCCCGTTCACGTAAATGCTAATAACATATCTCGTATTTGTGAACTGTTCTCGAATATCCTGCGATAAAAAAAAAAACAAGTATAAACGCCAAGTTTAAATGACATTCATAACAATGGTAACTATAACAATAACAAACTTTAATATATTCAAAATTATCTATGTTGTCGCAAGTTATTCAGATAAAAAGTGTCACGCATCATAAGTCTTTCCCTCCATAATTACAAATGCAACAGGCACGATATTGTTGTTACCATCTTATGAAACTGTAACTACTAAACAACCCTTATATTTTTAATACAAGTGAGTCTCATCTACTTGGACAATTAGTTTGTAATGTTTAAATGCTCTAATACAAGAGTAATAACTCCAAAGACTTGATATAATACCCAATCCAGTTACCAAATCATCTCCCTGGTACGTAGGTATGATTTCAAAATGAACTGCAGCTAATGGCTCCTTGTGACACATATGGGCAAAGTTTTGTATGAAGCTTCCCAACTTTTGAAAAATTTTCACTGACTTTTTTGCTTTGCTAACACTGCTTTGCGATAACTTACGGTGTAATTAAACTTCAACTGTACTTCCGTAATAACTGATTTCACCTTTATAGAGGGGTCAGCCTCTACCAGCGGCTTTATTATTTTTGCAATTGTACTGGAATCCAGCTTTGAATGGTTCTGAGAAATGGTGACTCTAGTACAAGTGGGACTTCCATTGTACCTCCTTATCTTCCAACAATACTTTCTATGAATCATGCTAACCCTTATCAGTCAATCACAGTTTGTATTGTATTGTGTACATTTGGCATAAAATGCCATCAATTTTTACTCATACACTCAATAGTCTACACATCTGCAGATGGTATAAGCTTTGGTCGCCCTAATGACAGTCTCTCTGGAGCTGAATTCTATTCTCACTGCAAATTCACCATCTGTCACTATAGAAAATTCTGTTACAACAACACCACAAAATAAATATTTAATAAATAAGTAAAATTAAAATCAAAATCTATCTAA
>NC_029787.2:13217194-13224366 GCF_000816755.2 Arachis ipaensis
TCTAAAATCATAAATATTTATTCTTTATGAAGTAATTATCTAAAATTTAACCAAAAAATTAGGCAAACCTAGTAAGATAATTATGTTAAATTTAATCAAATTGTAAACAAATGCTAATTAATTATATTCTATATGTCACATAAGTAATTAATCGATGAATAATATAAAAAAAAAAAACAAAATTCTAATCTATCATACATACAAATATTTAAATTACATACATGCATTCATATATTTAAAAAGTTCTGGTGCATACATGGCCTCTAAATCCAACTCACGCATAAAAGATGGCTCTTTAAATGGATGTTGATTTGCTAATGTATTTGCTACCTCCACGACATCTGCATCTATAGTGTCATCAGCTTGATTTTTGTCTTTATTTGGATCAACAACGTCATAGTTGCTTTCAAACTCCTTCTCACTATCACTGTTGTAATCTTCTCATTCAATATGTCGACTGACTTCAGATTGTTCGAACTTAATATACAGCTTGATAAACAACATTTGAAAACAAATTTTAATATACATGACATTCTCTTTAATATTTAAAAATTTATCTTCTCACAGATCACACAACCAAAATATAAATAAAATATACTTTTAACATAACTCTTTTTAGATATTTGTAACAAAAGCAGCCACCACATCACTATATATCACATCCTTCCATATCGTAACATAACACACATGCAATCTTTATATCCAAAAGATGAGCTGATATATGCTGTTCTACTTATTATCCATTTTTGTTGGAGCTACTGTGTTATATTAACACACAGATGTTATGCTACTAACATTAATTAGGTTATCTAAAAGGCTGCAAAATTAATTGACACTATTTCCTTTATTATTTTTTCCGTTCCGTTGTACGTCTGTACCTCTGACACATTTGTCTCCCATTGAGTGACCAACAAAGTATTGAACCTAATTTTTGTAGATTAAACCACAGTTAATTAATGTTGCTGACCCTATCGGGTCTTTAATAAGAGAGGAGTGAAGTTTAATTATATGTTGCCTATCTGTGATTTTGATGTTATTTTTTTTTCTATTGTCAACATTCATTTCTTTATAAACAACATGCAACAAAGAAAATTTTAGGCATGAAACTTTGAGTGACTTCGACGTAATCTGACCTGTAGTGTTTTGAATGGGCGGATTTTTTAATTATTTAATTAGATTTTGGAGTGGATATAGTACGGGCAGTGATTGCCTTGTTTAGTTGTTTCATAATCATCCAGTATACCCGTTATAAGCAAATGAATATTTGAAATAAATTATTGAATTTTATAAATAAAATAAAAACATTAATTATCAAAATAAATAAATTTAAAAATATTTATCAATTTGCGTTTCCCAATCATATCTCGTTTACACTGCAAACGAGATGGAATTGCATGTATCTCGTTTACAGTGTAAACGAGATATGACACGTCAGTTGCGTCGTGGCTATCTCGTTTACAGTGTAAACAAGATAGACCTTATCTCGTTTACACTGTAAACGAGATAAGACCGAACGACGCTTATAAGTATAAGTTGTTTACAGCATGTTTCTGGACCTCACTTTGACCTAGTCAAACTCTTTCTCCCCTCTTTTAACCGTTTCCTACCATATTTGAGTCCGATACGGTGATGGCACACCAGGCGGGGCACGATGGGGACATCAACAGACTAAATGAGACCTCCTATTACGCCGGGGCAGCCAACTTTGAGGTTAGTCGCGTTATGTTTGGTTAATCTAAGTATGTGGACATTGTTAGGGTAGTCTCGTAGTGACCAGCACTGAGTAAAATGCTTTAGGGGTTGGACTGTATGATGAATTGAGAACAATATTTGCTTGTGTAGGATTTGTTTGACTTAATTAGGGTTTGCTTACCGACATAAGTAATTTAGAGACAACTGTAGAGTAGACACATGGTAGTATGTTCGTAAGTAGTAGTAGTACTTAGTTCTTAAGTAGAGTAGAAAAATGTATTATTATCTCTTTATAGGTTAATTTTTTTTTTTTTGCATTCTGCAGAGGTCTCGCCTTCTATTGCCCCGTCGAGTCAGCCATACCCTTCCTCCATCAGATGCCATCGTCCCGTATCTGGGTGAGACTGGATTTGGCGACACGGTGCCGCTCAAGGACTTCAATTTTGACAATTCCCTGATTTCGACACTCGTGGAGCGACGGCGTCTGGAGACGCACACGTTTCATCTCCCGTGGGGTAAGGTGACTATCATCCTGCAGGACGTGGCGTACCACCTGGGTCTACGTGCACACGGGAACCCCGTTGGGGGGTGCCTGCGTGACTTTGGTAGGTGGTACAACACGGAGACGTGGGCCATGGTAGAGCAGCTCCTTGGTGCCAGGCCTCCGGTGGCGGCACAGCAGGCGGCACAGAGGAAGGAGTCGTTCACGCTGAAGCTGGTTTGGTTGCGTGATCGTGTTCACCAGATGCCCCCGACCGACGATCCTGAGACTCTCCGACAGTATGCCCGATGCTACATTATGTTACTGATCGGAAGGTATCTGTTGACAGACAAGTCGAACAACCTAGTGCATGTACGGTGGCTACCGCTTCTACGGGACTTCGCGGAGTGCAGGGCATTATCATGGGGCTCTGCTGTGCTGGCTTGGACTTACCAGTCACTCTGTTTGGTGGCACAGCGTGGCGTCACGGACATTGCCAGTTGCACTCCGCTGCTGATGAGTTGGATTTACTAGAGATTTTCTCCGTGGTGTCCACCAGATAGAGGAGTCTACCAGTATCCGCTAGCTACGAGGTAACCAAATATTAATTTTTCATTTCGCTTTAAACATTGTTGTCAATTCGCATGATTTGTTACTTAATGAATTGTATATATCTTTGTTACTTTCAGGTTGGTTGGATTGTAGCAGTAGAGTAGGGATTAGCACCAGGCCAGGGTGCTGTATTATAGGGTTTCGATCGACCGGTTACGATTTGATGAGGTTAGTCATGAAAATAAATATTTTGTTATTTCCTTCTACTTGCTGTGTTATAATACTTGTAATTTTGTTAAACGTTTTTTTATTCAGTTTGCATGGAGGGTGTACGATGACCCTGCGCTTCAGGCCCTGTGCCCGCACTGGTTCCGTGAGGAGGAGGAGTAGGGTACATGGTTGTCGGCCGTTCTGATAATCTGCTTCAACATGGTTGTCGATCGTATACCTACTTAGTATATCGTATAGAAGTAACGAAAGGCACACATAATCTTAAGCTATTACCAGTATCCGAGGTTCTGACAAAGGGCGACATGGAGGCTCCATTGACACCCATTATCAGCTTGACGGCACTGCACATGGTACTTTAACCGGTCCGATTCGATCACTCGGTACTCCGCACTCCTCCGAATACTGTAGTTCTTGACACCCTGAAGCACTGCCTCTCGGCTTCTAAACTTGTGGCCGACCCGAAACTCTACACCGCCGTCTAGGTTGTAATCCTCTTCACCCGTGTCAAGAAACAGAGTCCTCTCATGCATAGCGTCCAAATCCAGACTGTGATAGTAAGACGGAACTGCCGAAAGCACCGGTATTGAAAGAGGTGGAGGCAGGACGTGACGGGCCGCAGTCGGAACGAGTGTCTCCGGAACACACTCATTCTCATCCCCACTATCGGACAAGTCGCTATCACCACTGTCCGCCACGTAATCCTCGTCCGACTCCTCCTCGCACTCCTCTGCCTCATCCACAGGAACGGCGACATGAATGGGCGGTGGTGCGAGGGGTTGGTCGTCCTGCACATAGGTCGAGTGTACGGAAGGACCACCGCCACTGTGTCCCACCTCTGTAGACAGCTCCATCACTTGCTCCACCATGATCCTCCCATGGATGTCGAACATCACTCGCACATGCTCGTCGCCTTGAAGTCAGAATAGTCAAAACCGGAAGACTCCGTTACTCATGGGGCCAGCAACCTATACGTCACCCTTCCGATCTCCCTCGCTTCTGTACCACCCAGCCTACTCAATATCAAACTCTTCAAATCCGATAACGTATTCACACGTTGAGTGCGAAACAATATCGGATCCTTGCACTCAAATGTCACCCCGTTATCACCGTTTCTCATACGGCAATTGGGATACACAAGCACAACTATGTACGGACTACTACTGGCTATTAATGCCTTCTATTTGTGAGAAATATGATACGAAAAGTTTGTGAAGAATACCAAGGATTACACATCCTTTTATAGCCAGTGGGACAAAACTTCATGTATCTCGTTTATACTGTAAACAAGATGATCAACGCATGTATCTCGTTTACAGTGTAATACATTGTAAACGAGATAGCCACGACGCAGCTGGCATGTCATATCTCAAAGAAATACATGCAATTCCATCTCATTTGTAGTGTAAACGAGATATGACTGAAAACGTAAATTAATAAATATTTTTAAATTTATTTAATTCGATCGGTAATTAATGTTTTTATTTTATTTGTTTAAATAAAAAATCCGATAGAAGAGATGTCATAAAAACAATAAAATATATCATATTCAGATTGAAAGTGAGATAAACGAGACCAATATAAATTTGATATTCAAAAATGAGTTCGTAAAGTACCTGCAGATATGAGTTTAGAGTAATAAATAAAATACATGCACACAATTAAGCAGATAATGAGAATTAGGATTTAGTTAATGTTTAGGATTTAAATTTCAAAACTATTGAAATCCTTTCTTTTGTCGTATATGCTTCATGAACAGAATGGCCATTTTTCTTGTTGGTAATATAAACTATGGTTTTTCTATAATAAGTTGTACATTCATTCTCATCATTTTTTTTTTACCGTAAATCATAGTTAACTACAGCTAAAACAATTGTGGTTAACTGAAACAATTTTATATCTTTGTTAATTTGATTTTATGTACTTAAAGTTAGATTGTTCCTGCAGAGAAATGCATCAGATGAAATAGATTCTGTGGCTAAACCTAAAAAGAAATCCTTGAAACCACACGTTGCCTGTGATAAGTGCTGATCAATATGCTACTCGCAGCGCAATGCTAAGCTCAATTGTTGTTTCATGGTCTGCTCTATTCCTATCCCTAGAAAATTTCTTATTACTTGAAACTAGCAAAAATACAAGTTAATGTAACAAATAATTTGGGTGTTGCAGCTTAACCTTAGCTAGTTATAACTTGTGTCCTAATTCCTAACTTTTTAGGTGAGTATTAGACTCTTCTATATATCTACCTTGCTCGTTGGCGTGATACCGGAAAGAAAATTAAGGACCGTAAAAGCTTCAGTGACAGATCCAGAAGTCGGTGGAGGAATAATAATACAGAAGGAAATTAAAAAAGCATGTGCATATGTTAGTTAATGAACCCATAAAAATTTAGATTCTTTTGGATTTCAGAATAATTTTACAGTGTTTCTTCACCAAGAAACGAGAGAAATTCTTGAGCAGAAGCGGCAAGCCTATCATATCTTATAATTAAGTGTAGCCTATCATTGCATAGAATAAGATCTAAGTCATTGAAATGCCACATGAATTCAACACACTTGTATTAATATACTTTGTTCAGGGGTCTATAAGTATATAACCATGATATATATAATAGCAATTTTTATTCTTTAAAAAATAACATTTTGAGTTAAACTCGATCTATTTAAATCTAATATATTATATCCAATATATAAAGAGAACGTAACTGAGTTTATACTTTTGGATGTTCCACAATAAATATTTCGAATAATGTTCTTTTGATGGGTTTAGGGCTTTTTTTTTTTCAATATTAGGTTTTAGGGTAATTTAGATAGATAAATTGAATGAGAATTATTAAAATTACATAAATATTTTAAACTAAAATTGGTTACATACATATTTTATTTGACTTTTTTGTGTAAATCGAATTAAACTCATTTGATTTACACTTTTTCAATGTCAATCGAATCAATTAGACTCGATTTATCATATATGTATTTTACAGTAGTAAATCGAATCAACTTTATTTAATTTATTACTATAAAACACATATATAGTAAATCTTGATTTGATTTATTACTAATATAGATTATCAACGTTTCTTACTTTTAAGTTAATAGCATTAACCTTAAAACATATTAATAAGAAAATATCCTTATTTAGATACAAATAAAATATAAAAAAAATCAAAACAAATAAGAATATAAATTCAAATTTTGTGTTTTAGTTCAAATTCTATAAAATTTACATTTTTACAAATTTATAAATTCAAAATGGATAATAACTAAAAGTTTGTTAAAAATCATCCGTTGATTCATTAATATCTAAAGAATCACTGCCAAGACTTTTGATGTTAAAAAGTTATTATAAAATATGAAAAAGTCTAGGGGTTAGCATTTTTGTTGAAATTTGGCCAACACTTAACTATCAAAGGAAAAATGATTAATCCTATACCATTAGATCTCATCTCACACCATTGAAAATATTAATGATGGCTAATTGATGGCTAAATGGCCCCTAACACTCCTCGTAAAATATAGCTCTTAAAGGTGGCATATGAGTTAAAACTTAAATTTTTTCAAGGTCAGAAATAACAGATAATTTTTTTTTTTTTTTTTACCAAAGATAGGAGATTCGAACCCGCATCGAACCCGCAACTTCTTAATTGAGTATGGAGAGACTATGTCATTTGAACTATAACTCATTGGCAAAATTTGGAAAAATATGTAACTCGAACCCGCGACCTCTTAATTGAGTATGTGGAGTCTAGGCCATTTGAGCTATAACTCATTGGCAACAGATAGTTATACAATATAAAATAACCAATTATATTTATATAATATATAATTTGTAAGATAATTAAAATATTATACTAATTAAATTATAGGTTTTTTAGTTTTGAATGTTTCAACATGGGTATCTTTCCATAAATTTTTGGTAGAGTTTTGGATTTTTTTTTTATATTAGATTTAGAATGTTCATTTAGATAATTTGACATTTTTAAATGCACCTTGGATTTAGGATTTCTATTGTTGAATGTTTAACTTGATTTTATTTGTTTTTTATTTGTTTAACAATGGCCGCCAAAGGGTGGTCGCCAAGAAGGAATGAGGTTGTAGTCCTCGTGGTAATAACTAATAAGAGTGGTATATTGGTATTGAGAAGAAGAAAAAAAAGTGAGGCGAGAAGAGATAATAAATGTAAAGATAAAATAAAAATTTTCTATATAAAATATAAACAC
>NC_029787.2:13226648-13227328 GCF_000816755.2 Arachis ipaensis
AGTGCTCGTCTCTTCAATTTTTTCATATGAAAAAAAATTGATCATGGTGATTACTAAAAACTAGTTTCTTAGGTTGAACTCTTTAATTAAAATACCATGTGCTTATCTTCTATCGCCTTGAATTGATAGCTGAAAGCTAGGGCATGTGCTTTTGGGTTGGGTGTGATAAGCTATTGCGTATTGACTATTGAATGACCATTGAGCTCTACGGTCCCGTACTATGGAACAATGGAACATGGTCATACCTACTACCTAGAATCCAGTTCCAATTAAAAAATGGTGGATCCAATTTTCATAAGTAAATATTTTATTTTTTATTTAGTATTTTTAATAAAAAAATGACTCGCTTTAGAATGGTAAAAAACCTACTAAAATAGAGATCTTTCAAATATTCTGTTAAATTATATTGTGTTAGATTTATTATTTTATGTTTTTTTTGTCAAAATTTTAAAATTATTTTAATTAATACCCACTTGAATATCTATTATCTACATAAATATGCCTTCCTATAAAAATTAATAAATGGAGATGGAATGAAGATATTTTTTTCTGATAGGATGGGTGACCGGAGAGAGATAGAAGTAAAGTTAGCCCATATTTGTGAAGGGGTCAAGTTTTATGGTAAGAAAAAATAATAGTCATTAATTAGTAGATAAAGAAAAGAAAACTTCAAAACCAAA
>NC_029787.2:13227349-13236579 GCF_000816755.2 Arachis ipaensis
ATTATGAGAATGAGGTGGCCCATTTATTCCCATTTATCAGAAAAGGGAGATTATGTTTTTTTTGGTATTATCAGTAACCACATCCGTTGGATACACTAAATAAAATCACACCCGTTAAATTCAATTCCCTCCCAATATCACAGATTCAATTCAGTTTCACACCTTACCGTTAAGTTCCATTTCTGCATATTCAAATTTCGTAGACCATCAATCCTTCACTCTTTTCTCTCTTCTGCCATGAAATCGCAGCCGAAGAAGCGACCACTACAGAGCAGCAACAATGCAAACATCCCAACCGCCACCGCAGGCAATGGCAACGGCGACGGCAAAACCATTGAAGAAATGTATCAGAAGAAGACGCAGCTGGAGCACATTCTTCTCCGCCCTGACACCTACGTCGGATCCATAGAGAAGCACACACAGTCCCTATGGGTTTACAGCGAGAACAATGAGATGGTACACCGATCCATCACCTACGTCCCTGGCCTCTACAAGATCTTCGACGAGATCCTCGTTAACGCTGCAGATAACAAGCAGAGAGATCCGTCCATGAACTCCGTTAAGGTCACAATTGACGCCGAGGAGAATCTCATAACGGTTTTTAATAACGGAGACGGAGTTCCCGTTGAGATCCATCAAGAGGAGAAGGTATATGTGCCGGAGCTTATCTTTGGACACTTGCTGACGAGTAGTAACTACGACGATAACGTGAAGAAGACCACCGGCGGAAGGAACGGTTACGGCGCCAAGTTGACGAACATCTTCTCGACGCAATTCATAATCGAGACTGCTGATGGAAAGCGACAGAAGAAGTACAAGCAGGTAAGTTTCAGCGCTATGTTTCTTTGATAGTTTATTTTGTTTTGATTTTCGGTTTTTGAATATGAGGAGTCGGTTTAAGTTGGATATTAGGGATTCAGAATTGACATAACTTCAAGCTTATTCAATTTTGCCAACTACCTGTGGTTCTGGTTATTGAATGTTCATTGTTCTGTATGAATTAGTGTGTTAGAGTCTCTTGATCCTCGTTTATGCTAAATTACACAGTGAATTTTGCTATTGAACGTGGAGAATTGTTTTAATTTGGAACTTTAGCGATCCTGTCCATCAATTTACTTTGATTTTTGGATATTGAATATGCAAAATGGTTTAGACTTAAATTTGGTTACTTAGCGATTCTGTTCATCAAATTACAGTTAATTTTGTTTATTTAATGCGCAAAATGAATTTAATACTTTAATTTCAACACTTACGAAGTTTGTTTATCAATTCAGTGTTAGTTTTGGTTATTGAATGGTTTATGTTCTGTGTATGAGCTTTTTTGGAGTGACTTTGAAAGCGTGCTTGGCTTAAATGGTTTTCTTGAAGGTGTTCTCGGACAATATGGGGAAGAAATCAGAGCCAGCAATAACGAAGTGCAAAGTAGGTGAGAATTGGACTAAGGTTTCATTTAAACCTGATTTGGATAAGTTCAAGATGAGCTATTTGGAAGAGGATGTTGTTGCTTTGATGAAGAAGAGGGTGGTTGACTTGGCTGGGTGCCTTGGGAAAACCGTCAAGGTTGAACTCAATGGCCAATTGATTCGTATAAAGTCCTTTCGTGAATATGCTGATCTCTATCTGAAGTCCGCTGAGAAAAACCGACCAGTTCCCCTTCCAAGGTTCCTCTCTTGAAATTTAGCTTGTACACTGTTGTTTATTTTTTACATTATTATATCATGCTTATGTGAGTTTGCTATATGTCAACAGGATTCACGCAAAAGTGGGTGATAGGTGGGAGATTTGTGTAAGTCTAAGCGATGGACAGTTTCAACAGGTAACTAAAGATCTCATGGAGTGAAGTGATGACTCATGTAGGCATGTCCATTGTCATTATTATTAATTTTAGTCTTATGTTGTGAATTTGTTGTTTCCAGGTCAGCTTTGTGAATTCAATTGCCACAATCAAGGGTGGTACTCACGTTGATTATGTTACTAATCAGATCACAAGCTATGTGATGAATAAAGTGAATAAGAAAAAAAAGGATGCCAATGTTAAGGCGCACAATGTCAAGAATCATTTATGGGTTTTTGTCAATGCTCTGATTGACAATCCTGCCTTCGATTCCCAAACTAAAGAAACTCTTACAACTCGTCAAAATAGTTTTGGTTCAAAATGTGATATCCCAGAATCAATGCTGAAAGAAGGTTTATCATCCTAGTAGCCCATGTGTTATCTCCATTTTTGTAATATACTCAGGTTGTAGGAATTACTGTTTTACACTTGATTTCACGAATTTATGCAGTTACAAATTCTGGGATAATGGATATCCTCCTATCATGGGCTGATTTTAAACAAAGCAAAGATTTGAAGAAATCTGATGGAACAAAGACTCAAAGAGTTCGTGGGATCGTAAAGCTAGAGGATGCTAATGATGCAGGAGGAAAGAACTCAGATAAGTGCACCTTGATATTGACAGAGGGTGATTCTGCTAAGGCCCTTGCGGTACTTTTTCATAGTTTCTAAATCATTTATGGTCAAACTTTGTTGGTGTCAATTCCAGAAACATGATATACTTGATTATATGTGAAGATGGCTGGGCTCTCTATAGTTGGCCGAGATCATTATGGCGTGTTTCCTTTGAGAGGCAAATTACTCAATGTGCGGGAAGCCAGCAGCAAACAGATCCTTGAAAATGAAGAAATTCAAAATATCAAGAGAATTCTTGGACTGCAGCAAAACAAGGAGTATACGAACGTCAAGTCTTTAAGATACGGTCATTTGATGATAATGGCTGATCAGGTCATCTACTTGTGATCTCATACTTTATGTGCTTTTTTTTCTGTTTCGGTAACCTTTCGTACTAGGCATATGTATTGTATATGCTGTGGCTACGGACCGTCAGATTGGCTAAACTTGATTCATTTTTCAGGATTTTGATGGTTCGCACATCAAAGGGTTACTAATAAACTTCATTCATTCATTTTGGCCGTCACTACTAAAAGTTCCTACATTCATGGTTGAATTTACTACTCCTATAATAAGGGTTAGTATGGCTGATCCTTTTATATGAGTAGCCATTTAGTACTATTTATTATTTTAATGATCCTTTATCTTCAAATATTTTCTCTTGCTTTTTCATCAGGCTACTCACTCAAACGGGACAAAATTATCATTTTATTCGATGCCTGATTATGAGTCCTGGAGAGAAAGTTTGGGAAACAGTGCAAGTGGTTGGAAGATAAAATATTACAAGGTTTGTTGCTGTAACTTGTAAGCATTAAGAACTTCTTTCTCTTGTAGGATACAATTTCCAAATGCTCAAATCTTTTGTGTTATATGCATTGATTTTTGCATTTGTTCTCCATAGGGTCTGGGTACAAGCACTCCTCAAGAAGGTAGAGAGTACTTTCGAGATCTTGAAAAACACAGGAAGGACTTTGTTTGGGAAGATGACTATGATGGGGATGCAATTGAGCTGGCATTTAGTAAGAAGAAGGCTGAAGATAGAAAGACATGGATTCGTAACTTTGAGGTTTGAAGTGTTACACTTTTGTTTATGTAGTGGTTGTGCATGCTATAAAGAGACTATTGTTCTGGAGTGTATTAGCTGATGAAAATATGCAAACTTTGTTGTTGCAGCCTGGCACTTGCCGTGATCATAGGGCAAAGCATATAAGTTACAGAGACTTTGTTGACAAAGAGCTAATACTCTTCTCCAGGGCAGATCTCCAAAGGTCCATTCCCTCGATGATTGATGGCCTCAAGCCCAGTCAACGGAAGATTCTTTTTTGCTCATTTAAAAAGAAGTTGACGAAAGAAATAAAAGTAGCCCAGTTCATTGGTTATGTGTCTGAGCAGTCAGCATACCACCATGGAGAGCAAAGTCTTGCTAGCACCATCATCGGAATGGCACAGGATTTTGTTGGCAGCAACAACATTAACCTTCTTAAACCAAATGGTCAATTTGGTACACGTAACTTGGTAAGGTTAACCTGTTTATGACTTTTAATACATTGTTCATGTTGTAATCTTCTGCGTTTCTGTATTGCTTCAAATTTTATATGTTGATGTTTGGCTGTTGCAGGGTGGTAAAGATCATGCAAGTGCTAGGTACATCTACACAGAACTAAATCCTATTACTCGGCGCCTCTTCCCTGAAGATGATGATAACCTTGTTGACTACTTGAACGAGGATGGGAAGTCAATTGAACCGAATTGGTATTCTGTTCCCTCCGTATTTTATTAATGAACTGTTATTTTCTTTACTTGATTTTTAAGGAATTTAATGTGAGGAACTTTTAAAAAATTTCCCCTTGCAGGTATATACCTGTTATACCATTGGTTCTCGTAAATGGAAGTGAGGGTATTGGGGTTGGCTGGAGTTCTTACATTCCTAATTATAATCCAAGAGACATTATTGCCAATGTCAGGCGCATGATGAATGGTGAGACGATGATTCCAATGGATCCATGGTATAGAGGATACAAAGGAACAATTGAGAAAAGTGCCAAGGAAGGTGGGTACATAGTCAATGGCATGGTGGAGGAAATAAATGAGCAGACTTTCAGGATCACAGAGCTGCCTATCCGTAAGTGGACTCAGGATTATAAACAGTTCCTTGAATCTCTAACTGATGGGTCACCTACCGTAAAGGATCCTCTCATTGAGGTAAACCGACATAAGCATTTTGTCATACTATACGCAGTAAGTATCGAGCCTTCTTTAAATGTAAAGTTTCCGTTTTGCAGGATTTCAGGCAGAATGGTGATGATGCTACCATTGACATAGAAGTCCGAATGAAGCTGGAAAAAGTACCAATGGTCATGCAAGAGGGGTTGCTGAAGAAATTTAAATTGTCCAGTTCTATTAGCACAAGCAACATGCATCTTTTTGATGCAGAAGGGAAGATTAAGAAATATGACAACCCAGAACAAAGTATAGCCTTCAGAGTTCGCAGTTGTCTTGATTATCTTATTTCCATTGTGGTTTTTTATTGCTAATTATGTCCATTTAATTTTTGCAGTTCTTGAAGAATTCTTTCCTCTTAGGCTGGAGTATTATGTGAGAAGGAAGGTGAGTTATGGACATGGGAACAGGTATTTTATTCTGACACCAACCATTTAATTGAGCAAGAACTGAAATTCTATTTGTCACGATGCAGAAATATAAACTGGATAATCTTGAACGGGTTCTGTTGATACTGGATAACAAAGTGAGGTTTATATTAGGGGTTGTTAATGGAGAGATTATTGTGAGCAATAGGAGAAAAGCTGATTTATTGATAGAGCTGAAGCAGAAGGGTTTCACTCCCATGCCAAGGAAAGGTAAATCTGCAGAACCACAAGTTGCTGGGGACAATGATGACAATCCCGAAGAGCAGGAAACTGAGTCTTTCAATGTTGAAGGAGCAAGAGTTGGCGACTATGAATATTTATTATCCATGCCAATTGGATCTTTAACACTCGAAAGTGTTCAGAAGCTACTAGCAGAAAAAGATGAAAAGGAGAAGGAGTATGAGATTTTGAAGGCAACACCACCAAAGTCCATGTGGATGGAGGATCTGGATCAGCTCGAGAAGAAACTGGATGTAAGACACTAAAGACAGTTCCTTAATATCATTACTTAATTGATATTTATCCTTCATATTTGATTACATTAATCTTACTATTATCTTTTGTTGCTTCCATCAAGGAACTGGAGACCAAAGAAGCAGAGGAAGAACGAAAGAGATCGAGTCAAGCAAACAAAAAGACATCTACTCGTGCTGTTACCACAAAAGCATCTAAGAAACCACGGCAGAAGAATATTAAGAAGGCCAACGTTATTGAGGAGGAAACCGAAGACATATCGAATTCCTCAATGGAAAGAGGTAGGCCTGCGTTGTTAGAAGTGACTTTCAATATACAATGCATAATTATTATGTTGAGTTCTGAATTTCGATCTTCACTTTAAATTCTCCCTTCTGCAATTTATCAGAGAATGCTCCTGAGGTCGCTAAACCGAAAGGCAGGGTTGGTTCCAAAAAAGAGCCTATAAAAGTGGTATGCCAAGTTCAACGTTTTTCTGACTGTATTCTGTATATGTATTGAACTATTGATTGATAATTGATATCGAGCACTTATTGTCTTTACATGCTTATTATCAGGTTGATGAAGAAATTCAGTCTCTTCAAGAACGCCTTGCTGCATATAACTTTGCAGCATCTGCAGGTAAAGTAAACCATAATGTAACGGTGCAATTAAAATGATTCTATATCTGAGAATTCCACGAGGTACTCATCCTCGTAAGAAATCATTGTTTTGCTTAAACAGCCATGCAATTTGAGCAATCAGCTGATGATAATGTTGCGAAGAAAGAGTACAACAAAAGGGTTGGCGCCAAAAAGAAGGCATCGTCTAGCTTAGTGTTGGACATTTCCGGTAGTGACAATGATGAGAATGATGATGGAGACTTCGAAAGACAACAGCCGGGGGCTCCGGAAGCAGTGAAAAAGAAGGGTGGGAGAAAACCTGCTGCCCAGAATGCGAAGAAGCCTTTTGCAGCCATCCGGAAGAGAGGTGCAAGCAAAAAGGAATCTGAGTTACTTGGACAGAAATTCATAACTGATATGTTGAAGCCAGCTGATAGTTCAGGGAATTCTTCGCCGGAGAAGAAGGTGAGGAAGATGAGGGAGTCTCCATTCAACAAGAAGAGTGGTTCTGTGCTAAGTAGGGTTGCGCAAAAAGAAGGAACTGGCAGTGGGGAAATGTCTTTTGGTTCTGCTTCTTCAGCCTCAGCGAGCATTATGGAGGAAGTGATTGAGGTAGCGCCATCTGCAGTAAGAAATAGACCTCAGCGAGCTAATAGGACGCAAGCCAAATACGTGATGAGCGAATCCGAAGGTGACAACGATGATGATGATGATAATGATGATGATGCTAACGCAACCGACGATTCTGACTTCAATGAGGATGATGAATAATCCATCCATCTAAAACTATATATGTGATCTGTAACATGGTTACATATCCTTTTAGGCTTGTAGTTGTAGCCCACTGATCTGTGACTCGCGGATCCGTACCTTGACGTGGCATGGTTAATTCACTTTCCAGAAGTTTATAGTTTGCAAAAGTTAATCAAAACAGTATATAGAGAAACTAAAATTATATATATATATATATATATAATTAGTTTTTTATATATATATAATCAAATATGTTACATTTTTTAAGTATTAAATGTTATTTTAGTAATAAACTTTTAAATAAAAAAAACCCTAGCAGAGAAAGAGTACGTACTCAGAGAGAATGAGAGAAGGAGAGAGCGGGAGAGAGCGTTTGAGGGTGAAACACGGTGAAGAAGATGGTCATGCCATCGAAAGAGATAAGGGGGAGAGTGTGGGAGGGTTTGCATCAGGTGTGAAGGAGGGATCAAGTAAGGGCGACCTTAGTTTCCAGGGTGACTTCCAAGATTTCGTTCCGTGACAAGGTTATTGGTTCTACGGTAGCCACATGGATAAATCGGGCTGAAGCTCTAGATGAGGATTCCATGGCAGTGGTCACTGGAAAACAAGGAGATCCTATGCCTCCAAGAGTTTACTTCTCCGAAGAGGCTAGGAACATCCTTTCTGAACCATACAAGGAAGCAATTGTGATTAAGGTTCTTGGAAAAAGCCTTAGTTACACGGCCATGTTTCACAAATTGAAAGGGGTATGGAGGATCACCGGTGGATATGAAATCTTGGATGTGGGTTTTGGGTACTTCATCGTTAAATTTGATCGCATGGACGATCGAGAGAAGGTTTTACTAGGGGGGCCATGGATGATCTTCGGTCACTATATTGCGGTCAAGCCATGGACACCGAATTTTAAACCTTGTGAGGACACTTTCGGGGAGACTATGGTTTGGATTCGAATATCTGGTTTGAGCATATGGTACTATCAGGATAAAGTCATGATGAGAATCGCATCTGCTGTGGGAAGACCAGTCAAGGTGGATCTGGCTACTAAGTTGGCGGAAAGGGAAAAATTTGCTCGGGCTTGCGTGCAAATTAATCTTGGTTTGCCGGTGGTCCGGAGTGTGATTGTCGATGAGTTTGAATATAAGGTGGAGTATGAATGCTTACACCTTATTTGTGACAAGTGCAATTGTTTCGGGCATCCAGCAACTGACTGCAGAATGACCCCAATAGATTCGGAAAGGGTGGATCGAAAGGAAACATCAGTGACCGAGACGGCGGCCCGGGTGGTGCAGCCACAGGAAGCTTCAAAAGAGAAAATTTTTGAATTTGGATGCAATCCCAAAGAGTCAGTGATAGTTGCAGAAATTGGGGAGGAATTAGATGATACGTTGCATGGGAAGGAAGTGGGGTCCCAACATTTGGAAAATGAGGCTGGCTGGACCAAAATCAACAGTAAAAGGAGAGGAAAATTGAGTCAATCAAACAAAGCCCAACAAACATCTAAAGATAAAATGCCGGTGCGCTCAAATCAGAAATTGGACTAGAACCGTGACTTTGGGCTACGTATGAGAGGAGTCGAATCAGGGGTGAAGACCGGGTCGGTTAGTGGATCTAAGGCACGCATGGCATCTTCCAAACAGCAAGGGGTGAAGGGCAAATCTGTCTCCGTTGCAGTGCCGACTTTCACTGCCATTATCAAAAATGGACACAAGAGGTTGCGCCCTTCTTCTTTGCAGAATTCGCCGTCGACTCCGAACTGCCTTGGCGACACCAGCAAGCAACAAATCGGCAAATTGGAAGGGTTGTCAGTGGAGGGACACAGACAGACCGGGCAACAACCGGACAAGGACAAGCAAGGCTCAGGGGGATATGATGGTGGATCTTCATCATCTCGTTAGGGACTTCAGCTGAGGTTGGTCCTTGGATGGCTAAATATGGTGCCAAGAGTAACTCTAATCATGTTATTTGGTCTGAGCCTAGTGTTGATCTCCAACGAATCATCCACTCGAATTTAGAATAGTTTTTGCTTTGTTTCTTTCCTTATTTAGTCACCAAAAAAAAAATATCAAAATATCTACATGTATAGATTTAATTTTGTTGAATCTCTGCATAATATATTGTAAGGAATAAAGATTGACTCGTACCAGTATTGACAGCGTGATTCTTTCACCTCAGAAAGGCACTTCTATTACCTAATACTAATCTTTGCTAATGATCATTATTAAGGAGAATGGTTCTTTTTAATTTTTTTTTAATTATTTAGTAAAATATAATCTCTCATTATATATATTTTATATATTTTAAGTG
>NC_029787.2:13236620-13252295 GCF_000816755.2 Arachis ipaensis
AAATTTAATGATTAAAATTTATAAACTAATTTAAAGATTAAAATTTGGTCAATATTAAGTCGTTCGATTAATTATGGTTTAGGAACTTAACTGAGATAAGAAAAAAAAGATATAAAACAGAAAAATGATATGTAAATAGTATAAAAACAAATAACAAGTGGAGCTTTTATTATTCTATTAAGTTGTATTATTATTATTAATGTTAATAATAGTTGTATGACTTTTATTACTAATAATAGTATAATTAATAATATTAGTGTTGTTATCGTGACTAAAAATTTTGGATGAGGTATTATGATAATTAGAAATATATCAACAAATATCAACTATATAAAGAAGAGTTCAAAAGTACTTAATGATAAAGTTGACGTGGCATATTTCTGAGAGTATTTTCTGATTTATTTTTTTAACTCATTAAATACAATTTATTATGATAGATTAATTATATCAACTAATTGATTTGATTAGATATTTAAGTATCACACAATTTAATATTATGTATATCAATTAATTGAATATAATTGTTAGAGTATAATTAGGATCAATTACATCAATTAGCATTATTCAACATATCTGAATATTTATTATAAGATATTACGTCTTTATTATTTCGATTCTCTTAGTACCTATAAATACCATTCTATATTGTATCATTCTACACAATTTGAATACACACAAACTTTTTTTTTACTACTCTCTCTTAGCCTTTCTAATAATAATAATACAATTTAATTTAATGAGAAGTTCATATATATATATATATATAAACATGATAGAATAAAATTGTAAAAATAATCTTTTTTATCACTTTAGATATTTTATTTTTTTTCTTTACGTGTAATTTTGATTTGCGTTAATTTTATTTATTTAATGATGAAATATACTCATGTTAATTCTATCATATAATAGTTTATTTTTTTCTATGTATTTTAATTGTATAGTTACTATTGATCTTGCTATTTTTGTTTTCTTGAATTGTTCTTTATTTTTTTATGACTTGATAATTTAAATAAAAAACAAAGAAAAGAAAAAAAAACGATGGCCAAAGACAGAGGTAGAAGCCTAAAACAGCAACATCATTACTCAGCATTATTATTATCAATATAAACTTTGTTATTTCTTTTCTAACATTCTTTAATATAAGCTTCATTTCTTTTTCTTTATTATTATTAATACTTTTATTATTTTATTCTCTAATTATAAATTTTCTTATAATACTTCTTTTGATAGAATATTTTTTTGGCCTAATAAATTTTTTTCCTATTTTTCGTCAAAAATAACGTATATTAGGAGAAAAAAAGGAGATACAAATTAAATTTTAAAATTTAAATTTAAATAAAATGTGTAAAGGGTAACTATTGAATTCATTTGGTAGATTTAAACTCTTTGTATTATTGTCAATGAAATTTTTAAATATTATTATAAAATTTTAAATATTTTTTATTTTATTGTTCTTAAATTATACATTATACCGTGTATTTGAAGAGTTTCATCTTTTTTGAAATAAGTGTGACATTATATATTTTTTTGGATACAAAGGGATAATGAAGTTGAAATGAGTAACAAACTTGATTATATAATAAGATACAAATTTTTAGAATTTCTAGCACAATTGACAAATTTTTAGTTTCAAAATAAATTTTTACTCTATTTTTATCTTTTATTTTTTTTATTTTCTTAATTAATTGTGATTGTAATAATTCATCACAAATTTGTATTTTGTAAAATAAATTTATCAATCATAAAATACAGAAGACTTAACCAAAGAATTTAAAAAATATAAATTAATCACAAAAGAAAAAATTATGAATTGTGCTTTAGTTATGTTATAAAATACAAATTGGGACATTTTAAAATTAATTTTTTACTATCAATGTTAACTTAAATCATAATAAGATAAAAAAATAAAAGTTGTATATAAGAATAAATATATTTTAATTTTTTTACATCTAAAGATAATATTCTATCAATGTTAAAATTATTTAGATGGATAAGTAATATTGGATATAGAATTATTTAGGATGGATAGAACTAAGTACATCTTTTTATTGAAAATACAAATTTAAAAATATTATATTCATTTCTCAATAGTCAACCTCTCATTGAACCATTATATGTTCAAAAGATTTTTGAATAAATGAAATAATTTTAGGTATATAATTTTTTGTAAAAATTTAATTAATTCAAGTTATTTATTGTCATTGATTAAAAAAGTAAAGTAAAATGGCAATTTAATATATGTTTCTATACTCTTAAAATATTATTTATTTATTTTTCTAGCATTTTTATCATCTAATGATCACATTATTATAATTTAATTCAATAAAATTATTTAGCATTATTTGATGAATACAAATTCTATTTTATTTGAAAATTTTAGTATTTTTCAATCTCAAAATCATCCATGTTAAATCATTAAGAAATATAACTGAGAGCGTGGAAGCGTCCCTTCATTCGAGAGCATAGTTGAGATCAGAGAGATTGACTCTTGTAGTTATTTGATCTTCGTCAACCAAAATCTTCTGTATCCCTGGTAGGGATGAATCACAACTCCACTGTGGGAAAAGAGTTACGGAGGCGAGTTTGATGTGTTGGAGACCAAAATTCTAAAGTTATTATTTATATTTGAGTGTGACACTCATTAAACTCTAAAACTCAAATAAAATAGTATCTATAGTTTTTAATCTCATTTATCCAAATCAAAAGTAATAATGACTTATTTAATTTAATATTTATGACAATAAAGGAGATCACCGTTATATAAGTCATTTAATGTGAAATTACTTAATTTGTGATTATAATTAATATATGTATTATCCATAAATATATTAAGAAATAATAATTTCCTAACAATCTTCTACTTGGGCTATACATATATATTTTCCTGAGATAATCATATCTTATAAATTTTATGTGCACATTTAAATGTTATTTTCCTGATTACTTTTATAATCTGGTCTGTCTCATATATTAGTTATAAAATTACCGTAACTTTTATCACATTAATGTCGCAACGAAAACCACGATGATCGCCATACTAAAATACTCAACCATGTAGATCAAATTTAGATGAGAAAATTCAGAAATTACATGCAAAAATGATCTCATACATGCCTATTTCCAACTGGTCTAACTTGAATAAAAATTCTATTTTATTGGATGACAGACTCAGATGAAACTGCAACGGAAATGCCCAGACTCATAGCGACGGCGACTAAGTGATGAGTCTGTAGAAGAAGAAGAGAAGAACTTAACATACTCAGAGAGAGAGAGAGAGGGGAGAATTTACCTAGAAAAAAGGGACTCGACAGGAGAAAAGTGGCGACGTGCACAACAACGACGGTAACGGGATAAATAGCGATGACAACATGAGCTGTGGAAGATGGGAGCTGTGAAGAGGGTAGACAGCGATGGACTCAGCAACGACGATTACGGGAGTTATGAGGTTTTTTCTGAAGAAGTCGAGAAGAAGAAGACTATGGGTGATGATGACCGGGTTTCTCTTGCGTAGCTATAGAGTATGGATTGAAGTTGTGAATCATTGAACCTGTGATATGAGGCAAATCCTAATACCTAAAAAGTGTTTATATGTATATATCTGGGACGGGTACACCCTAAATCCGACCATGCCCTGTCTTGAGAAAAATCTGCTCCGACTCAGGTAAGTTATTACCCTATCCAACTGGGTATGGACGGGTTGGGTACCCACATATTCGGGTACTCCTGCCAAGTCTAACCATGTATTGATGCTCTATTTTTTAAGAGTTTATCGCTAGCCAATGGATTGCTACACACACAAAGTGAGATTTTAACTCCTAATAATTATTTAAGCATACGAGTGAGATGATCATTCAACAAATTCAAATTGATTAAGACAAATACTAATTATTTTTAATATTTTAATATTAAAAATTTTAAGAATTTAATTTTAAATATTTTATTTATTTTCTTAAAAAAATTTATATAATTTTATGTATTATCCCGTACAGAGTACGGGAATATACACTAGTTGTATTAAAGATACATACTTCTATCTATATGTTAGTAAGAATTAATCTCTACATACAAGTCATTTAATCAAATAATTTCACCAAATCATTTACATTCACGCATTTCTGCTGCACATTCTTTTTTTTTGTTATTTTTCTTTTTCGTTATTGTCGTCATCAACACTACCATCTCCTCCTCCTTTTTTCATTGGACTTTTTTCTCTTTATTCTCTTTTCTCCTTCTCCTCCACCATCTCCATCATTATGATTATATCGTTATAGTCATCGTCGTCTTCTTCTTATACATATCATCATTATTGTTATCGTTATCGTAGAATTTTTTCTATATTGATGACGTTGCCTGATCCAAAATTTTTGCCATAGAATCTTCTCATGTTTCTTCTTATTTTACTCTTTTAATAAGAATTAAACAAAAAAAATATTTCTATGTATTTGTAGCAAATTTTAGTGTAAAACTAAGATATTTTTGTGTATTGTTAAGAAATTTTGGTGTATTTATACTAATAAGTTCTACATAATTCAAAACTCTTCCTCTTTCTCCTCTTCATTTTTTGAGGCAACTTCTTCTTTTTCATCGTCATTATCATCATCTTCTTCCTCTTCTTCTTTTTCTTATTCATCTTTTTCTTCTTATTTTATGAATTTGTCTTTAATAAGCTCAAATATTTTGAGCTTTTGTAATAAGCACAATAAATAATTTATAAATATAATCCATATAAAGTTTAATAATAATTATTAATTTTTTATATTTACCACAAAACTTTTAAAATTCATTTGAATAACCCTAAGTTTTCTACCTTCACTCAAGTGATTAACAGTTTAACACACTCTATTCTCTTTTTCTTTCCTTTTCAAAGAACCCAAGTCTGCTCTTCTCTTTTTCATCACTGCTGTTTTCAGTCTCTCCCTATATCATTCTTAGGTTTATTCTCAGTATCTCTCTTCACGCTATTCATCCTCAGCATTAGAGTGCCGTCGTTCTCTCTGCTATCATCGTGTACCGCGTCGTTTTGTCGCCGTTCAGCGTCGTCGTTCTCACTGCTCAACGTCATCGTCCTTAGCAGGCAGCGGCGGCGTGGTTCTCAGCCGTCAGCGCTGTGGTGTTCCATCTTTTCCTTCATCGTTTCACTTTCAGAATTCCAATGAAATCTCAACCTCAAATATATTTTTGTTCCGTTTATGTTTTTGTTCAGATTTTTTGTATGAATTTCCTTCATGACCGACAGATTCTCGAGTACAGGAAAACTGAAGGTACAACTCATGGTAAATTGGAAGTTTATTTTACATACCATTCTTGTTGATGATATGCACATTAGGTTTCTCGAATGTTGAGATAGAATTCAGTTTACTATCTTGTGTGCACCATCCAATCAGCCAAATGAAGCATATAGGCTGTTTTTAAATAAACTGAATTGGAAAATTAAGCTAGCTTGGTAAGTTTTTGAAGATCTTGGTGAATTTTCTTTTGATTTATAAGCCAGTACTATTACAAGTTTTTTATTGAAAATCTTCAGTACGTGTATGTCATACTTATATAAACTATTAGATTTTATTAGATAAAAATCAAAGGCTAATATAAAAGAAGAGCATTGATGGACTCTAATAAATACAGAATATCTTAATACATAAATAAATACTTTAAATGGCAATACTTTAATACACAATACTTCAAATGGCAACAAAATCTTTTATTTTTAAATAATTTATATCAACTATGTATATGTATCATATGTGTATATAATAGTGACTGATATAGAATTGGTATATATTTTTTTATTCTATAGACTCTCTAATATATGTGACACCTCATGCATGACTCTCTTCTCTAATCTTTCTTATTCATATTTATTTTGTGTGGTAATATTAAATAGATAATAATTAAACACAAAATAAATATGAATATGAAATACTAGAGGAGAGAGCCATGAGGTGTCATATATATTAAAGAGTCTATAGAATAAAAGAATATATACTAATTTTATATCAGTGACTATTATATACTTTAATAAAATTAGTTAGTTAATAATTTTTGAATATAATAATTTAATTATTTGTCAAGTAATATAAAATAAAATTTTAATTATTTTATATTTTTATGTTACAGTTTAAAATTTTATTTTAATATGATTTTTTAATATCATAAAAATTTTTTGCATAATAATTAATCTTATTGAATAAAGAATACTCATATTTTTGTATTTATGTTTTATATTTAATTATTTAAAAATAAAAGATTCTATTACCATTTAAAGTATTGTGTATTAAAGTATTGCCATTTAAAGCATTTATTTATGTACTAGGATATTCGATATTTATTATAATCCATCAATACTCTTCTTTCATATTAGCCTTTGATTTTCATCTAATAAAATCTAATGGTCTATATAAATGTGGCGCATCCAATAAGCACATAATTGTTGTGCTCATTTTAGACATACCCCTTAATAAAAACAAAAAAAAAATCAAACAAAGAAGAAGAAATACATAATGCTACAAAATTACTTGGAAGATGATGGACCTACATTCATTCAACTAAAAAAGAGAAATAAATAAGAAAAAAAGAAGAAAAAAAAAACATGCAGCACTAAAAAAAATATTTTTGTATATTTATAGCAAATTTTGGTATAAAACTAAGACATTTTTGTGTATTGTTAAGAAATTTCGGTGTATTTATACGGATAAGTTCTGCATAATTCAAAACTCTTTCTCTTCCTCCTTCGTCATCTTTTTTTCTTCTTCTTCTTCTTTTTCATCATCATCATCATCATCATCATCATCTTTTTTTTCTCTTATTCGTCTTTTCCTTCTTGTTTTACCTTCTCAATTTTCTTCTTGTTTTACTCTCTTAACAAGAATAAAAAAATCAAACAAAGAAAAAGAAGAAACATATAATGCTACAAAATTATTTGGAAGAAGATGAACCTACATTCATTCGACTAAAAGAAAGAAAGAAAGAAAGAAATAAAAGAAGAAAAAAATGCAGCATTAAAAAATTATTTTTATGTTTACAGCAAATTTAGGTGTAAAACTAATACATTTATGTGTGTTGTTAAGATTTTTTGATATATTTGTACTGATAAGTTCTGTATAATTCAAAACTCTTCATCTTCTTCCTCATCTTCTGTTGCTTCTTCTTCTTTTTTTCATCATCATCATCTTCTTCTTCTTTTCTTATTCATCTTTTATCTTCTCAAGTTTCTTCTTGTTTTACTCTTTTAATAAGAATAAAAATAAAAAAAATCAAACAAAGAAGAAAAAGAAACACATAATACTGCAAAATTACTTGAAAGATGATGAACCTACATTTATTCAACTAAAAGAAAGAAAGAAAGAAATAAGAAAAAAAGCAGAAGAAAAAAATGCAGCATTAAAGAAAATATTTTTGTGTATTTGTAACAAATTTCTGTAAAACTAAGACATTTTTATGTATTGTTAAAAATTTTTCGGTGTATTTATATTGATAAGTTTTGCATAATTCAAAACTTTTCATCATCTTCTTCTTGTTTTACCTTCTCAAGTTTCTACTTGTTTTTATTCTTTTAACAAGAATAAAAATAAAAAAATCAAACAAAGAAGAAGAAAAAACACATAATGCTTCAAAATTAATTGAAAGAGAATGAACCTGCATTCATTCAACTAAAAGAAAGAGAGAAATAAGGAAAAAAAAAGAAGAAAAAATGTAGCATTAAAAAAATATTTTGTGTATTTATAGCAAATTTCGGTGTAACACTAGGACATTTATATGTATTGTTAAGAATTTTCAGTGTATTTGTATTAATAATTTCTGCATAATTCAAAACTCTTCATCTTCTTCTTCCTCATCTTCTGCTGCTTCTTATTTCATTTTCTTATAATTCTTTTTGGAGGAAAAAATTAAATAAAGAAAAAATATATATATAATGTTACAAAATCAATAGAAAGATGAGGAGGAAAAAAAACAGCAACAACAGCAGTAATAAAAAAAAATGACGAAAAAGAAAAAAAATAGCAAAAAGAAAAAAATGTGGAGGAGGATCGGCGTGATTTCATACGCGCTTTATATAAATAGGTTTTGTTGAGTTAGGATTAACTTGTTTGGATTCGCTTATCAAAAAATTTTGTATATATAGTATATCTGTATTAATATTCATATATTTTGTAATAAGTTCATTCCCTTAAAATTTACTCTATTAGTTTGGAGATGTACGGTAAAAAAAGATAATAATTAATTGCAAAAAATGATAAAAAAAAAAAATATTGATCCAAACAGATAAAAGAGAATGTAATTATTGTAATTAGGATGTTATTAATTAATATATGTCTATTATTTATCTTCTTCGGTTATAAAAATAGAAAAAAAAATTGACCCCGAAAGGTCAATACTCAATAAGTTGTTCTTGAGAAAGTAACGAAAATTATGTAACACATGTTGAATTTATGAGTTTGGGATTGGGTTTGTAAGAGAAAGAAGGAGGAGATGTTCTGTTGCATGTTTTGTTTTAGTTTTTTATTAAACCGATGCCATTTTGATGGTTAGCCTTGCGAATCGAAGATCCTAAAAATTGGACCGGTTTTGTCAGTTCACTATTATGGTCATGGAGGAGTGGTGATAGTAGATCAAGCAAACATTCAAAAAATTATTGATTTTTTTGTGAAAAATAATTTGTCAGTTTATCTACCCAAAAAAAGACATTAATAAAAGGAAGCCTAACAAAAAAAAAAATCACCCTCTTACTTAAATTCTATAATGATCATTAACAAAGTTTAGGTAACAGAGGGGTTGTGATAAGATCTGATGTGGTCATGTGATGCTCATTTCTAATGAAACTTAATTTATTAAAGATGACTTTATTTATTATAATTTAAAAAGATGTCATCATGTGCACATATAAATAGAGGCTTAAGCCTCTGAATAAAATACACAAGTAATAGAAACAGAAACACTCTTCTCTCTCGTACAAACTTTCTTTCTTCTCTCTCTTGAGTATACGTTACTACATATATAATACTAGTAAATATATTAATTACTTTTATTATTATAGCGAGATAATTATATTGATAAATATCAATATTACATTTAATATTATCTTCCTTATTTATTCTACAACACGTTATCAGCACGAGCTCTGATCAAATTTTAGGAAGACTCTGGGTAACAAATTTTTATTATGTCAAAACTCTCTCATCTTGAATTTAATGCTCTTGATATATCTAGAAATAACTATTTATCATAGATACTAGATGCTAAAATCCATCTTGATTCAATGGATCTTGGAAATACCATTAAGGTTGAAAATAATACATCCCAGAAGGATAAAGCCAAAGACATGATTTTTCTTTGTCGTTATCTTGACGTATGATTGAAAAATGAATATCCCACATTAAAAGATCCTGCAGATCTGTGGAAAGACCTTGAAGAAAGGTACAATCATCAAAAGACGGTGATACTTCCTCAAACCCGATATGTTAGAGAAAAATTTCTCGACCTTCAATGCCTCGAATGTGCTCCTGCAGCAACAGTATCGAGAAAAAAGATTTAAAAAAAATATTCTGAGCTAATTTCTTGCTTTCTTGTTGCTGAGCGCAACAATGAGTTACTCTTAAGAAATCATGAAGTGCGCCCAGCTGGCGCCGCCTCATTTCCTGAAGTAAATGCGGCAAATTATAACCCCAGAAGAGGTAAATAGCAAGATTTTGGTAATAAAAAAAATTATGGAAGGAAGAAGAATTATATTCATAAGAAAGGATCTTATCAGAAGTGGGATAAAGAAAGAAACAATGGGCAAAGCAAATCAATTGAGGATAAATGCTTCCACTGTGGTGGAAAGGGCCATTGGTCTCGTACCTGTCGTACCCCAAGGCACCTAGTTGATCTTTATCAAGCATCCTTGAAAATGGATGACAAAGGAAAGAAAACAAATTTTATTTCAAATGATGAAAATTCCACAACTCATCGTAATGTATCTAATTCCTTTGAGGATCCTGAAGGAAATATTGGCTATTTGATCAATGATGAAATAATTTAATATGTGTGTTTGTTAAGTATTCATGTGAATAATTTTACTGTGCATGTACTTTTATTTTATTATTATTATTATTATTTGTCTTTGAAGAAAAATGGCAAGGACATATAGTGAAGATGTTTGCCTTGCGGATAGTGCAAGTTCGCATACTATTCTTAAAAGTAATATATATTTTACCCATCTTGTGCCAAAAGAAGAATGTGTTAATACTATTATTGGCTCAGGCAATGTGATAGAAGGTTCCGGAAGAGCTATAATTTTGTTTCATGGAGGAACAAAATTCATAATAAATAATGCACTATTATCTACCAAGTCTCTAAAAAACTTGTTGGGTTTTAAAGATATTCGCCGAAATAGATATCATATTGAAATAATGAACAAAGAAAATCATGAGTATTTATGTATCACAACTCATGATTTAAATAAAAAGGTTATATTAGAAAAGTTACTCTCACTTTTATCTGGGTTATATTATACCAAAATTAGTGCAATTGAATCACATGCCACTGTAAACCAGAAGTTTACTAGCCCAAATGAATTTATAACTTGGCATGATCGATTGGGTCATCCGGGAACAACCATGATGTGGAGAATTATTGAAAACTCTCATGGACATTCACTAAATAACCAGAAGATTGTTAAATCTAGTGAATTTTATTGTGCTGCATGTTCTCAAAGAAAGTTAATTTTAAGGCCATCACCAGTAAAGATTGGATTTGAGTCCCCTAAATTCCTAGAAAAGATTCAAGGCAATATATGTGGACCTATTCATCCACCATGTGGATCTTTTAGATATTTTATGGTCCTGATAGACGCATTTTTGAGATAGTCACATGTGTGCTTATTGTCTTTTCCCAACTTGGCGTTTGCGAGATTACTGGCTCAAATTATTCGATTAAAAGCACAATTTCCAAAAAATCCAATCAAAGCAATTCGTCTTGACAATGCTGGTGAATTTTTCAAGCCTTTGATGCTTATTGTATGGCTAATGGAATAAGTGTTGAACATCCAGTAGCTCATGTTCACACACAAAATGGGTTAGCATAATCACTTATTAAGCGCCTCCAATTAATTGCTAGACCCTTACTTATGAGAACAAATCTCCCAACCTCGGTTTGGGGGCATGCTATTTTACATGCTGTAGCACTTATTCGTTTGAGGCCAATGAGTTACGATCAGTTCTCTCCTATGCAATTAGCATTTGGCCAGCAGCCAAATATTTTTCATTTAAGAATATTCAGATGTGCGATATATGTTCCCATTGTACCACCTAATCGTACCAAAATGGGACCCCAAAAAAAACTGGGAATATATGTTGGATATGATTCTCCCTCTATAGTAAGGTATCTTGAGATAGAAATGGAGGATGTATTTAAAGCCCGATTTGTGGATTGTCATTTTAATAAATCAAAATTTCCAACATTATGGAGAGAGAATAAGCTTCCTGGAAAGGAACTTAATTGGAATGCATCATTCTTGATGCATTTAGATCCTCGATCAGGGCAATGTGAACTAGAAGTTCAAAAGATTATACATTTGCAAAGAATAGCAAATGAATTACCTGATGCATTTTCCGATACAAAGAGGATAACCAAGTCTTATATACCAGTGAAAAATGTCCCAATTCGAATTGATGTCCTAGTTGGATAAATTGCCACCGAAGCGAATACACGCCAGAAGCGTGGCAGGCCTGTCGGTTCCAAAGACAAAAATTCTCGAAAGAAAAAAGAGGTAAATACTATTCCTATTGAAAAAGACATAGTAAAAACACCTGCAGTTGTCCAAAATTCTGATATAGTTTTAACGTCAGAAGACGTTCAGGTACCTGAAAATTATGAAAATGACAAGATCTCGATAAATTATGTCTTTACAGGAGAGAAATAGGACCGAAATAAGACAATTGTCAATGAAATATTTGCATATAATGTGGCATTAAATATCATGCATGAAAGTAAGGATCTTGAGCCAAGATCAGTCGAAAAATGTCGACAAAGAAATAATTGGCCAAAATGGGAAGAAGCCATGAAGGCTGAGCTAGACTCACTTGCAAAACGTGAAGTCTTTGGACCTGTAGTCCGTACACCAGAAGATGTAAAACCTGTTGGATACTGATGGGTATTTGTGAGAAAACGAAATGAGAAAAATGAAGTTGTACGCTACAAAGCTCGACTTGTAGCACAAGGTTTTTCACAGAGACCCGGTATAGATTATGAAGAAGTGTATTCCCCTTTAGTGGATGCGATAACATTGCGTTATTTGGTCAGTTTATCTGCATATCATAAACTGCATATGCATTTAATGGATGTTGTAACAACCTATTTATACGGCTCATTAGATCGGGATATCTATATGAAGGTCCCTGAAGGACTAAAGATATCTAAACCATCTAATGAATATTCACAAGGGTTATATTAAATCAAATTGCAAAGATCTTTATATGGTCTAAAGCAATCTGGACGAATGTGGTATAATCGTATTACTGAGTATCTGGCCAAAAATGGATTCAAGAATGATGATATCTGTCCATGTGTTTTCATAAAGAAATCTGCATCTGGATTCATTATAATTGCTGTGTACGTTGATAATTTAAATATAATTGGGACTCCTGAAGAGATTCCAACAATTATAAAAACTCTAAAAGAAGAGTTTGAGATGAAAGATCTTGGAAGGACTAAATTTTGTCTCGGCCTACAGATCGAGCATATAAAAATGGGATCTTTATTCATCAAACAACATACACAGAAAAGATCTTAAAGAGATTTTATATGGATAAGTCACATCCATTAAGTACCCAATGATCGTAAGGTCTTTGGATGTGGAAAATGATCAATTTTGTCCTAAAGAAGAAAATAAAGATATCATTGGTCCTAAAGTACCATATCTTAGTGCCATTGGAACGCTAATATATCTTGCTAATAATACACGACCTGATATATCATTTGTTGTGAATTTACTAGCAAGATATAGTTCCTCTCCAACCAGAAGACATTGGAGTGGAATCAAACAAATCTTTCGATATCTTTATGGAACGGTTGATATGGGATTGTTTTATCCATATGGATCCAAGTCACAACTAGTTGGCTATGCAGATAGTGGATACTTGTCTGATTCACTTAAAGGGAGATCTCAAACAGGATACCTATTCACATATGGTGGTACAGCTATATCATGGAGGTCCACGAAATAGACGATTACAGCAACATCCTCTAATTATGCTGAAATACTAGCGATACATGAAGCTAGTCGCAAGTGTTTTTGGTTGAGGAGTTTGATCCAATATATTCTGTCATCATGTGAACTGATTGATCAGAAGATAGCTCCAACTGTCCTGTTTGAAGATAATACAGCATGTATTGCTCAACTTAAAGGCGGATATATCAAAGGTGATAGAACAAAACATATTTCTCCCAAATTCTTCTTCACTCATGATCTTCAAAATTAGGGGACAATTGATGTCCAACAGATCCGCTCAAGTGACAATCAGGCAGATTTATTTACAAAGTCACTTCCAAAATCTTCCTTTGAAAGATTGGTACATGAGATTGGAATGCGCCGATTTTGAGACATTAAATGATGTCGACAAGAGGGGGAGACTGTACTCTTTTTTTCTTGGTCAGGTTTTTTCCCATTGGGTTTTTCTTGACAAGATTTTTAATGAGACAATCCCCATCCCCAAAAGATATTGTATTTTTTTTCCTTCATTAAATTTTTTTCTATTGGGTTTTTCTTTAGTAAGGTTTTAACGAGACAATAATCTTAAATAGTCATCCAATGGGGAGTATTGTGATAAGATCGGATGTGGATGTCAATTTCCAATGAAACTTAGTTTATCAAGGATGACTCTATTTATTGTAGTTTAAAAAGATGTCATCGTGTGCACATATAAATAGAGACTTAAACTTCTAAATAAAATACACAAACAATAGAAATAGAAATACTCTTCTTTCTCATATAAACTCTCTTTCCTCTCTTTTTTGAATATACATTACTACATATATAATATTAGTAAATATATTTATTACTTCTATTATTATAATAAAATAATTATATTAGTAAATATCAATATTAAAATTTTTTATTTATATTTTATATTATTTTTTTATTTATTCTACAACAAAAGGTACCTTTTTTTTCAGGTGAGAGAATTACGCTGCCAATATTAATATAAAGTAGTCATACAGAAATTCAACAAAATCAAATCTATATGCAGATACTTTTATACCATCTACGCTTAAAAATTTGCCTATATTATGAAAGATAATGAAAGGTTTATGTCAATTGAAAATTCAAAACTGTGCAATTACAAGCATCGAAACAAAGCACGTCTCTACATCAAAGAAAATGTTACATTGAGTAAATAATCATTTTTAATCTTGAAAATTTTGAACACAAATTAAATTAATTATAAAAAATTAAAACTAAAATTATATCTATATAAGATAAATTTTATTTGATAGAAATAATTAATTATTAAATTTTTGTTAATAATTTTATAAATATTCCTCTCTTTTTCTCTTCCTCCCATAACCATCACCTCCCATGCAAAATCCACCGTATATACTCCTGGACTCCTCTGAATCGGATTCATTTTTCTCTGATTCACTCGATCTTCTCCTCTTTCTCCTTACCACCACCGTCTTCCCAACAATTTAGTTTCACAAGGGCATAAAAAATGGGCCAATTTCTAGCACAAACCCTAATTCCTTTGCGCTGTGAACCCTATCACGTGATGCCATGCCAAGAAATTGCAGCTTTGCGCTTGTTCCTATGCGTCCAGACGTGGTTGTTCTTCGTCCAGTTCCGAACTTGCAGCATCTCCTCCTTTCTCGCTCGCGGGGCAAAGAACGATACTCTCAACGGAGCCACCGCAATCCTCGGCAACCCGAGGGGAAGCAATTCGGATCCAGACGCAGAAGCAGAAGCTGCTTTTTTCTTCGGCGAGAATGCTGACAAACTTGTTCCTCGCTGTTGAACCAGTGTGCTGCGGCGGCAGCATCGAATTGAACGCGAACACACTACAGATGTAGTTGTTGCCTTCGGCGGAGTTATATATCTGGAGTGATTTGCGCAACGGCTGAGCAAGGGCTTTCTCCAACATAGCACGGCGGCAGACTTCATCGATCCATCGGATGAGATCGATGCTGGAGGAGCTATTGGGATCGTACTCAATCTGCTCAACAATGCCCACATAGGAAGGTTCTGTCTAGCTTTTTCATCTCTGAATATGATTGTTTGTTGGGAGGATGGTGGTGCTAAGGAGAAGGAGGTGACGACGGTTGGCTACGACGCCGTCGGTTTCTCTGAACTATTGAAAGAAATGCAGAACACTATGGATCCGACATAAGAGGAGCAACAGCGACGGAGAGGAGCTAGCTTGCAACAAAGAGGAGCGACGGCGGGGTGCGAGCTTGCGACAGAGAGGAGAGGGGAGGCGCGACGACGCCGAGGCGCCGGAGATGGATGAAGGGCAGGAAGAGAAAGAGTAGATGCGGTAGTTTGATTGTTGTTAATGTTAGAGCATTCAAGGTTAAAGACGATGAAAAAGGTAGTTTTGGAATTTTGAGTAATTTTTTAATAATTGATTATTTTTATTGAACAAAATTTATTTTATATAAATATAATTTTAATTTTAATTTTTTATAGTTAATTTTATGAGAATTCAA
>NC_029787.2:13252323-13265712 GCF_000816755.2 Arachis ipaensis
TATATATTCATATTATATATTTATTCATAATAAAGAGCTCAAATTATTATGCCTGATTCCTCTTGTCCATGTGATTGATTAGTTGATAAGATCTGTCCATAAACTAACGCATTTAAATTATTAGTTTTAAAATTTTTACCGAATTATCTAATCATTTTTAATTAATAATTTTACATAAAACAACTGTATTTAAATTTTTACTTCTTTTCTCTCCTTTTTATTCCTTTTATTATTGTATGCATCATCAATTTAGCATCGATACATTGTAACTTTCATCTTAATTACCGGTTGTTATATTGATGCCAACATATAATAAATAGTTAATTATCCTAAATCAATTATACTACGTGTATTTAGTCTTTAGTATAAAATATATATTGAAATATAAATATATATTAAAAATAAATTAAATTACATGTATTTTTTTTTTTGTCAAAGATAAAGATAAGGAGACTCAAACCTATAACCTCTTAAATAAATATTAAAGAAATTATGTCATTTTAGTTATAATTCATTGGCATGAATTTATACACAAATACACTAATAACTTATTTTAGTGTACAAATAGTATTTGATTCTAAATACATTATCCAACACAAGAGAAATGACCCACCTTTCCTTTCCATTTTGAAACCAAAAGCTTAGCAAATGAAACTCTAGGTTGAGTTAACTACCATTTTTACGTATAAAAATTTTAAACATTGATAAATCTACCCAAAAAAATTAAAATTATACTTATAATGAATTTTGAACGATAAAATTATCTAAATACTAAAAAATCACCTAAAAACTTTAAATTATCTGTTTTTTTAACTCTAATTATCTTGATCCATTTGTTCCTTTTAATCCCTATCACCTCACTGTCTCACTCTCCAAACATCAACATCCACTCTCCCAAATCTCAACTTTGCCTTTGTTCTTTTCAAGGATTTCATCGATGACGAAGTAGACCATGTGTTTGATCTCAACTTTGCCTTTGCTCTTTTCAAGGATTTCATCGATGACGAAGTAGACCATGTGTTTGATGAGGATGATGAGGACTATGACGACGATAGATTTGACAATGACATAGACACGCCTCCTCCTCCCAACAAGATGAAGCAGCCCCCAAGCCCCATGATGGTGAACTGAATGGGAACCATCCACAGTTCACAAATGCTCCCAAGGGTGGGGGTGGTGGCAGTGGTAGTGAAGGAGGTAACGAAAAGCAAGGCAGTGGCAGTGGTGGTGGGCCAGCCGGCTGTTCCAAGTTCAGGGCAATAATGGAGGAAAGAAGGGATGAGGGAACAATCATCAGAATCAAGGAGGTAAACAAAACAATCAAGTTGTTGAGTTTTGCTCAGAAGAAAAATAATTTGTGTTGCTTGTACTTGCATTGGTGATTGGAAATAATTAGTGAGGTTAACTGAGGTTGGAAGAAGAGTAATTTAGAATTTTTAGGTAATTTTTTAGTATTTGAAAAATTTTGTCCTACGAAACTCATCTTTCATTGGTAGAACTTCAATTTCTTTTTTTCGTGAGGAACTTTGTCAGCGTTTAAAACTTTCATAAGTAGAAATAATAGTTTCCTCTCAAAATTCAAACTGGCATAAAAATTGTAATGATAAACAGTGAGCATTACGATAGACCAACACATGAAATAAAACAGTAAAAAACCCTCTGAGAAGTTTCGTGGAGTATTTGAGATAAAAACAACACACCGAAGATTAAGGTCTCGACTCTAGGCAAACTTTTAAAGCGCAATATGTAGCTAAGTTTATCCTTTTCCTCTTGTGAGTCAGTAGAAAAATTCTGCCTAGCAAATGCAGCCAAATAGTGGGAATTCTTGCAAGGGTGTTTTAATAGTAATCTAGTTTAAATAGCTTTTGTAATTCCAATTGTTTAATAAGAGTAATTAACTGTTGGAATCTCTGTACAAGATCTTGGTTAGCAGCTTGAATCCCAAATGAACTACAACAGCAGATAGATACATCAATCTATGGATCAGAAACTACAGTAACTCATAACATTAAGATGGAATTGAAACCTACAAATTATAAGATGGAAGATTACATTTACCTGAAAGAACTATTCTAGAGTGTTGTCAGCTTCACAGGGCAAGACTCCTTTTAGTAGCTTCCATTTTAGATAAAAGATCTTTAATGTCTGCCTCCATTCTCCTTTTCATGTTGAAATACTCCAGATGTGCCCGTTCTAATGCTTGAAGTTCTTCGAGTTTCTGCCTACGCATTTCCTCTGTCTCACCCAGTCGCAGCTTCGCAATTCGCTGAGTATACTCTTCATCAATTTTCTCACTCTTTGCAAGGGCAATACGTTTCAACCCTTCAGCTTCTCTTCTTGCATCATCAGCACGTGACTGAAACATTTTAGCCTCTGCTTGTTTGATTTTAACTACACTCTCCAATTCATCAAAACAGAAGTCTTTTGGGACAATACTCATTTGCAGCTCAGGCGCCAGAGTCCTTTTATCATTTTGATCAAAGCTGGTAAGGATGTTTGCTGGCCTTTCTAACACAGGTTTCTTCTCCGAATAAGTAGATTTCAGCCAAGAAGCTTCCTGGCTTGGCCCAGCTACCCCTTTGATTTCCTTACTTCGTTCCTTCCCAGATAAGTTTGTAGCCATGGCTAATTTGGAAGAATCCCCATCTGAAATATGGACATGTAGGGTAAAAAGATGCAAACACAATTTAGCTTGAAAGCACTAGGAATTTAAACATGAAAAAATAAAATCAAACTTAGGAAATAGCACAATCTGAGATCTGAAATAGTATGCTTTATAGGCAATTAGGCATGATACAAATACGAAAAACTGCAGTATTAGATTTCCTGCCTTCGACTTAAATTCATGAAGAGTTCAAATCACATAAAATACAGATCTAAGTGTATAACAGAATGACACACTGCAGCAAAACAAATTATCATACTCAGATTCATCACGTTCTCAAGTTTTCAGAATTCACTCAAATCTGACAACCAAAACCTTTTCGTGTATGTCATTCAGACAGCAAATATAACTCAGTATTATAAGATTTATCCATATGTTCTTGTGGAAATTTTACCAATATACAGTGTAGAATTCAGCTAAAAGTATTGAAATAACAAAGCGTTGTAATTTATCAATAATATAATTATCAAGAAATATGTTACTCACCAACAAGGAAAGACATTACGTGCCTCAAAACCTCAGGAAGGTTCGACTTGTTTACCAGCCTTGGTAGCATTTGATCTGCAATCTCATGCAGTTGTCTCCCTCTCATGTCCTTGCTGGCATTAAAAATTCTCTTCACATATTCAAGCTCCTTGCAGAGGGTTTCAACTGGCCAATCTTTTGCAAAATTTTGAAACACCTCCTTGACAAAGCCAAACATCTCAGACGGGTGATCACAAGCAATACAATGAAACTGCATCTCTGTCATTCCTCTTGTCCCAGTAGTACTGTGACCATTTCTAATATAAGACTCCCGTAACCCACAATCAGTATGACACCAGTGAAGGCAAACATCACACCCAACCCAACTACATGTATTTGATGCGTTGTCAAACTTAGAACACACCAGACACATGCATTCCCTGCAAAAACCACTCTTCTGTGTACAAACCTTGCAATCGCATTCATCCACAGGCAATTGGCTTCGACATGAAAGATTCCTACATCTTAGGTTCAGAAAAACTTGAGCTAAATCAGAAGATGGAATGCTGTTGTCTACGTGAAGATAATGGGTTAAACCAGTTTTTAAAGCAACCAAAATTTCCAGTTGTACTCGATGACACTTTAGTAAGACATCCAAGGTTATGTCAGACCTATTCTGCAGAACTTTTTGGAAAGCAAGTATTTGCCCGTGCTTATCTGGATTAAGCATGATTTCCCTAATGCCCTCCTTCAGAAACGCTACAGGCTGTCCTCCCATTTCATGAAACTTTCGAGTCGTCGCATTCACTGGTTCAGAAACCAGTTTTGCAATGATAGTCTCAACAAAGTCAATTCCACCCATCAGAATTTGTTCTTGCTCCTTTTGGCTAGTAGTTCGATACAAACTACCACTACTCCTATCCTTGGCTTCCCCCTTTTTCTCACGACTATAATTTGACCCAATGTCATGAGACCCAGCACTGTGTGTAGGAGATCTAACATCATCATGGCGTCTTGACTGTCCCGAAAACTGCTTCTGAAAACTCAATTGCCTGTCAAGTCCGCTGCCCATTTTTGAGCTTCCTTCTAGGACCCTAGATTGTTGACCCTTCACAACTTGACCATCTAAAACACCCCATGATGCTTGAGATTGGTAAAATGAACCATTTCCATTTGCAGAAGTTATCTTGCTATAAGGAACTTCTTTATGTTTGGGATCATTCTGAGATAGGCTTTGCCAATCAATTCCCTGAAATAAGGGGCGGCTGCCAACAGATTGTTCATAGTCAACTACATTTTTTGTTAGAGAACAGCTTGGATTGTGGTAGAGAGATTGGGAGCCTGAAAAAGACATTGATGCAGTAAAACCATCTGAGTTGGTACAAAATGTAGTACTTAATGACTGCACACTCCGAGCTTGACTGGGGGATCCAGGGGCTTGCGTTGCCATCTCATGAGAACCAATAGGTAACAGAACATTTGGTAAGCTAAGAGAAAGATCAAGCTGCTCCATTCCAAGACCATCATCCTTCTTGCTGAGACCTGACTGCTCCTTTTTCTCCGGTTTTCTGACAGGAGATCTAGAAAACAACTCGAATCCTCTGGTGCTAGGGCCGTCCATAACATCAGCAGAGCATGTGGCAAGATCTCTTGATCCTCTATCAGTCCACAAGCCATCTTCTGAAGAATGGGCAACATTAGTTGGGGTAACAGAGACGCTTTTCCCTTTATCCTTGATGTTGTTGGCCACACCCTCCGCCATGAATTCCCTATTCACTTCTTTTGGAGCTTCATTCTCTTTTGAGACTTCATCATTTAACTCTGGTTTGTCAAGACCTGCGCTAGCTTTTAAATCCACACCCTTGTCCTGTTTCTGCTCCTCTTCGTTAACCACAGACATCGCCAAATATGCATCCTTCTTTGTTTCCTCCTTGCACTCAGAATCGTCAGCCTTCAAACACTCCTCTTTTCTATTAACAACATCACGAGCCAGTTTGACTTCAGTATTAGCAACAGGAACATCCTTCGCAGGATTGTCTTGAACATCTTGCACCTTATCGGCTTCCTTTTCTGCATTTTTCACCTCAGAATCAATGTCCATATTAGGTTTTTCCTCGTATAATTGTGTATCGCCCTTTGCAGCCTTTGTAGCATTGACCTCACATTCGTTCATGACTTCCTTCTCAGCATTCTCCAAAAGGGCAGAATCCTTGCGTTCTTCACTTTCAGAAGCAACTTTGAGAGCCGCCTCTGGTTCAGCCTGAGGAACAGGAGCAGGAGCAGGCTCAGGTTCTAACTCCCCTTCTTCCATTTCACTGCTGCTTCCACTCTGAACCTGCAACTCCTCGGTTTTCTTCACCTCAATGCTCTTCGACTGCTCAACGCTCTTGGGTTGCTCAACATTCTTAGACTGCTCAACGCTCTTAAACTGCTCAACACTCTTGGACCGCTCACAACTTTTTGATTGCTCACTTTCTGAGTCCTTGGACCAAGTTGGTGACTTAGACTTGGACTTGGACTTGTCATCTCTCAGCGATACTCTCGGAGACGAAGACCTCTTCTTCGATTGCTCACTTTCGGAGTCTTTCGACCATGTCGGCGACTTCACATCCCTCAAACCCTTCGGCGACCTTACCACCCTCTCCTCTGCCGTCGAAGAAACTCTACTACTCCCTCTGCTTCCGCCACCGTTCTCATCAAAATCCTTCAACCCTCTCCGCCACGAAGACACGCTGCCTTCCCTCCTCGGCCGGTCCCTCTCCGACCGGAACCCCTTCGGAAACTCCCTCCTCGAACCTCCGCAGAAGCTCTCTGACCGGTGAATCAAACTTCTATCTCCTCCTCCACCGCCGCCGTAACCGCCACCGTCTCTGTACCGATCAAACCCCTTCCTCCGATCGAAACCGTCGAAATCATGTTCCGATCGCTTCCGAACCAACCTTGAACCCTCCCGATCCTCATCCAACGCTCGATCTCTGTCATGGCGAGAAGACGATGACGAAGATAGCGAGCCTTTCCGCGGTGCACTGTCAGGCTTATAGTAGAAGCTTCGCTGCGACGACGAAAATGACCGGTTCAGATTCGAATCCTTGCAGCCATTCTTGTCACCGTACGAGTGGAGATCTTCGCTTGACCTCAATCGCTTCATTCTCAAGAACTTCCGTAAACAGAATTGAAAAAAAAAAATCACAGAAACAGAGAACAACAAGATGCAGCCACCAATCCAACCTAATCAGCTGAAAAACTCCAAAATCTCACTCCGAATGTCATGGAGAAGTTCCGGAAGCGGCGTCTAGGGTTCCAGGAACCCTAAGTTTCAGACACGGCCAAAATGCAATAAGCTAGAAGCGGGGAAGAAGATATGTGCAGAAGACAGAGAACAGTACCGAAAGCTAAAGGACGTTATCGAAGAGAGAAGCGGAAGTCGAAAAATACACCGGCGAAGATTTTCCGGCGAGTGGCGGTGCGGTCATAGTATATGAAGAAAAATTTTGAAAAACGAAAATGTTAAGAAAATAGAAAAAATGGGAAAAGTGTGAGATTTATTGTAGTCAACGGTGTTTAACTAGAGATGAGAAAGAGTTGGACTTGGACACGCAAGGTGCGTAGAGCGCACTCGTCGTGCGTGTTAGGGAAAAGGGTAAACGGTAAATAGTAGTGGGTGCGCATTACGCTTACCCGGCGCAGGATAGTGGGGTTTTTGAAAAAATATAGAGTGAATTTTATGATTTATAATTTGGTGCTAAATTTTTGTACAATTTTTTTGAAATAAAATTAAATATTTAAAATGATTTATTTTTATATTTTTAAAATTAAAAATTAAATTTTAATTTTTTTTAATAAATTAGACAATAATTTTAGACATGATAAGTTGATAACAATCACGAAATATAAAAAGAGGCGCACTTGACTTGTTTGTACTTTGTACTAGTGTGTTCTGTTTGGTTGACGGGGTGGGATCGCATGCAGTGGAATCACAATCCTGTGTGTTTGGTGTAACACTCATGAGGTGACACGTTTACCGCCTTCTGTTTCATGCCATGTTTATTTAATAATTTTTCTTTCTTTTTTTTCCTTTTTCTTCTTGTTAATTTCCATTTTCAAGGTTAGTATTCTCAGTAATAGTAACAGTTGGATTGGAAGCAGGTGATTGCTTCATTTTGCCAAACCCAATAATATGAACGACGGGTAATAAGACCTCAATCATCATTAATGATTTTATGTATTGCAAATTTGCAATGCACCTTTTTTTCCAATATAGTATACTGTTACACTATATTTGGTTTAAGAGAAAATTAAAAAAAATAATAAAAAAAAATAAGTGAAATTTTTTTTGTTTAAATGTTAAAAAAAAATAAAAAAAATTTTAGTATGCATCCAAACGACACACAATAATTCTACTTTTCTTTTTATTTTATCTCCTCTTATTTTCTTTCTTTTTATTTTCTTTCTTCCTATTTTCTTTCTTATATCCAAATATAGTGTTAAACTTTAAATTTAAACAAACAAAAAAAAAATTTCTATAAACCCTGAGAACCTTGTTGTCGACCTAGAGAAGCGGTCACCGGATAAAAAAGATCTGGTAGCAAAAAAACATAAAAAAAGTTAAAATGAATGAACTAAATGATGTAACTCCATTAGAAAATATGGTAGAAGATCCATTAACATACAATATGAAAGTAGAGGCAAATTAGATCCATAAAAACAATAACTGATGAAGAGATAGTTTTCAATTCATCCAATAATAAAAGTGGTGATGATGTGTCAAAGGAACAATTTACTCGTTAAAAGGTGTCTTATTGAGATATGTTGAAAGGTGTCTTATTGAGATATGGTGGTTGACATTTGACAATGACTTTGACAACTTGAATCTTAAAGAGATAGGAGACCTAATTGCCGAGGAGTATAAGTCAGATGAAGATGTCGTAGCTCTTAACGCATAACTAGACGTTCCTTTCAATCCTAAGCCTAACATTGATGTTTCGCTTGAAGAATATGATGAATGATGCAAACCTTGAAAACGACCTCTTATCGTGAAGCCTCTCGATAAGAATCTAAATCTATTAGCTATGGAAAGACAGGTACAATGAAGGTAATCCAGTTTCAAAACTTAAGAATTATGAGAAACGATTTTCAAATTTTATTCAATTAATCAACTTTTCAAGAAGTTAAAAAAATTTAAATCAGAGTAGAATTGTTTCCCAACACATTCAAATCCTTTAAGATGAAGAACGAAAATATTTTCTTGAAAAGATATCAATGCATAAATCAAAGGTAGAAAAGCTTAAAACATTAATCCGTAGAATCAACAGAGTTCCTAACCTTAACTGAGGAGAATTAGAAACTCATGTTCGTCCTTGAAATCCTTAAGAAATTAAAACTCAGAATTGCCGAAGAAGAGAAGCCCCTTTCGAAGAGTCTCCCTCTACCTTAAATAATAACCCTAATTTAAAATTCAAATTCAAATTAAAACAGAATCAAAACTAAAATAGAATTAAATCTATCTAAATAATGATTTCTTCTAGCATAACTTCCAATCTTTATTTCCTTGCAATCTTCAATTAATACCGTCATCAATGGGCTTGTGATTTTTCTTCCACAAGATTAAAAAATTGGAGAAGATTTGATCTTGAATAAGGAAAGATGTGGTCAAAGTCATGGATCTAGAGAAAAATTTCTTCTTAATTCGGTTCTTTGATTAGGAAGATTATTCCCATGCCCTTTTTGAGGGACTATGGATGGTTGCAGATCATTAACTATTGATCTAGAGATGGAGGCCTATGTTTTTTCCCCAAGACATGAATATTCAGAAAATGGCTGTTTGGGTGAGAATTTCTAACCTTCTGGTTGAATTATATATTTCTTGTGGAAGGTTGGAAAAGCTTTAGGTACGATGTTAAAGATTGATGAACTCACATCCATCCACTCTGAAGGTACATTTTTTTTATTTGCACGGAAATAAATGTGCAACAAAAGCTCATCCCTTCTTTTTCGACTATTGGGAAGGATTTCAGAATGGAATACGAAGAGCTCCATCAAATTTGTTTCAAGTGTGGTTGCTATGGTCATAGGGTGAAAAATTGTGATGAACTAATTTGAGATATGCTAACTCGCATGGTGGAGACTACTACAGAGAGCGATCGGAAAGATCAAACAGGAAGGCACACGTTAGAAAGAGAAACAAGAGTGGACTGTTGGGAGATGGTCACCAATCAAGGAAAGAATCTCTTGCAGCGAGAAATCATGAAATAGAATCCGTTAATTAGGGAAAAATAGTTGGAAATGGAAAAAATAATGGAATTAATGAAGGAAATCCCTTTGGCCCTTGAATGCTTATCAAGAGAAATAATAGGAAGCTCAAACAGAAATCAAAAGAGAATCCAAGAGGGAAAAAAAAGCTTCTATTCGGCCAGGTATCAAGTTTTGTCTGAAGAAGACCCTGATTCCTCAAATGAAGGGGATTACAATAACGACAATGAAAAAGAAATTAATACACCAACTGCTATTAAACACAAACTTTAATACCAAAAAAGATCTACTCTATAAATGGGCAGAAAAAATAACAACAATTTTAATACTCCAAAGATTTCTCATAAAGGCAAATATGAGGCTCCACACATGAAGGAAAAAGTTACTGATCTAAGTAAGAAAAAACAAAAAAAAAATCAGAACTAATCTAAACAAGAAAGCAAGCAAGTTATAATTAATAAAAGCATCCAACCTTCCACTATTGATGTGGACAGCTCAAACATCAAGATAAGCGAGGAAGAAGGATATTAAGATTATTGGAAGAAATTTAGTAAGCTAAAAAATATTCTTGCAAAAAAGTATGAAGATGATGAATTTGTTTTCGTGACTGACATTAATGATAGCATTACTTCCTCTATTGTTGCTCAAATAAGGGGACGAGGTGCTCAACACTTTTTCGAAGGAAGCTCTAGCAAATAGCCTCCTGACCCAAGGGAACCAAAACCTTTACACGGAGATGATGATATGAATGCTCAAGAGCAGCATATAGTTTAGGAGGAATCTCCCTCAAGTCCCAAGTCTATGGAGGTTTGAGCTTTTTTCTGTTTATTAGGATGTTTTCTCAACCCTTAACTTTTATGTTTATCATGAATTTATTGGTTTGAAATTGTAGAGGAATAGTTGCTAAGGAGTTCCTTCGTATTATTAAAGATCTTTCTCTCTAAGATATAAGATTAACTTATGTGTTTTAATTGAAACTCATGTCTCAGGTAGAAAAGTTGAAAATATTATCAATAAGATGGGTTTCGACTCTTGGTGTATAAGTGATGTGAATGGCTTCTCGGGGGTATTTGGTGCTTGTGGAATAAAATTTTTTGGAATGTTGAACCCAACAATATTCAAGAACAATTCATACACATGAAGATATCTAACTCTGGGAATAATACGAGGTGGTTCACTACCATGTATGGTAGTCCCCACTTGGTGAAAAGAAGGCAATTTTAGGAGGACCTTGAGTTTTTAGCATCTAATATTTCTAAGCTCTGGTGTGTTAGAGAGGATTTTAACTATTTTATCCTTTAATGACACCGAAGAAAGCTTAACCATCTCCCAAGATTACAAAAAGTTCAATGCCTGCACTGTCAATTATCGGCTCAAGGACATGGGTTTTTGTAGTCCACCTTTCACTTGGCAAAGAGGAGGTACTAAAAGGAGACTTAATAGGTTCCTGTGCAACGTGGAGTTCACTAATCTCTTTGCTGTTGTGGGAGTTAAGCACTTACCCAAACTCATATCAGACAATTTACCTATTGTATTAGAGTTCAACCAATTGATGGTAGAAAGAGAAGAGAAACCTTTTCTTTTTTTTAGCACCATAGATTCTTCATAAAACTTACAAAAATCTGGTGGACAATAGTTGGGAAAGAGAAGAAGACATCTTTGGACATATTTTTAGGAAAAAAATCTTATCATGCTTAGAATGGAGGGAATAAATCAGAAGCTCTCGTTAGGATATAACGTTTTCGTAGATAAGCTTCAAAAGGATTTTTGGTTGGAATATGAAACTATTATTATTCAGGAGGAGAGATACTGGTAACAGATGTCTAGATGCAAGATTATCAATCTTGGTGACAAAAATACAAAATATTTTCATCAAAAAGTAAATGGTCAGAGAAGAAGGAATAAAGTTATGGCTCTCATGGACAGCGATGGCAATTGGATTGATAATCCCAATACTCTTAAGGCCATTGATGTATCTTTTTTCAAAACGTTATATTGTAAGGAACATGAGATTTCGCCTTTTCCTATTTTCAGGTGTTTTCTCTTCTATTTCAGTTGCTGATCTGGACTATATGAAAAAGAATGTATCCGTGGATAAAGTTAAAATGTTGTCTTTAACATGGGAAGTTGTAAGGCACCTAGCTGGGATGGTTTACCAGCCAAGTTCTTCCAATTCTCATGGGATACTTGATAAACTACAATTTTATGGTTTATTTTGTATTGAATTTGGTAGATTTTATTAACTTTTTCTACATTTATTCACTAAAATAGCGTGATTTTGTGAATTATTTCTAAATTGTGCTTAACATGAAAACATGCTTTTTAGGCCTTTAAATTGCTAAATTTAATTCACTTTTATTTCATTCGATGCCTTGATGTGTTTGATGAAGTGATTTCAGTTTTAATACTATTAAAGACTCTCTCATTCTCTGGATTTAGCGAATTTTTAGGAAACCATCTCTTATTTCAGCAGTTAACCATACTCTCATCTTTATTATTCCTAAAGTACCTAGACCTAAAATTTTTTCTCATTTTAGACCTATTAGTCAATGTAATGTTTGTTATAAAATTGTTATAAAAATAAGTATTATCAAACCCGGCTCGACCTGGCCGGTTCGACCGAAAATTCGGACACGCGGTCACCTGGTCGGGCCGAGCCACTCACCGAATTGGACAAGCCCTGGAACCGGTAAAACCCGATTTGACTTTAAAACCGGTGACTTGGCCAGTTGATTTAACCTGGTCCGGGTCACTTTTTTTTTTAAATGCTTGCAACGGCATCGTTTCAAGCCCCTCTTCCCCTGTGTTGATTTGAATGAATGAAAGTAGGAAACCCTAATAGCTAATGTCCCTAATCTGAATGGAATTGGAACCCACCCCTAACACCTAGCTAGCCTCGTGTCTCTTCTCTCTCGAGCTCGATAGTCCATCATTCACGGTGGCTCACGTCCTCACCTTCACCTCATCACTCACTTGTCTCTTCCCTTACCTCGTCAGTTGTCATCTCAGTCTCTCACGGCCTCACCTCGTCAGTCTCTCGGTCTCTCACCTCGTCCCCTCACCTTGGTCGTCCTCGCAGTCTCATGCTCCTACGTTCGCTTCGTCGGTGGCAGAAGCAGACGCCGGAACCAGTCAAGCAGCATCTGCTCCCTCGAGTGGTGGTGGTGGTTGTTGTATTCTTGTGTCGTGGTCTCGAAACCAGTCAACCAGGTGAGCTCCCTTCAATTTTCGACCCTGTTCTTTCATTGGTTCAGTGTAATTTCGGTGAAATTAGAATTATTTTTGAACATGAGCATATTTTAATTAGAATTGTTGTTGAGTTTAGTGATTGTTGCTGTTGTATTTAATTTTTTAGAGTTGTTGTTGAAGCTGAGCAAATTTTAGTTAGAATTGTTGTTGAATCTAGAAGTTATTGCTGTTGCATTTGGATTTTTAGAGTTATTGCTGAACCTGAGCAAATTTTAGATAGAATTGTTGTTGAATCTAGAGGTTGTTGCTGTTGTATTTAATTTTTTTAGAATTGTTGTTGAACTTGAGCAAATTTTAGTTAGAATTGTTGAATCTAATGGTTGTTGCTGTTGTATTTAATTTTTTAGAGTAGCTGAACCTGAGCAAATTATTTTTTGCTGGATAACGTCAATGAGTTAAATTTTGCTGCTAGATAACAGAGTTGATTAGTTGAATACTTGAGTGGTTAAATTTTTTGATTCTCATCAGTGAACTCTGGTGGTTGTTGCTGTGTTGCTTAAAAACTCTTTTGTTGAATACTTGAATAGCTAAATCTTTTGTTGCTTAAAAACTTTGGTGGTTGTTTCTTTTGTTAGAATTTTAAAACGAGGGAAATATTGATCAAGCTCCAAAGAAGATATTGGTGCTGACTTTGAGATCACCCATTGAACTTGATTTATCGATTGTGTTATCTTTCGCTCGTCCTTGTTGATTTAAATTGAGAAAGTATTTTGTACGAGAAACTAGTTTAAAAATTGATATTAAATTATTAATGTTTGTGC
>NC_029787.2:13265880-13276602 GCF_000816755.2 Arachis ipaensis
TATAATTTTTTTAATTTATGACTGGGTTAACCGGGTGAATCAGTGACCCACCGGTTGAATCAGTGATCCGGTGACCCGATCATACTGGTTCGGTTCTGATAACTATGATAAAAATAATAGCTAAGAGACCCACTTTCAGGCCCCGGCATATGAGCATCAGTTCCAGATGTCAAGGTATGAGCAGTATTTTCAGGACCTGGCATATGTCCAGCAGTTCCAGGCACCGGCCTACGGCCAACAGCAGTGACCGGCGTGGGAGCAACAACAACCGTACATACCGAAACCACAACCACCTCAGGCAGCTGAACCCTATATACGACAGATGGTTATTCCAACAGATGGTCAGTTTAGTCTGTTGGGTGGATCTGATACCATCAGCTTGTCTCAGATCCTGAGAGATACAGATTATCTATTTCCGTCACCAGAGCAACAAGGGCCTGCTACTTCTCAGCAGTTTGCTTGTCGTCATGCCACATCAGGTCATGTCAGTGACTTCGACATGGATCAATCGTAGGGTCATGTAGATCATCATTGTCCTTCCGCACCACCACATACCAAGTTATTCAATTTGAATGAATATCTGCAACAGGAAGAGAAATTTTTGGGACATGACCTTCAGCACTGGTTTGACTACGGTGGAACGAGTGCTCTGGGGATGAGTGGTTCTGGTTTGTATGACACTAGCAGTGCGAGCATGCCAGATGTCGGTGCTTCTGATATTGGCGGTAGGGGTGCACAAGACCCGGTCCGGCCCGAAGACCCGGACCGGACCCGATGACTTCAGGGCTAATTTGGCCCGGTTTCGTTATGGCCCGGTCAGACCCGATGTTTCAATAGATGGCCCTGGTTATTTATTAAATCGGGTTCGGGCCAAGCCTCGGGTCACTCGGCCCCAACCTGTTAGACCCGTGTAGTTGTTTGCTACTTAATATTTTGTTGTTATAGGTTGGTATGACACTATAAATTATTATTATTATTATGTTAATCTTGTGTTGGTTGTTAACTTTGTTTTAATTGTCTTTTGAACTTTGAATGTTTAATGTGTAATTGATATAATTATTATTATAAAACTTTAAATTATTATTATTAGATTCTAAATTATTATTATGCGAATGTTGCATTGTTATGGAATAATTATTTTTCAAAATTTAGAGGTTCAAAAGATGTAGAATATAATTTTTGGTGATGTCGTGATAAACTTGATCAAAACCCGGGCTTCACCCAATTTAGACCTGGCTTAAGTGTGGCCCGAAAGTAACACGATTTCATCGGGTCTAGGGTTGGGTAAGGGTCTCATAAATAGACCCGGTCATTATTTAGGGTCGGGTTCGGGTCACGGCGAACCCGGCTTCACCCGGCCCCATGTGCACCCCTAATTGGCGGTGGTTTGAATGTCGGAGTGTCTCAAGGTCATTCGTATAATTTACGGACATGGAATGCGTCACCGGATAAATACACCCATCTTTGTATTCGAAGAAGGCACCAAGGAAGTAGTCTGTTGCAGTTTATCTTGTATTGCTTGGACACAGACTACGCCACTGGATAAATACACCCCATCTCTGAACACCGATCTCATCGAACCATTGAGTTGAGTATATGCCTCACCCCACTCCTTAAGCTATTGGTAGTTTTTGTTGTACTCCTGTTCCGTCCTAGAATAGCTTGTTGAACAAACCATTTAATCATAAGTAGATGCCACAAAATTACTATGAATAAGACCATAACAGCGAAATCAAATACCTGTGTTAACCACGAGTTTATGCAAATACAGAGCCTTGAACCTCCTTAACAAGTTGGACCCGATGTGCCTGATGCAGAACATGTGCCATGCTCTTGATGGTGACCATGCACCATTACTGCGAGCTATTGCTGCGTCGAAGGAGTTATGGCAGTCAGAAATAATGCCCACGCCATCAATGGTAACAACATATCTCTGCAAATTGGTTAGGAAAAACTCCCACGTTTCTGCCATCTCACCCTCGACTATCACAAATGCAATAGGCACAATGTTTTGGTTCCCATCTTGTGCAACCGCAACTAGAAATGCACATTTATATTTTCCGTACAGGTGTGTGACATCAACTTGCACCAATGGCTTGCAGTGCCTAAATGATACAATACACGGATAGAAGCTCCAAAAAATGCGATGGAAAACTCTTACACCTTGAACCTCCTCACTCTCACGGTAAACGGGGATCGTTTTTATTTGAACACGAGACCTTGGCATCTTTGCAGTCATTGCTTTCAACCAGACTGGCAGAGTCTGGTAAGAAACTTCCCAATCACCGAAAACTTTTGCGACAGATTTCTGCTTTGCCAACCAAGCTTTGCGGTAACTTACAGTGTAGTTGAACCTGGACTGACTTCTGCAATAATAGACTTCACCTTTATCGACGGGTCTGCTTCAACTAATTGCCTAATGGCATCTGCAATTGTGTTTGAGTCCAACTTGGCATGATCTTGTGAAATCATGCCCATCGTGCATGTGTGTTTGACATTGTATCTCTTGATCTCCCAACACCCATTCTTTTGAATCAAGCTAGCTCGGATAAGCCAATTGCACCCTGCACCATAACCCATGCATTTCGCATTGAATGTCTGTGGCTCAGACTCATAAACAGTGTAATCAATTCCTCTAGAGATAGTGTAGCTTTTGATTACAGATATCACCGACTTCCTAGAACCAAATTCCATTCTGACACTAAACTCACCATCTTCTGCCGTAACGTTGCCTTCACCTGCGACATGCGAACCACCGTCAATTGGACAAGGCAAATAAAATTAATGGTAGTGGTAACTTTAACTAATAATCATAAGATAATATACCGATATTCGCATACTCAGGAAATTTCGGGGCATGCATGGCTTCGAGATCCATAATCCGCATAAAAGATGGAACGCCAAAGGGGTGCTGACTTACAATCGCATCGCCTCATTTTGTACCGCCAGATTGCCTGCTAAGTCTCCGTCGTCGTTTTCGTTATCGACTTCATAGTTGGCTTCAAACTCATCTTCACTGTCGTTGTTATCTTTTTCCCAATCTATATCCCCGAGTTCATTAACGTTGACATCGTCGCCAACCGCATTAATCCCCGTATGCTGTTCAAACTCAACGTACAACTCTATCATCGGCACGTGAAATCAGGTTTGTCGATAAATACAGAACATATGTTGCATACTTGCGTCGTCAGTGATGGAGATTATTTGAAACTGTATCAGTCCACCAAATACTTGTACAGAATTCCTGTATAAAATATTGCTCACATTTTTTCGAAATGTGACTTTGTATGTTATCACAAAAACTATTTACAACTCTACAAAACTCATGGTGCATGGAATAGCAAACGATAATGGACATTCACAAACAAAAGTCACTCCTTCGTGTGTGTTTGGTATAATCTCACCGTTATAATACACTTGCAAATTTACAACACCTTCCATAACCTCAACCTCACATAACCCGATTTTTTTGACACAACTAATTGCCAAAAAAAATTACAACTATGAAATATATACAAGAAAGAGCAAGAGGAGAAGTGAAAAAGGATGAAATTGCATTTTGTATCTATAGGCAAGGGCAATGCTCTCGATTAAAATATTGTTTTCTATACAAAACACAACCTGTGTTTTGAGGCCTTCAAGAAAAACTTTCTGACTCTCAAAACACAACCTGCATTTGTGGATTTCAAAAAAAAATTAATTATTGTTGCTCCAAAAATGCAACCAGCGTTTGGCCAACTCTAAAATAAAAAAAAATGAAAAACTCAAAACGCAGCCAGCGTTTGGTGATTTTCAGAAACAAAAAAATTTTAAAAACCCAAAAAGTAGGTTACGATTTGTATTTGATACCATAGCAGTAAAATTTTTTGCCACCATAGCAATGAAAATTTTTGCCACACGTCCATTTTATTGTGTTACACCATGTGTTTTTTTGATATAGAAAAAAAAGAACCTAGCTTTTTTTTTGAAAGAGAGAAGCTCAACACAACAAGTGGAGCGAAACAACATAAAGAACCAGTGAATATCATAAAGCAATCTAGGTAACTCCTAACAACACTAATGCTTATCCCCTTGTCATCTCCGGCATTGCCATCAACAACAAAAAGGATCCACACCTAACCACTCTTTATAGTTCATGAAAGAAATAAATTATTTTTTATAATTAACAGGGCGTAAACACCTAAAAAATAGAAGACTAACAATAGACTTCTCTAAAAAAAATAAATGCTTACGGAATTAGCATGAAAACGTAATGCAATACAAGGAGGAATAAAATAGTGCAAGCGTTTGCTTCACGATATTGGTAATGTATGTTTCAATTGCTAAATATGTTATTCCAATCTTCGATAGCCAAAACCAAAACTTTTGTGGAATGCATGTTTATGGAGTCTTAACAACAAAGTGTAATTACTGCTTTGAAGTCCATTTCCGTGCATGTATGAGTGTAACTGAGGCTTAAGGTCAAATTCAAACCGAACATGATGGTCTAGACTCCAGAGTTCTGTCATGGTTATAATACATCTACCTAAGTTCGTTGCACACTGAAACAGATTAAAAATCTACCATCATATGGAATTGGGATGATAAATTTTTTAATAAGAATAGTTAATTAAAATTTAAGTTAACTGTTGATAATTTCATTATTAAAATGATAGTTATAATCACTAATTAAGAATTTCGGTAAGACGTTGCCACTAATTAAGATGTTCGGCTTGAAATTCTAAATTTGTTGCAATTTTAGCTTTTGATGAACAAATTGGAACAAAACATAGACAACTCTCTTTTTCCTATTTTTAAAACGCTAACTAATATAGGTATAGCTATAGGTAGCTATAAATACGTTTCAAAAGCTAGCAAGTTGACAACTAACTTCTAATTTATGAATGAAGTCAAACATGGAAATTAGTTTGGTGGCTTGGTACCTTGGTTGAATATACCATTGCCACTAAAAAGCCAATAAGTCATCCAGAAACCATTATTGTATTATTCACCCAACCCAACAAAAATTGATTCTCTCAAAAGCATTTTAGAGGCATTTATTAATTATTATATGTAGAAGAGAACAGTTGATGAATTGAAACTTGAAAGTAAATGAAATGGGTTTTATTCAAAAAATAAAATAAATAAATTCATTAATTCTCAAAACAAATAAAAAATACATTAATTCCAAAATTGCACAGTCAGCTTCTTTGCGAATTGCAGTCACTGCCATCGTTCCCCACACCTCCTCTGTCTCCTCCATTGAGCTCTCTTTCTCTCCCTTTCTCCATCTCGTAACACTCTTTTGTTCCTCTCTTTCTTTCTATTATCTCTTTCTCACTCTAGCTTAACACCAACGACAACAGTGGCTCTCCTCACCATTACACTGCCTTTTCCTTCTTCTAGTGTGAGTGTATGTGTGTGTTTAGTTTATGTCTCAGATTTAATCATTATTTTTATTGTTGTTTTGATTTAATTAAATATATTTGTTTGAATAAAAGTGATTGAGATTTGAGAATGGTAATTTAAAATGAGATTAGAAGAGATAAAAAAAAATGACGGTGGTAGTGTTTGGGGTGATGTCTGATGTGTGTGCAATAATGGTAGTGGATTTCGTGATTGAATTGAGATTTAAATTACATTTAAATAATATTTTATATTAACAATTAATAATATATTATTTCTTATTTTATTCAAAAAAATATGCCAAAAATAAAATCAGAAATGCCATGACTTGACATCATACCGTCGTTAATACAAACCATATTGGGCATAGGCTATGCATATTGTGATTTGTGAAGAACTGAGCTTTTTTTTTTACTTTCAGCTTTCATATAACATTTTTGAAATAAAAAACCGCAATTGACATATAGCATTAACGCTTAACATGGTAAAGTATTAAAAAGATATTATAAATTTTACGCTATTAAAAATATTAATTCCTTTTATTGATAAATAAAAAGCGAAAACAAAAGGAGTTGTGTAATTAAGAAAAACAAAACTTTGTATCAAATTTGTGCAAAGAATCTTTCACTGTATAACCTTGTACCGTGCAGGCTTTGATTGAGGTGTTGGATCGTTTTGTGCACATCATAGCATGTGATATCGCCCCCAATATTTTTTAAATATTTTTTCTTTTGCACTTTGGGATTCTTCAACAGGCAGAGACTAAGCATTTTCAACTCAATGACGTGGCAATATGTGATTGGTTATGGGGATGCAAAACTTGCGACCTGCAATCTGTCGTCGCGTATTCTTTTTTCAAAATTCTCTCTTGAAAGGAATTGAATCGGAACCCTACACGTGTAAAGATAGCGGTGTAAGGGTCTCAAGAACCGTAGGATTAGGATTAATAATTAATTCACATCAAAACATTAGAATACAGAGATGAACGTGATAAAAGCTGGCAGCATTTGACTCTTGTAATGCTTTTGACGTCACGTGGTTTGCTTTTAGAATATGCTTTTGCTTTTGAAAGTTGACACTCATTTGACGAAAGAAACACGATTCTCTCTTCGGAGGTTCAGAGTTCAGACTTGGAATCAATCAATCAATTAAGATATGTTCATACAGCTATGAGCTCTGTCAGGAAATCCAGGATCCAAAACCATGCATGGAAATTTTAATGCAGCAATAAAATTTGTTATTTTATATTTGATTAATGAAAATATTTTTATACCAATGAATTATAGTTCAAATAGTATAGTCTCTTCACACTCAACTAAGAGGTTGCGGATTCGAATCTTCCTATCTTCAATAACAAAAAAAAAATGAATGTGATCAAATCCGGTTGAGGTCCTCTCCAAATGTCACCAGAGGATGCACATTTTTTAAAACAGTAGTAGATTAATTTGGCAGCCTCTCTACACCTTGGACACACAATGGAGGTTGATGAGAATCTTCGGTAGATGTTGGTCATGACAGCTAAGCTTTCATGCAGAACTCTCCACAAACATTTTTGTCCAAAAAAAATAAAAAGGACGATTTTAATACGAAAAAAAATATTAAGGACGATTTTAATGGCAAAATAACAAGAGGGACGAATTCGATTCTGACACTAAACTTAAGGGACCAAAATCGTACTTACCCCTTTTTTAAATTATTTATAAAGTTAAAATAAAAACGTTAGATAAGCAAGTCTTTTTTTAACAAGTTCAACCAAGTTAAATTTATATATACATGTTTATGTTATTCTCGTGTTCCTCCTCCTTTATTATTATCATCATGACTATAATTATCATATTATTACCAATATCTCCTTCTCCACCACCACCACTCTCACCCCACCACAATCTTTTTCTTCTTAATTCAATATCACACAATTAGTTTGACAATAACAAATGTGACACTAAAATTTTTTGTTAATGACACAAAAAATCTCTTAAAAATGACACCAAAATTTTTTATAAATGGCACAAAAAAATATTTAAAAAACTACAAATTTAAAATCTTAACTCACTCAATCAACAAAATATATTCAAATATGTTTTAGAATAAAAAAATACAATAATTTATTACAAATGACACAAAAATAGTTAGACCTCTTATCTATGAGTTTAATACCACTTAATTAATTCAATGATAAAAAAATAGTTAAAAAATTTTATGTATTACGATTAAGAAATTTCGATGTCAAAATTAAAAAATTTTTTGTGTCATAGTTAAAAGATTTCAGTATTAATTTTTTAATAAATTCTATAAAATTCAAAACTCCACTTTCTCTTCTTCTTCATATTTTTTTATTTCATATTTTCGTAATTATTCTTGTTTCACCCTCTTAACAAGAACTTATATCACAGTTAAAAAATTTCGATGTCAAAATTAAAAAATTTCCTATATCATAATAAAAAATTTTTGGTGTTATTTCTAATAAGTTTTGCAGAATTCAAAATTCTCCTTCCTCGTCATATTATTATTCTTCTTTTTTTCTTATTTCACCCTTTTAATAAGAACTTAGATCACAAAAAAAAAAAGTTTCAGTGTCAAAATTAAAAAAACTTCATGTGTCAAAATTAAAAAATTTAGTGCTACTTTCTTGAATGAATTCTACAAATTTAAAATACTCCATCTTCCTCTTCTTTTTCTTCAATGTCATCTTCTTTTTTCTTTATTTTTTTTATTTCACCTACTTATAATTTTTTTATTTATCCTTTTAACAAGAAGAAAAATAAAAAAAAGAGAAAAAATTAAATAAAAAAATAAAAATACTGCCAATAAAAAGAAGAGAGGGAGAAGAAATAAAAAAACTCAACAACAACAAAAGAACGATGATGAGGAGGAAATATGCAAAAAAAAAAAACGAAGAAATGCTAAGAAGAAGTGCATGATTCACGCGCACATTGTGTGAATGGTTTTATTGAGTTTGGATTAAGACTATTTGTACAATATGTACAATGGCCTATTGAGTTATAAAATGAACATTCCACATACTATCTAAAATAACCATCCGAGTACTAGGGATAATAAACATCTTCCCAAAAGATTAAACTTATTTTGGATTTACCAAGGATCGAACTCTTAACCTTTCGGATCTAGCGTTCTAATATCATGTCATGATATCACTCATCCCAAAAGCTTCAACTGATGGGAAAAAGTAACACTAATGATTATATCTCTAATACTCCATAAACCTTCATTGTACACATTGTATAAATATTCTACTGACTCCTCATACTTTCCCTTAACTTTAAGATACAACATTTATTGCTACTGAACTATTAAATATTTTTAAAAAATTAGGTGACAAAAACTGCATCTTTTGTCACGGTGTAAGAACAATCTTTAATTTTGAGGTTAAACGGTATTATATGTAGAAAATCTATTGGTCTACATAAATATCTACCAATTATATTTTATGTAATATTTATATTTTATATATATAATAAAAAACATTTAATGAGTTTTTTTTTTAGAAGACTACATTAGTAGTACAAATTGAAAATCTCACGTTAGAGTTTCTCTCTTAAAATAATGTCCTCATGCAATAGCGTGAAAGAAAAGACTACCAACTTTGTCAATTAGTGAGTAACAAGTTATACCTTATGCTCCCTCCTCATCGGCACTACTAAACAAAACCATCTAAGCCATACACGAATTCAATTTTTAACTCTTTTTCATGGCATCTCTCATTAGTAGTGTTGGCCATTATTGCTGCATCACAAAGGCACTACTTGCTCATCAACTCACAAATGGAATTATTGTATCTTCCTGCCATGTTAGAAGACCCTCCAATGATTCCAATAATTCTCAAGAAGGAAAGAAGAAAGACATGGATGGATGAAGGCTCAAGAATAATAGCTTGGTGAAATTGAGATTATTATCACTGTTGAATGGTTTTGAGAAGTTTGGGAGAAGAAGGACCAAGCAATATTTGAGTCCAGAGCAAAAGGGTGGTGATTGGGAAGACTTGTTTCTAATGAGTTTGTCCTTTGCTGTTTATGTGTACTTATCCCAGCAACTAGTATGTGCTTATTTTGTTTGGACGACTATGCCCAAGCAACTTTGGTAGTAACTAATTTTTACTTGTTATATATATGCTTTTCCTTTTGATGATAAAGGATACAAGATATATTAGCACTAAGCACAAGATTAATTAGATATGAAGTAATGCATTTTATTTGTTGTTTCATACTTTGTTGATAGTTTATTTGGAGTTGTTATGTTGACCCAAAAATAAAGTGTCAGAGATTCATGATTCTGACTTAAAAAAATGTTACCATTTAAAGCAAATACTGTTTTCTTTTCTTGGCATTTTTGGCACTTGGAATGATGGCTTGAGCTTAAGTTGGATTGTTAGAACTTAGAAGCACAGAGCAGAAGAATTACATGCATCTTTGATCAAATTTTGAGAATATTTTTCTCTTGTAGCAGAATTGTCTAAGAATCAATATCACTAACATTCTACATTATTATAGTAGCTTCTGATTGTACATAAAGTAACATGTAAGTCACATTTACAGGCAGCATAACATTGCTCTAGAGATCACTTTATTATTCTAATATTTTAGTAATACTTAACAACTTAGTTTTATTCCTTGATTATGTTACAATCCAAATATATTATTTACACTTGAGACCGGAAGCCTTGATGTAGTCATGTGGAGCAGCTTCTAGATAAAACAGCAAAGTGATAATATGAATATTTGAATCAATGCAAGGCGTGATAATGTGATTCTCAGAAGCAAAAGGCGTGGCCCTTACTTAGAAATGATTAAGTCATCAAAACATTTCAATTCAAGTAGTCAGATTTGGGGCTTTTATGCTTGAAGAGATTAACAAAGCCATAAAATAGTGAAAGCAACCATTGCCAAATGAGAATCAGCAAGTTATCACTTCGCTTATTACTAGGTCTTTGGTTCAAAGATTCCTTTGTATAGTTCTTTCTGCTTTTGATAAACAACTTTGTCGTGTTCAGCAAGCAACCTCAATTAATGATTTTGTCTTGAGGGGGCATACTTGCATGTCTTTTGAAATGCCTTAGCCTTGCCTCTCCTAAATAGAGCCTTGACATTGTTTTCATCCTCAGTCAGTACCTTCAAGTTCCATCATCCAATCAAACATCAGGGGAGCAATAAATCTCATGTACCTATTAGTGTAAAATTTTAGAAGTTCTAATTCATTGCAAAAACCAGGTTTTTCATAACTTAATTTGCTTTTTGAAGAAGATAAAATATCATTTGGTAGAATATATGAGAGAGAGAGAGAGAGAGAGAGAGAGAGAGAGAGAGAGAGAGAGAGAGAGAG
>NC_029787.2:13276820-13323275 GCF_000816755.2 Arachis ipaensis
GAGAGAGAGAGAGAGAATTATTTAAAAATATGTAGTTTACTTAAATAACAAAATATAACAGAACATGTTAGTGGTGATGAAATCCACAAGTTTTGTATATAAAATGACTGAACCGTGTGATTATGCAATAATGGAAACTGAGTTTGAAGTTTTCCTCCGCTAAGATTAAACAAACCCTTACGATAAGATGTTGTAACTCTCTTGTGTCAGAGAGAACTTAACTGGTTCCATTTTTTGTTGTGACATTATAGACAATAATATTTTCAGAATCATTCTACTTCGGTAGTTATATTCCATTAACAACCCAAAACTAAGTTAGCGGAACTTGCAGAAGTCGTAATTATCAATTTTTATATCCAAAGTTATAACAGTGATTATCAGAATATTACATTACTTTTGTGAGATAACGGACATTTACTTTTACTTTTCGTTTGATATTCTTACATCTTAGCCATGACATTATTAAAAGTTTGGTACAAAATTTCAGTCAACTTCTCAAATTCTAACTCAAATTCACAAATATTGTGCGAGCGAACTACCAAATTGTCAAATCTCTTGCTTCTTGGCTCCAATAGAGGCTCATCTTAGCTGTTCTTGATATGTATGTGTCTCCTCTTTATTTTAATATATACTTCGGCGCCACTTTATCTACTCGCTCAAAACTTAAGGCATTGAGAGAATGACGGCACAGTATACAACAAGCACTGTCACTTTACTTCGCGTGATATTGCGTCGTATGTAACAACAAACTTGTTGAATGTTGAGTTAGAAACCTACTCTACAACTTCATATGTCGTAAAATCTAGAGTGAAATACGCTGATCTTGTGATGCAATTCATTTTTCCTCTAAATTATGCTTGAACTTCTCGTGAGTATACACGTGCAGAAATTGAGTTTCTATTGATGATTTTATTACACACAGTATCACGGTATAAAAATCTGCACCATCAGTCTCTCTCTCTCTCTTTGCTCTTTGCTTCCTAGGTAATTATTATATTGCTTCACAAATTGAATCAAGAAGCTATTGCGTGTGATAAATTTGTTAAAAAAAGTATGCATACTCTCACTCCTTTGTGTGCTTCTCATTCCGGCCCAAAAATGATGATCGAGATAAACTGGAATCTATAAATGACGATCTTCGTATAGCTTTACAAAATAGGACACAATTCAAAAATTAGACACGAAAATGAACCGAAAGTTATACCTGTTCGAATCGAAAAAATAACAACATCAATTAATTCAAATGAAACCGCGGTTATCTGAAAGTCACTTACCCTCCAACTCTATACTTTGTGAGAAAATCATTCCAATTTTTGTCAAATGCATCTTTTGTAAACGAGTTTCAAATAGTATGACTCATCTCTTGTTCGATTTTTTCGTGTTGCTTGTAGCCATTTAATTTACTTGGGATCTTCTTCATGATATGCCAAATACATCATAGGTGAATTGTTGCTGGCATACAAGTCTCAATAGCCTTTTCCATTGATGCGTATTGATCGGTAAGAATTTCTTTTGGTGCCTTTCCTCCCATGCAATGAAGCTAACATTTGAATGACTGAATATCCTCATTTTTCATTAAAACACATCTGAGAAGTGTCGATTTACCGTGGTGATTCATACCCATAAAAGAACCAAAAACCATATTATACCTGCAAATGGACACCAATAGTTATGAACTGAATACTATATCACAATGAACCGAATACCTGTTTGTGTTGTAAGTGGTATCAAATGAAACAACATCTCCAAAATATTCGTACGTAGCGCTACCTCTTGCATCAGCCCAAAATACATTTTTGATAGAGTGATCAACTTCAAGGTTAAGCTCAAAAAAGAAATTTTGATTCTTCTCTTTCATTCTTAATAAGTACTTGCCAAATTCTTTGGCATAATCTTATTTGGAAACATTCCGTACTTCCCTTGTAATACAATTTCACACATCTTTTTCAATAAAACTTAGTTCAAGATGACCACCTGCTACTGCTACAAATGACTGATATGTTTTACTCGGTCTGATTCTGGCTTTCGCATTATTTTCAATGGTACAACGCACAAACATGCTTAAGTCCCTGTGTTGTTTAAACATTTCTGCTGGACAATAAGGATGTAAATGATTCAGAACAACTTTAGAAATGATGCAAAGACCAACAACCTTCAATATATGTTCATAAATCCTAGNNCTGCTGAGGGGTTTATCTTCAGAGTTGGAGATATCTTAGATTTTCACTTCCCCTCTCTACTACATATAATTAATTGATTCTTAATTTCATCTCCTTTTCGAGTAGTGTTTTTTATTTTTGTAGAAAAACCAGCAAGTTTGAAAAAATCTTTGTATAACTTTCCAACTTCTTTGAGTGTCTTGAAAGTCATCCCAACCTTTGGAACAAATCGTTCATCGACAACACATCTATACTGTAAAATGAACCGAAATATTATCATAATAAGACCATTGTGTAATAACCAATGAATCGAAATATGTGCATTCTATAAATTCAGAAACTCCTACATTCTATCCAAATTCAAATCCATAAACAACACTGATTTTAGCAAAGAAGAATAAAATTATTCATTATCATTTTATTCAATTGCATTCCATTTTATTCAATTCAAAACTGTTGAAGAATGAACCGAAATACTATCATAACAAGACCATTGTGTAATAAAAAATGAATTAAAAAGTGTCCAATATACAAATTCAAATTCAGAAACTCCTACATTCTAGAATGATCTGAAAATATTATCAAAACAAAATCATTGTATAATACCAAATGAACCGAAAAATGCATTCATAAGCAACACTAGTTTTAGCAATGAAAAATAAAAATATTCATTATCACTTTATTTAATTGCATTCTATTCCGTTCAATTCAAAATTATTGAAGAATGAAACTAGATAAAATGAAGACCGATCCAAACCTCGTTCACTTGATTCGATTCAGAAGAATAATCCAAATTACTCTCACTCAAGTGATTTGAACTTGAATCATTCATTGTTTTGATACAGAAGAATAATACGCTATTCAATTCAAAAGAATAATACGCTATTCAAATGTTGATCAAAATCTAAAGAGAAAGAGAAGAAATCAGAGAAGAAATACAACGAAAACGAAGAAGAAAACGAAAATTTAAAGAGAAATCAAAGAAAAACGAAGAAGCTTTACGTTGAAGAAGAACGAAGAAAGAAGCTTTACGTTGAAGAGGTTTATATTAAAAATCTGTTATGAAAGCATGAAAGAAAAGGTAGTGCGGCACGTGAGAGAAAATAACATTGTTAGACTTAATTAGGGAAATTACTTGGATGCAGCCTGTAAAAATATTTAATATAGCATGACGTTTAAATTAATCATTAAATTAGTTTGTAAATAGTATTTTTAATCTAAATTAGTCTATGACTAGGAGTTTATTTAATATTTGAAATAATTTTAATTTATACTTCAAAGTTCAAATATTATTGGAAAGAAACTTAATTAGTTTACTTGCATTTGCAAAATTATTACCAAAAGAGAATTTGAAACACAGACAATTCTTAAAAGCATAACAACAATGAACTTATTAAGAGAATGGTTAAACATCTTTTACATACATAGTTTGACTGAAATGTACGATTCAGGTTCCCAACTGCACCTCAAACGTAGATGATCATCATCCTTCATGCTCATGGTGAATTTCAGTTGTTACAAAGACTCAGTTGTGTGTTAGGATACTAATACCATGATATTTTTGCGGAAGAAGAAGTAGAACATTCTGAATAAGATTAAAACTCTTCTCATGTCTTTCTGATTGATAAGCAGATTGGAATTTCCATCTACAAGAAATTGCCTTTACAAAATTCTCATGTCCCCATAATGAAATCAGATGTGGACAATAAACAAAAGGAAAAAGAATGCAAACTCACTCTCATATAAAGGGATTTATCTATACATTTATAAACAGCTCCGAATGCAAGGATGCAACTAAATAAAAGGATATACACCAAGCAAGTCAGAGCAGAAGAAGAATAAATATAATTGATAAATGTTGTTGCCAATTCATTGTCGACATAGCTGCTCTATTTTCTGCATCTGCCGTGAATCAACATCCGGCGGCCTTCAAGAAATTATCATACGGGCGTGCCGCTGGCAGTTGAAAGAAGTTAGGCTGATGTTGGTATGCAGTTCCACAATGCCTTGGAGCAGAGTCAGGAAATGTGTTGAGTGAATTAGGACCCATGTTTGGAGGATCCAAGAATGGATTTCCACTCTGCAATTCAATTGTCATAAAAATTATATAGTTATTTGGTTTCAGGAAACAAGATAAGTTCATCTTTTTAAACTTGATCAAATCGACCAATGATTAATATATAAATTAATGATTAAGCCCTCTTTTCAAAAAAGTGCAGACTTAATTTGCCAATAAACCATAGATGTAAATGTCTCAAAAAAGTACCATAGAAGTCATTTGAAGATTGGAATTTGCAGAAGTGCCCTTGTCCCAGTCCTCATGGTTGTACATAGGAGGAGCAAACCTAAATGATGATTGCAATGTATTGGAAGCCATGAAAACATTCAACTTCTCTTGCTTTCCCATGAGGAGGTTCTCACAATGGAGAGCCATTTCTTTGTAACTCATGTCAGGAGCCGTTGATGTAGAAATTCTCCCTACATGATTGGTTGTGTCCAAAACCTGCAAATGAATGATAATATCAGGAGTTCATTGGTTTTCAGAAATAAAATGTAGAGGAAAATTGAAAAGTCAAGCGTGTGATGTGTGCTTATAAATGAACAGAAGCACTTACTGAACCCAAAATGTCATCAACACTCAAAAGGTTTGTATTTCCTAAAGGCTGCTGTGCATTAGGATGAACTTGGATTTCCATTCCGTTAGATGGAATGTCGTCATCCATAGTAAATAATGGAATATCAACCTGCATTTTTTTCATGTTCGAACGACGAAAGTTCAGATAAAAGGAAATAACTGGAAAAAGAAAAAAGAAGAAAAGAGCATAGCAGTTCAGGTTACCATATCGGAATGTTTATCATCTTTCAACCCGGCCTGATAGATTTCTGTTGTCTCAGTAGATAATTGGGCTCCTAGTGGACAAGCATCATCAGGTGAAAATTCACGAAGTAGCTCTTCTTTTAAGGTGGATGATTCCTGTTTCACAAGGAACTCAAGGGTATTACTAAAGTCCTGATAAATTAGTGCAACATTGCATGGTATAGAATTTTTACATCTATTGGAATTCCTAGACCCTGTACTATCATGGTAGCAAATGATTCTTTAGACTGGCTTTCTGTCAATTTTATAGCTGAAAGTGACTTCAAAGCAGCTGCGTCATCCTCTTTTGATCCATAAACTCTACTTGAATGTCTAGCTGTATCAAGAACAACTTGTAACTTGCTGTCGTTTAACAGTTGCAGGAATGGATCACACTGAAGAAAACCATAAAAGACAATTCAGAAGATACACGGATAATAATTTTATCACTTCACATACCAGTACAAAATAGCTAGAAGCGTATTCAATTGAGTAAACAATCATCATTTTACCAAGCTAAAAGAGAAAATGGGAAAGTTATAAAAAAGTAAAATAACTTAAATGCACAAAAGAAAATTCCATAAAACTAGAAGTACATACTGTCTTATCTGTCAGTGGCATTTTAGCAATAGAAATGAGAGAACCAATATTGTAGGCCTTGGAAGTGAAAACAATCATGGATGTTGCCAGTGTAAAGAGAGATCTGCGCCGTGATGGTTGAAGTTTGACTGGAAAATATAACAAAGCTTTAGAACTAGGCACTTTTAACAATGATTCACAACAAATTTTCTCCGAAGTAATATAAGGGAAATAAGCATAAATAACAAACATCTAATATGAGAATAAGACTATGCTATGAACAAAGTATGTTATCACTACTTTTGTTTGGTTGAGTATGAACGAAGGGATCCAATTAATTTTGTTCCATTTTGTGCATCGCTGAAAATCCAACCTGCCATATTTTTATGTGAAGCATTGTACATAAATTGCCACATGATAATTTTGCTACACAATATTGACTGCTAGTTTTTATTTAAAATCACAAAATTAATGAGTGTTGATGCATAGTTTTTCTAGTTCAATTATTTAAAATAAGTGAGATGATATGCATGAAATTGCATAATGAATCCCGATCAAATTTAGGCATTCATCCAATAAATTTATAAAAGAAATCACTATCTACTATACTATACCATCCATAACGCTTATATAGTTACATTGTCAAATCAAGAGAAAAGTTAGACCATGCACTATATAATCATCACTATATAAAGAAACTTCTCTTTTAGTCAGTGAAATACTGAACTTTTGACGGAAACTTAGTCCCTGAAATATTTTACCAAAGCTTTATATTTTGTCGGAGCAGTAAGCACTAAATATTATGCTTTTAGTTACTAACAGTGCCTTAATTTAACTTACTAACAATGAAAAAATGACAAATTAGGGAAAAAGCTGAGAAAACAAGAAAAATAATCATGTGATGTCCAAACAAATGTGGGAACTAAGGCTCTACCTTTATCATTGAGGGAAATGCTCCTCAAGGAAATTGCCAACTGAAAACTTTCAGTTAAGGCCTCATAAGAGGAATTCTGCAAGAGCCAAACTCACAAGATATGAGCATAAGATAAAAAGCCTACACTAACTTTTTAATGTAATAGAGACTATGAACTTTCAAAGAATGATTTTTTTTTTTAAAGAGATTATTTGTATTTCCAGACAAAAATGCTGACATTTTATATCTTTCTTACAGTTAAAAAGGCAAATTGAATGAACAATCTGCATCTAATCTAACTATAATCGTAAAATGCATGCACTTCCATTACCTTACTCTGAGCAACAAGCAAGACAAGGCTGAAGGTGTGAGCAATTGCTTCAAAATTTTCAGGGGTGTTCATGGGGTAGACGGACTGAGCCCAGATAGATGATAGCATAAGAGTAATCTGATGACTACTCAACCTAAGGGGTAATGCCTGTAACACATTACTCATCAGAAGACAGGCAGAATTTGGTGGTGTTGATTGAAAAATTATATTGTTGTTATTATTACAGCGAATTGTAAATAAGTAAACAAGAGCAAACTGTGCAATTATATACCAGTTGTTTATTGGAACTATCTGTAGTATTATTTTCTTCGGGCTGAGTCCTTCTTACACTACCTGATCGGCTAGACTTTAATCTATTTATTATAGAACTACTACCCTTTGAATTCTTTCTCTCCAGAGATTCAATAGAAGAAGATCTTCTACTAGCTGTCCGACTATAAGTTGACTTCAATCTGTTAAAAATAGAGTTATCACCAGTGTTTCCATCTGAATGACTTTCTTCTTGAATGGTAGCTGGCTTCCTCTCCAACTTTTCAAAGAGTGCAGCTGAAGAAGAAAAGACAGACGTGTTTCTTGAAAGCACCCTTTGAATATCCGCTGAATGTTGAGGTTGTGGACAAACGGATGATGGCACAAGAACAACAGAAAATATGCGGTGTGCACCCACCCTGGTTTCTTGGTCCAGATGGACCATCGACAAGAGTAACTGATGAAATAGAGCCTCGGGGAATGCCTATATAATAGAGTATCAAATTTGCAGGAAGGAAAGATGTAAAAATGAAAAAGTCAGATAGAAGCAAGGAAAATTACAATCATAACCAATCAATCAATTTAGTAAATCTTGCCTTGTTCTGATATGTCAAATTCGGTATTGACGCGACTATTTGAGCAGTTCTATAAACTGCAGAAATCAAGGTCCTGGACATAACTGTAATACTAGACATATTTTCCAGCATCACAGCCATTGTGTCGAGAACAGGACCTGCATCTGCAATCTGTTTAACATTACAGCCACACAAGAGAGTTAGATCATAGAGATCATATGTTTATCTTGTTCATTACACTAACAAATAATATCTTTAATAATGTGAAATTTTTTATCACCTTAGTTGTTAACTGTACAAGGCATTCATCTACTTCTTGTCGGTATTTTTGGTTCCATTGTATCACTTCAGCCCCCAGACTTGAATCGTCAAGGGAGCAGTGTATGCTTTTCCGTAGATGCCTCATCATATCACTCAATGCACCAATAATGGCAACAGATTGTTGAGATCTTGTATGTTGAGCAACACAACTAATAACGCCAACAATGTCAAGTTGCATATTAGGATTCTTTAAAACATTCTTGTGATCAAGGTGCTTGACTAAAATGGACAGCAACAAATGTGTATTCTGTCCTGTAAATTACAGTGAACTCAATTTTAAGATGATCAGATAATAAAAACTGGTATAAAATGTACCATATCTTAGAGCACTCAAGAAGATAAATACCAGAATTTTCAATTATCGACTGCATGTCAAGCAAGACAGAAAGAGCAAGACCATGATCAGGAGACCAGAGATTTGAATTATCAAAATAGCGGAACAAGGATTCCAAAACTCGTCGAACAGTTGTACCCTCCTTGGCTAACTTTGCCATATTCTGTATGCAAACTCGTGACCAGAATCCAGGGTTTGCTGTATCCTCCCTATGGATATGAAAAAAAGAAGTTAACAGCAACTATGATAGATCAGTAACATACAATGGAAGCTATCACAATGGCAAGGACGATTACTTTGACACTTGAAGTTCTCCTTTTTCATTCACTATCATTTTCCAAGAATAGAGCCTGGCTGCATTCCGTTGAGCATCTTTCTGGACTTCACCATAATTTTCCAAAACAACTGAAACAACCTGAGTTAACAAGAATTGCATAAAGCTGTTAAAGGCATGATAAACATAAATGGGTATCAACAAACATATTTTGTGAGTGTAGATCCCAACACTATCATAACTAGTTGATCATGACAGAAAATAATCATTAGTTACATATTTAAAGAAACAGCACCAATTTGAGTAGAACTAGAAATCACAGTGAATTAGACAGTCACCGATATAGTTTTCCAAGAAAAAAAAAAAAGAAAAAAAAGAGAGAAATGCAATCTCAACAAAAACATTTAAAAATGGACTACTAACTCACATTGTCAAATTCAACTGAAATATGAGAGAATTCTCCCATGAACCAAACCTGTAAAAGAAATAAATAATGATCAAGCTGCTGTTGCAAGCATCCAGTTTGTTAACAAAAATATGGCTTAAATAAGCTAGGAATATAGGAAGAAGGACCACTCTAGTTGGCCAGTTGGGTGGGCAAGAAGAGAAGAAAGTTCAAGAATCTTTTCAAATAGTAGATCGCATATGGCTAATATTACCATTGATGAAAGGACTTGAATTCCAGCAGCACGCAAATTTTGTATTTTTGCATCTTCTCCCATTTCTTGAGCTAGACGGCAAAGTTTTGAAATGAAGCCATCTAGATTGAACATATAAGTACCATCCGTCTGTATCATAAGAGAATACCTCTACATGCTTCAAACTCCACAGGAACAAATTGCTATATTATACATAATTTAGGTACAAAAATAAAAATAAACTTGCAACAAATTCCTAAATAGATAACCTACCAAAAAACCCCACCTGATTGTTCACAAAGTCAAACAAGGTGTGGCAGCCTAAAATCTGCACTTCATCATGCCGTGTTTGATCAAGAAGAATTTGTATAATACTAAGCAAGCTACTTGCAAACAAAGGCCTGCCACAATAGTATTCTCACAAATCATACAGATGCTTTTGTGCATAAGAAATAGAAAATCAGCTAATATTGCTTCATTAGAGGCTATTTGGTCAAATTGGTGCAAATTCAAGGAGACTATAGTCTCCAAAACAAGCAACAATTTCTGCATAGTGTCTTTTCTGTGATACATTAGACATCAGGATATTGGTGATAGAGTACTGCTTGGTTAAATCTGAATGTATGTTTATTTAACTAGTTTACTGACAAGGTGAAAAAAACATATTGATGTTGACGGTGAAAGTATATGTCATGAGAAACTCAAAATCCTGTTTGCCTCAAATAACCTGATTATTTCAAATGGAGGGGGGAAAAAGGTGAATTCAATATGATGAAAGTACTCACATTTGGTCCCTACAAGAAACCAACAACTTCCTGTAGATACAAATGACAACTTTTACAGCGTGGTAGTTCTCATTTCTCAACTCCCTATAACACCTTTGCTCAAGATAGCTCGTTATCTGAAATAAGCAAAGACCGCAGAAGGTTAATTCAATATTTATAAGAAAAGAAATAGACTTCAAATTTTTAAAGGTGTGAAAGATGCTATAGCACTTCACGTAGTAGCTGTGCATATGGCAAATAACAACATTCAAAAGCCTTTGCCCCTAACTAAAATCTTTCAACTGAGAAGCAGTGATTGTTTATCCGAGAATGCATGGTAAAACATTGTGCAAAATGTGATAGATAGATAGATACCTTAGGAACGCGAAGGGGATTTTTGGCGGCGTATTCACATAACTTGCTAATCATACGATCATTGGGTTCCTCGTCCTGCCACAATCACAACCAAGAAACATACAATACACACATTCATTCATTCATTTACTCTATCATATTGCTAACAATCATAGGCAGTTATCCGAATGAGCCGGACTAATCCCTCGTCTGACCCCTTGACATTGCCTGAAAATATCAAGAGCGAGGGAAGGGAAACATAACATTTTCCCCTCACAGGCTCGAATCGTGACGCTAGCTAACACCTATTCTCTACTTGGCTTTGTCTTGCAGATCCAATAAATTTTTAAAACAGAGAATGAAATGAAATGAAAATTTAACAGAAAAATAGAAAAACCTGGTTTTTAGGGAAGATATCAGCAAGGAGCTTCTTGTAACGCTTGATTGGATGCCTTGAACGCTCCCTCAACGCAGGACAGAAACAACACAAGCTGCCGCATACGGGCCATATGTTCCGAGAAATCACGCTCATTCTTCTTCTTCTTCTTCTTCTTCTTCTTTCTTCTTCCTCCTCTTCTTCTTCTCTCTTTCTACCTTATTGATGATTGATCCTATCAGCATTCAATTCAGTTTCGCAACGAAGAGAAGAGAGAGAGAGAGAGGGAGAGAGAGAAAGAGAGAAAGAGAGAGAATGAATGAGAGAGAGAACTAAAAATCGGTAACTGTATTTTGTGTGTTCGAGGTTGATTCGATCCCCTCCCTGCCTCTGCTTTCTTTCTCTATTTTTTTTAGATCTTTTGATTTTTGATTTTGTAATGTTACCTTCACTTCCTCTTCCTCTTCTTCTTCTTCATTCATTCAATTTTTTGACACTGCAATGATTGGATTAGGCAACATTGTAAGGTAATTTTCTATCTAATGATAAGTAATAATGGTTTATGGTATTTATTTGTTGTCTATTATGTTCAGACAGCTCGATGGTTTGGGAGACACGTAAGATTCACGTCATATCCTTAACTTCTTTTATTCAAATTCCCCGCCAAGTGCCAACTATCCAACCTTATTTTCGAAAAAAAAAATCCGGTACCCACTCAAAAAATAACGAGCCTTTTGATAAAAAAAAATAATTTTTTTATCTTTAAATTTTATTTCTTTCAAAATTAATTAATTTTTTTGTTAATATTTTTTTCTGTATATTAATNNAAAAATATTAGTAATTTTTAAATTATTTTACTTATAAAAATTAAATAGAGAATATATTAATGATTAACGAATCACATAAGCATGTTTTGGAGAGAGATGATTGACCGAGAGACTAATCAATCTCACAAAGTTAATTATTAGAGGCTAAAATAGGTATTTTTTTTAAAAGTCTCATACTCCTTCAAAAAAATTATCAAGAGTTGAAATGGGTATTCACTTTATTTTCTTCTGTTCTTTTCTTTTTTACTAATGACTTCTTGATCTTGACCATAAAATCAATTTTTTTTTTCGGTAAATACTAAATAACTAGTTAATATTTATTTATTTATTTATTTATTAACATTTATTCATTAATTAAGTAGTTTATTGTTGATTAAATTAATTAGTACCTTAATAAAATCGTATATTGCTAATATTTAATTTGTATTAATGTTACTTTTGACATTATCTAAAATACATTTTAATTTTATATACATATTTTTTTGTTATTATTATATCCTCTTATCTAGTCACCAAAAAAAAAAATATCCTCTTATCTAACAATACAAAGACTCATTCGTCATGAATTTGAGTTCTATTTAATAGTGCATGGAAGATAAGATTCAAACTTTTAAGTTTTAACACTTATTTAAATTGATTAGTAAACTAACTATTAGGCTAATTTAAATTGGTTATTTTATATACATGTTAATTATGCTTATTTATATTGAATAATGCTACACATCCAAATTTTTTTATTAATCAAATTGGTCAAACATAACAAAAATTAAATATAATTAGTATTATTTTAAGTCTTATTGTTTAACATGGTTAAACTTAATTTATAAAAAGACTTGGATATATACCATTACTCATTTATATTTAAATGGTTTGAATTTCTCCCCAACTTAAAAACCTAGTGTCATTGTGTCTAATAAAATTTGCACTTGCATCATGTCTAATAATGGAAGAATGTATATATATCGATTCAAATATAAGACAAAACAAGTTTACATAATAATTTAGTAAAATCATTGGGAAGAAAGATAAAATACATGCATTGAGCGACTAATTAAGATTCCTGCAAACCTGGGTTTTATTTTTCAAGCAAACAATACCATGATTATCATCACTATTTCATATTAATTTATTTTATTTTTATTTACCATTTCTCTCTTTTCTTTTTTTTTTTTTATTAGTTTATTTTTCAAATCATTAAAATCCCTTTCAACAGTGGCGGAGCTTAGTTCAGACTTTTTATAAAAAATTTAGTAGTACTTTTTCAAAAGATAAAAAATAGTTCAATTGACTTAAATACTTTACTATGACTTAAAGTATCTAATAAGTTCAATAAACAACACTCTCTTTATCTTTAAGTTCAAATACAAAAAATTAGATATTTTTTATTTATTTAATTTAATTTTTTATATGATAAAAAATAATAGAATATTCAATAAGTATTAATATTATTGTATTTGTATAAATTGATAAAAAAATTCAATAAATATTATAAATTTTAATATTTATCCTTCTAACTTATTCTTTACATATTTTACAGGATATATATTCAAATTTTTATATAAAATAATAATGAAAAATCAAAGAATTGATACTTTTTTAAGAGGAATGCTAATATTTAAAAAGGAAAACATATAACTTTTACAATATCAACACCTGTAGATAGTTCTTCTACTTTAATGAATCACGAAGAAAGTGAGATAATAAAAAATTTGGCTTAACTTTTTGGAACGATATCTTGAAAAACGGCTTTAAATTTGGCAATATCACCCAAACTAGAGAGATGAGATTAGACGAACTTATCTTAAATGGATCCATATCAAAAATATTTTGACAATTATTTTCTATCTGGCCCCCCAAAATTTTGTTTCAAGTTCCGCCACTGCCTTCCAAAATGTTAACTGTTAAAACAGATTACAGCTAAATCTATTAGAAAACGTGTTGTTGATGAGAAAATACAAATCAAACATTGAAGAGCTAAACTAATCAGCAATAGTTAAGTTCACATGTAAAAGAAACAATACAAACAAACTTGGATTGATCGAGTAGTTAACTCACTCGTCTACTTAAATAAATGTCAGGAGTTCGAATCCTATCTTATGTATACAGTAGTCCTTGACTTCATGAGTTGGAAGATACCGTGCGAAACAAAATTCATACAAGGTCAAACTAGGTTGTAAACAAATTAAATATAACCAATTGTACAAGGTAGCCATAAGCCCCTAAGATTGTGTGACATTCCTTTTAACAATAATCTTAAAATAATGAGTTTGCATTTCGGTGATGACTTATGCTGGTTAAGTGAGAAATGTATCATATAAAATGGGGAACCATGTGGCATGCATTATTAGATTAATAATGCTTAAGAGAATATAAATAATTAGCGATGGAAATGTAGCACAACTTTTGTGATATATCCATTTTTTGCGGTTTATTAATACCCTTATACACTCTCCAAATCCTTCAATTTTGAAGCTTCGTAGATCTCATACTTGTTAAGAATGTTTTCCTCCATTGTCTCCTAAAATTAAGATATAAATCACAACCATTCACCATCTCAATTTTTTTTTTTGCCAAACTTGGCGAAGGTTGATCATTAGTAAAATAAAAAATAAAAAATAAAAAACAGAGAAGGAAAAACTTTGTACTCATCTTTGAGAATGTAAACAAGAATGATAACAGGGTAAGCTAGAGAAGAAGAGGTGGAGGAGGAGGAGGAGGAGGAGGAGAAGCAAGAGAAAGAAGGGAAAAAAAAATACATATACACAAAAATATATATAAATTTATCTAATCAAACCCCAGGTTTTAACTTAAAAAGAAAAAAAATTAAATTCAACATGGCAGTTGTATTGACCCAATGTTCAGAAAAGTTAGGCTACCTCGTACTTCAATTAGGCAAAAATTTCGTTATGTTTATGGTGATGGTGATTGTATGCAATGCTTTACATTATTTTCTAAAGCCTTATTCACAACCTCGGATCACTTCTGACATATTTGTAAGTTCTGATTTTTGTATTCTTATTGTCAAGTGTTATCTGCTTTTAGAATTTTGGAAAAAGGAAAATGCTCGAAATTTTTATACTTGTTATATTCTTTTTTATTTTGAATGCAGGTAGGACTAGTGATGGGGAATGTATCTTTCTTACGCAAATTGTACATGGAATTCAACACAACCTTTGTGTTCATCATAGATTTTGGTATGATGTGTTACATGTTTGCTTTGGGGATAGAAATGGATCCATTCATACTGTTCAAGAAACCAAGTAAGGATGCTCAAGTTGCATATGCAGGAATAATTTGCACTTTCATCATAGCAGGCACCACAACACCATTCCTGCATTACTTTACAGATCAAACCAAGTTGCTAGAATACACATTCTCCCTCTCAACTCTTCTATCTAGCACAGCATCCCCAGTTTTGACTCGTTTAATAACGCGACTCAAGATAGGCAAGTCGGATATTGGGAAGCTTGTGATAGCAACAGGGATGCACTCGGATTTTGTATGCTCCTTGCTTCTTTCGGTTGGCTACATAGCCATGCCATTGGACGCATTTTGCGATGATTATGACGAAAAGAAGCGCCTTAAGAAGGCCATCATAATGGGGTGTGCACTTCTTGGACAGACTGTTTTGACAGCACTGGTTTCACCAATCTTTATGAACTGGGTTGATAATGAAAACCCGGAAGGGAAACCTATGAAAGGTTCACATTTGGTGTTGTCAATTGCAGTTATGGTCATGGCTTGTGCCTCATCAACTATATATGAATATAGTCCAATTCTAAGTGCTTTCATGGCAGGGGTGTGTTTTCCAAGGGAAGGCAGAGTTTCCAAATGGGTTATTGCCAAAATCAACTACTTGTTGACCACTATCTTCTTTCCTATCTTTTTCTTGTGGATGGGTTATGCAGCTGATTTCAGAGAGTTTGAAGCTGGACATCTATTGACTTGGGCAAAATTGTTTACACTTATTCTCATTGCCATTGTCGGCAAGGTTGTTGGAACAGTTATTTTGGGGATGATACTTGGTTTTCGCTGGCCGGAATCGGTTGCAATTGGATTACTCCTAACCACCAAGGGCCATTTTCACATCTTCTTGGCTATCAAAGCGGCAAGTATTTTCCTCACTTTTTCTTTATCTTCACTTATCATAAAGGCGGCGTTTGGTAGTTGGACAGAACACAAAATACAAAGACAGGGAGACAACGATTATATAGAAATTTTCTATTCATCGTCTTGTCTTCTCTATCTCTCGCTCTAAACACATTCTTGTGTCATTCTGTCTCTGTATTTGCCTTTTGTCTCTGGAACCAAATGTAGCCAAATAGATACTAGTCCATTTCTTGCATGGAAATTGGAAATATTTACTTTTGTGATGTCTCCAAAGGGAATGTCATCAGCCAACATGCATGCATGATACTATGATAGTGTCAAGTTTCTATTTTCTAGCAAATTGATATAGCAGTACCCTTTAAAGCTGAGAAATGAATGGTTCTTCCACAATTCCAGATCATCCTCATCAGAAATAGTGAAAATGGAGGAATATATATACCCTTACCTTATAATACATAATGAAGCATTTGATCTGTATTTGTGTACATCTATAAATTAAATTCACCACTTAAAATGATATTTACTGATACTGATATTGAGAACCAAGGAAGTGTTTATAGGCTCACTTCTAATTCTAACTATAAGGCATGCAACATAAATAGATAATCAAAAATCATGTTTATAACTGAATCAATCTCATATTTGTCCTTGTATTACCAGATAGGTTGTGGTGCCAATACTTCAACTGGCATTACAATGATAATGGCAATATTTTTCACAATAGTGCATACTCCATCAGTGATAGCATACATCATAAAACGTGCCAGGAAACGAGCACCAAATCATCGCATGACACTCCAGTTGCTTGACCCACTACATGAGCTAAGGATACTCTTGTGTGTCCACGGACCTGACAACGTTCCTGCTTCCATCAACTTCATGGAGATCTCAAGAGGGGCAACACCCCCCGGCATTGTGGTATATGTCGCGGACATGATTGAACTCACTGATCAGATAGCAGCAACAGTAGAGAGAGGCGCAGAAGGACATACAACAACTGTGAAAGATGCTGCGGTCGTGGAAATGAGGGACAAAGTATCCAACTCTTTTCAAGCCTATGTAGATGAGGATAGTGAAGGTATTACTCTCAAAAGAACATTAGCAGTGTCAACAATCACTAACATGGCACAAGACATCTGTGTCTTAGCAGATGAATTGATGATTGCCCTCATTATACTACCATTCCACAGGAACCAACGTCAGGATGGAAAATTGGATATGGGTCACCAGGGATTCAGATATGTGAACAGAAAGGTAATGTCAAAAACTTTATCATTAGTATTATTTTGATAATTAAGATGAACAAGTTCAAGAATCAAAGGAGCTAGCTAGCCATAGTAAATCCAAGTAGCTGCAACAAGAGTAATGTCAAAAGTTATGTGCATCAATTCTCTTTGAGACTATCAAGGAAGAAAATGCACATGTTAAATGAAAACATATATAGCAAATAAAAAATCAATTACCTTAATATTGATAGCTCAATAATGCAATAATAGATACTGTTTAACAGTTATTAAGGAGTGCTCCTTGTTCCGTGGGGATTCTAGTTAACAGAGGCCTTGGATCAATTGAAAAGATATCAAGAACTCAGGTATCACTGAATGTGGCAGTAATATTCATTGGCGGAAAAGATGATAGGGAAGCACTTGCCTATGCAGGTATGGTAGCACGACATCCAGGAGTGAAACTTACAGTGATCAGATTTCTGGTAGATTCCAGTGCAGAATCCTCAAGATTAGCAGCTTATAGAGTCAACCTTCCAGAGCTGGAGGAAGAAGTGGGACTCGACGACGAATGTTTTGCACAATTCTATGAAAAGCATATAAATGGGGGTCGTATTTCCTACTTAGAGAAGCATCTTGCCAGCGCAGCCGAAACATTCACAACTCTCAGATCATTTGAAGGGCAATACTCTTTAGTCATCGTAGGTAAAGAAGGTGGGATGAACTCTATATTGACAAAAGGGATGGACGATTGGCAACAGTGCCCAGAATTGGGACCAATCGGGGATGTACTTTCAGGACCAGATTTCGCAATGACAGTGTCTGTGTTGGTAATCCAACAACATAGACTCAAAGGAGAACTAGATGGTCTTGACGAGGACTTCTCCATCATGTAGGCATTATTAGATGATTAGGTAGTATAGTTGTAGATACTAACAGTAGCAAGAAAACAAAAAGATAGAGCAAACCATGTGAAAATTGTAAAGATAAATGTAGAATTTGATGAACGTTTCATCAGGAGGTTAAAATCAATAAAGATATTGTACAGTGAACCATGTCTCTAACAACATGATCGAAAGCATTAGGAATGACTTTATGTGCAGCTAAACCCCCTTGTTCTTCTCCTACACTTCAATTTTTCAACCCTAATGTACTCCTGTAACAACTATTTTATACAAAGATCTCACCATTTGCATTCAACACTATCATGCTACCTTCAAGTGTATGGTCCCCAAAGTATATTCATATTCAGTAAAACTCAATTCACTGAAATTTGCATTTAAATAATTAAGTTATACTAGAAGGTAGCATTTGTTTTAAGATACTGGGACAGAGACTGGGAGACTGAAATTCAATATCATGTTTGTTGACTCAGAGACTCGTACTAAAATTTCTGTCTCTTTCCCCAAAATTTCAATAATTCAGTACCTCCAAAAAGTGGAGACACAAAAGACTGAAATTTTTAGAGACGGAGACTGAAACTTTAATAACATTTTATACCTAAAATACCCTCATTTCAATTAATTAATTCTAATTTTATCCTTTGTACAAATTAAATTAGAGCTTCATTTTTGTTTCAATTTCTGTCTCCTACTTTGCACCAAACAGAATACTAAGATTTATTTTAGTCTCTGTCTCTAAGTCTCTGTCTCTCAGTATCAATCATTCAGTCACTGTCTCTCTACCAAACGCTACCAAATAGAACAATCAATTAAAAAAAGTGTATATTCACATTCAAGATTCATGGAGAGCAACAGGGTTCATGTGACAGCATTTTTTTCCTTTTTAAAAATAATTAGCTTAGTAGAATGCAAATCATCCTTCAATAGTTTTGTTAACATTGAAATTGTTCCTTGGTCCAAAAGAAACATCTTTAACAAGTTTCATATCAAGCAAAGGCTAAAGGGAAAAAGTTCCATCTTGAATGTACATCAATAGTCCCTTGAAAACTTCACCATCTCCGCCTGCAATTAAAAATACGAATTTGTAACTAACAGAACTAAAATAAAAATGGACAAGAAAACTTCGTAAAATCCATAAACGATTTGTCTCTTCCCAGCACAAAATTATATTGTAACATAATCATTCTAGGTAGTCAGGGGTTCCACAGAATTGTTCCCTATTCCCCACACTGAAATGCCAGAATTATGCACACTTTGCAGAACTTAAGAGCCAATTCCCAGGACACCACAAAAGAACTACCAAGAGACTATTAGTATTTACTTTTGAAGTGCCATATAGAAGCGGAGAGTCATGAGAAACAATTTCTCAATATTCACAAAGATGCATCCTCAGAATAAGGCAACATCTCTTATAGAAGGAAAAAGCCAACTCACAGTCCTCCCCATAAATGTTGTCCGGACTTAACCACATTTGCTAGGTGAAAAAGGCAGATACCATAAAAAGAAAGAACAACATAATTCTAGAATGGTAGAGCTTAGCCAAAATATAGCAAGAGATGCCAAACTTGTGATATAAGTATTCTTCTTTAACATATTATAAGTTACTTAAGTTGAACCTCTTCGGACTCCAATTCCCTAGAACAAGCTACTGACAAAACATCGGGTACACCACACAGTCAAATGATGTGATCAAAATCAGAACCTGCAGCTACTTTGCAGTTTTGGGAGTGATGATATTGAAATGGGGCCAATCAGACAATCATCGCCCGGTACTAGTGGATAATATTCTAATATCCGAAAGATTCCCAAGATTAAGGAGTAAACAAGTATCAGTGATTGCATGGAATTATACATATTTTCAAGAAGAGGGGAAAAAAAAAAAAGAAACAACATACAGACCTCAAATGCATTCTTCAAGTGATCAAGTTCCCTGTCCAGATCATTAATAGCCTGGTTATATGCCTGCATTGGGGATGACTGGCTAGTGGTATGTATCTGCAAAAGCAACAGCAACAGCAACAGCACAACAGGTAATGCTAATAATTTCTAGATGTTGCACATAAAAGTAGAAATTTGAGACACTGCCAAGTTCCAAGTGCCGATTAGAAACAAAAATTCCACAAAAGCATATACATATGGAAGTGTGAACTTTGAATATTAAAAGATTAAATGCTTCAAAACCATCGCTAAGTTAGTAAACAAGCTGCTGGGTAAGTTGTAACTTTTGACTCTTAGGATGTAATTTTGAGTGTTGCAAATGAAGGGAATGAAAGACAGGATTTGAAGAGTAAAGCAGAATCCTTTAACTCTTCAAGCCTTTCTTCCACCTCCTTTCCCCTTCAAAATCCGACATCAGAAACACACCGTTTTAGTACCAAACTACATCGTATCACTTGTGAATGAAATTGTTGTGAAGCCAATTTCAATCACATTTTATTATGATCTATACATTTACCAAAAACTTTGTAATTAGTAATTAGTGAAGGGAAAAAATATGGAAGATTGGAAACCCACCCTCACAATAATTTTGTACTGGAGAGGGTGAGGCAGCTTGTATCCAGCAAACAACACGTTTTCGTCTCGATGCAGCTGCCTGAAAATACAAGCATCCAAAAAGCGAACGATTTAGGTTTAGGGTTTACACAGCTGAAATCAAATCAAAACTGAAGGGAAAAAAATGCGCACATGCGAATGATATTGCCTATGGTGTGTTCCTCTCTCTCGATGGTGAAAGAGGCGGCATTGATGATCTTCGTGTCCCTCTCATACGACACCCTGAAATCAAGTTTTGACAATTAGAACTGTAAAACGAGAGAGAGAGAGAGAGAGAGAGAGAGAGAGAGAGAGAGATGAGGCATACTTTTTGGTGCCTTCGGGGACGACAAAACGTTCGTAACGGTCAGGGGCGTTCATGGCGGAGCGCTTCTACTCGCTGAGTTTCTGAGCGTAGCTCTTAATCAATTAGTTAATTAATGCTAATGGATTATTAGTAATGAAATAAGAAAAACAAAGGACGAGTGAGGAGTTAAGCTTCTTACAGGACGAAGATTACGTAACGGTGCTTGGTGGTCTGCGACGACTGCCGCAGAGGTGGCGGTGGTGGTGGCTGAATCGGTGGTGGTGGCTGAATCAGAAGTTGGGGTGTGAAAAATATAAATAAAAACCAGTAGCTACGAGCCTACGAGTACGGGTCAAGTACTCAAGTACATTGGCTTTCAAGTTTCAAATACCTAACTTAGTAAATCCCATGATCAAACAAAATAATCAAGGGCGTATTTTTATTTTCTACTATTTTATATATTAAGTACTTTTGGTTTTTCAGTTTATTTTCATTTATAAAATTTTAAAAACAAAACTATACTGCATGTCTGGTTTATTAGTCATAACTGACTGAGAGGTAGTTGTGGACTTGTGGCGGTGGCGATATTAAACAAAGAATAAAAATGAAAGAAGCAAACTCTAAACAGGGAAAAATGATGACTAACCTCAACGCCAGAATTAGTGGCTACGTGAAGACCAGGGATGGATCCAAGTGCAGTGGTGTGGGGCAAGCGCCAGCTACAATTTGAAATTATTTTTGAATAATATATAATAATAATATTTATTTATTTTTATTAGATTATTAAATTTGATCTTATAATAATTTTTTATTTAATTTTTGGTACTTAATCGTCAATTTAAAAATTTTATATTAGATATTCGTTAGAATGATCAATTCTCAAATTTAAACGAAATTAATATTCTTTTTTAAAAATTAACTTAAAAGAATATTATTTATCTTCTTTTCAAATTAGCTTTAATTTTTGTGTAGCAACTATATTAATTGAAAGAACTTTTTTAACTATGAATATCAATAAGAGTTGGCTTCTAATTGTATTGGGAAGTAAATTTTTAAATAATTATTTAGTAATATATATGGAAAGAGAGAAATTTTAATGGTAGTGTTAAGAGAAAAATTACTTAATTTTTTAAAAATATAAAACCTAAAAGAATAGAATTTTTAATCAACAAGACAATAAAAGGAAATAGGATCATGAAGTTCACAATGGAAATGACACAAAAAATGGAATGCTCATCAACATATATATTCTTGGTTGCAAATGAAAGCAGTTCACCTTCGAAATGCAAAAGGTAAACTACCAAACCTAATATTATCAGAGTGACGATGCACCCAGCGCTGGCAAATATCACAGCAAACCATTGGTGTTGATTCTGAATCTCTGTAAACCTGCAAATTAAGACAGATATACAATGAATCTCAGATTTCCTTCAGAATCCAACACCTGAGAAAAAAAATAAATTATCTGAGTATAATATGCATGCTAGCAGCTATCATAACATAATACTTGAGAAGACAAGATAATCTTGGGATCCTATACAATCCTGTAAGACAGATGCAGTTGAGGATATACTTCTATTATTTTGGTGTTAGGGAGGAGGAAAAGGGGGGGGGGTTTGGAGGGGGATACATTTTGAGTAATTAATACACAGATCAATTCCCAATGTACATATCAGTTTCAGTTTATTTTTCGACAGCCAGATCAGTCCCAAAGATTTTAATAGCGGACATTTTAGTCCTTAAAAAAAATTAATATACAGATCATTCTCCAACGATTTTCTTTGTGAAACATAACAGTCCCTCATCCATTTTACTTTTACTATATGTCGACATTTATTATTATTAACTTAACTTTGTACATTTGGACGATGACACTATCATATTAATACACTCTTTTTGTTAGAAACAAGGAAGGTGAATAATGATGTTTTGGAATCTAAATTAAAATATTTTTTTAATACAAACATGTTTTTTAAAATATGACATTTTTTGATTATATTAAATACAAAAATATCAAATAGTTTCAANTTCTATTATAAATATATACATAAGAATCTAATGAATAAATTTATCATTATTTTTGTTTAAAAAATACAAAAAATTTTGGTATAGTATTTCTGTGCAATTAATAATAATAATAATTTTATTTTTATTTTTTTTGGATGAAAGACTGTTATGTCTAACGGAAAAAAATGTTAAGATTGATCCGTGTATTAATTTTTCTTAGAGTCTAAAATGACCGTTTTTAAAATCTTTGAAGACTGATCTGGTAATTACTCTGCCGGAAAATGAACTAAGGACGGATATGTTTATCATAGTAAAACCATAGGAATTGATCTGTGTATTAATTTTTCTTGAGGACTAAAATATTCGCTTTTAAAATTTTTGGGAATGATTTGGGTAATTACTCATACATTTTTATATCCTTCATCTAGATTCAAAGATAAAAAAATCCTAATTAAAATATAAAATATGCATGTAAATTCCTTCTAACGTTAGAAATACATCAAATAATTTCCTTTATAATATTCATTGGCCGAAAAGATGATAGGGAAGCACTTGCCTAAGCAGGTAGGTAGCGCAACATCCAGGAGTGAAACTTACACTGATCAGATTTCTAGTAGATTCCAGTGCAGAATCCTCAAGATTAGCAGCTTATAGGGTCAACCTTCCAGAGCTGGAGGACGAAGTGGGACACCACGACGAATGTTTTGCACAATTCTATGAAAAAGCATATAAATGGGGGTCGTATTTCCTACTTAGAGAAGCATCTTGCAAGCGCAGCCGAAACATTCACAACTCTCAGATCATTTGAAGGGCAATACTCTTTAGTCATTGTAGGTAAAGAAGGTGGGGTGAACTCTATATTGACAAAAGGGATGGACGATTGGCAACAGTACCCAGTATTGGAAGCAATCGGGGATGTACTTTCGGGACCAGATTTCACAATGACAGTGTCTGTGTTTGGTAATCCAACAACATAGACTCAAAGGAGAACTGGATGGTCTTGATTAGGACTTCTCATCATGTAGGCATTATTAGATGATGAGGTAGTATAGTTGTAGATACTAACCGTAGCAAGAAAACAAAAAGATACAGTAAACCCTGTGAAAATTGTAAAGATAAATGTAGAATTTCATGAAGATTTCACCATGACGTTAAGATCAATAAAGATATTGTGCAGTGAATCACGTCTCAAACAATATGATCGAAAGCATTAGGAATGCCTTTATGTGCAGCTAAATCCCCTTGTTCTTCTAAACTAAAATTGTTCAACCCTAATATACTCCTGTAACAACTATTTTATACACAGATCCCACCATTTGCGTTCAACATTATCATGCTATCTTCAAGTGTATGTTCCCCGAAATATATTCATATTCAGTTCAACTCAACTCACTGAACATTGCATTTAAATAATTCAAGTTATACTAGATTAAAAAAGTCAATTAAAAAAAGGGTATATTCACATTCAAGATTCATGGAGAGAAACAGGGTTCATGTGACGGGATTTTTCCTTTTTAAACATAATTAGCTTAGTACAATGCAAATCATCCTTCAATAGTTTTGTTAACATTGAAATTGTTCACCACTGTAGAAGTTCCTTGGTCCAAAAGAAACATCTTTAACAAGTTTCATATCCAGCAAAGGCTAAAGGGAAAAACTTCCATCTTGAATGTACATTAATAGTCCCTTGAAAACTTCACCATCTCGTCCTGCAATTAAAAAACATGAATTTTTAACAAAACTCAAATAAAAATGGACAAGAAAACTACATAAAATCCATAAGCGATTTGTCTCTTCCCAGCACAAAATTATATTGTAACATAATCATTCTAGGTAGTACAGGGGTTCCACATAATTCTTCCCTATTCCCCACACTGAAATGCCAGAATTATGCCCACTTTGAAGAACTTAAGAGCCAATTCTCAAGACACCACAAAAGAACTACCAAGAGACTATTAGTATTTACGTTTGAAGTGCCATATAGAAGCGGAGAGTCATGAGAAGCAATTTCTCAATATTCACAAAGATGCATTCTCAGAATATGGCAACATCTCATATAGAAGGAAAAAGCCAACTCACAGTCCTCGCCATAAATGTTGTCTGGACTTAACCACATTTGCTAGGTGGAAAAGGCAGATACCATAAAAAGAAAAGATAACATAATACTAGAATGGTAGAGCCTAGCAAAATATAGCAAGAGATGCCAAACTTGTGATATAAGTATTCTTCTTTAACATATTATAAGTTACTTAAGTTGAACCTCTTCAGACTCCAATTTCCTAGAACAAGTTACTGACAAAACATCAGGTACACCACACAGTCAAATGATATGATCTAATTCAGAACCTGCAGCAACTTTGCAGTTTTGAGAGTGATGATATTGAAATGGGGCCAATCAGACAATCATTGCCCGGTACTAATGGATAATATTCTAATATCCGAAAGATTCCCAAGATCAAGGAGTAAACAAGTATCAGTGATTGCATAGAATTATACATATTTTCAAGAAGAGGAAAAAAAAAAAAAGAAACAACATACAGACCTCAAATGACTTCTTCAAGTGATCAAGTTCCCTGTCCAGATCATTAATAGCCTGGTTATATGCCTGCATTGGGTCTGACCGGCCAGTGGTATGTATCTGCAAAAGCAACAGCAACAGCACAACAGGTAATGCTAATTATTTCTAGATGTTGCACATAAAAATAGAAATTTGAGACACTCCCAAGTTCCAAGTGCCGATTAGAAACAAAAATACCACAAAAGCATATACCTATGGAAGTGTGAACTTTGAATATTAAAAGATTAAATGCTTCAAAACCATCACTAAGTTAGTAAACAAGCTAGGGTAAGTTGTAACTTTTGACTCTTAGGATGTAATTTTGAGTGGAGCTCTTGCAAATGTAGGGAATGAAAGAAAGGATTTGAAGAGCAAAGCAGAATCCTTTAACTCTTCAAGCCTTTCTTCCACCTCCCTTCCCCTTCAAAATCCGACATCAGAAACACACGCTTTTAGTACCAAACTACATCGTATCACTTGTGAATGAAATTGTTGTGAAGCCAATTTCAATCACATTTTATTATGATCTATACATTTACCAAAAACTTTGTAATTAGTAATTAGTGAAGGGAAAAAATATGGAAGATTGGAAACCCACCCTCACAATAATTTTGTACTGGAGAGGGTGAGGCAGCTTGTATCCAGCAAACAACACGTTTTCGTCTCGATGCAGCTGCCTGAAAATACAAGCATCCAAAAAAGCGAACGATTTAGGTTTAGGGTTTATACAGCTAAAATCAAATTAAAACTGAAGGGAAAAAAAAAGCGCACATGCGAATAATATTGCCAATAGTGTGTTCCTCTCTCTCGATAGTGACAGAGGCGGCATTGATGATCTTCGTGTCCCTCTCATACGACACCCTGAAATCAAGTTTTGACAATTAGAAATTTAGAACTGTAAAACGAGAGAGAGAGAGAGAGAAAGAGAGAGATGAGGCATACTTTTTGGTGCCTTCGGGGACGACAAAGCGTTCGTAACGGTCAGGGGCGTTCATGGCGAAGCTCTTCTACTCGCTGAGTTTCTGAGTGTAGCTCTTAATCAATTGGTTAATTAATGGGCTTAAGGACAATTTTGGTCTCTCACTTAGAGGTTTTTGTCTTTTTTCCACAATAAAGTGGTTGTGAAAGTTTCAATTTATTTTAAAATTGTTTTTTGTGCCAAAAAATAAATTTTAAAGACAAAGTTGCCCCTAGTAGTTACTATCCCTTCATTACATTCCCACGAAATCATTTCACCTTCCCCAAGCAAGCAGTGTTTGAAAAAAGGATTGTTGAGTGAAACGTCCGTGTGAAACCGTACGAAAGCGTTTCTGCGAGGACTGTCTAATCAAGTGGTTGAAGGGTGTTCGGTGTTGGTAGCTCGAGCGAGGTTCCTGAATAACTTCCTGCATTCGTGACTTGGCTTCGTTGTTACAGATAGCCCTTGTCGAGATAATCTTTTTATCCATGCAATATTGCCTTTATTGATGGAGGTAACGGGTGTAGGGTTTAATCTAAGCCGTGCGAATCTCTGTGTAATGATAGGGTTTGCATTGATTGTTTTTGTTCTCTTTGTTATTTGGTTTAGTAACGTCCTGTCTTGAATAATAGAGTTGTTCGGAAAGAAGATGACGCTCTTTAACATGAGGTGCACCATAGGGGTGCATTCAGATATGAGAACGGTTTGTGCTCAAGTACTTGAAGGGTCAAGCTACAGTCGTGAAAGACATTGACGGTGATTGGTGGAGTGTGTTTGAGGCATACGAGGAGCTGAGGCAGTTTGGATACTTGAAGTTCACCATCGCAGCGTTATGGTACAAAGACGCAACTGCAAATGATTCCAAGAGTCACTTGAAGTTGTTGAAAGGTGACTCAGAGGCAATTGAGATGTGTAGCATAGCAGGGAAGAGGGGCTTCGTTGATTTGTTTGTGGTGCATGAGGTTGGGGATGCCGAGAGGTTTTCGGAGGTTGGTTATCTTGACGTGGGGGGAGATTCTGGGGGCGTCAACAGTGAAGAACTAATAGAGGATAAATGCCGGTTAAGAATTGATCAAAGGATTTTCCAATTCAATATCGCAAAATATAGTCCCAACCGACAAAGTATCCTCAAATCAAAGTCACAAGAGGATGTTACAAAAATAAATTCAATAACCGGGAGTAGAATCTTGGGTCGTTCTTCCAAGGACTTGCACTAGAATGCACATTGTTGGTTAGAAATTTTGGAGTTTTTGGGTTGCTTAAGAAGAAGTAAATTGACAAGTATATAGAACCAACAACCAACTAACAATTAAAGTGATATAACTAGAAATATCAAACAAGCATTATCTAACTAACAAGCAAGCATCAAAATAACTACAACTAAAAGCATATAAGAATAAGAGATATGAATTGAGAATGAGGAAACTAGAAATTCCAAACTAGTAAAAGCGAGTAACAATCAATCAATATAAAGGTCTTGTCTAGGGGAGAGAATTGGTGTTCCTATCCCTATTGTCATTATCAATTGTGATGAGAATTGTCTATTGCTTCCACTTAGTTATCCTCTAGCAAATGAAGAAAAGTCAAGTGGATACAATTAACTTGAGTTCACAAGTCCTAGTCAACTCCTAGTGAAAGACTAGCTTTAGTGAAGTTCAAGCTAACAAGCAACTTCCAATACTCAATCAACCATAAACTTTGACAATTCAAGAGTTTCCAATACTCAACCCGAAAGCCAAGAGTAGAAATCTACCCCATAATCATAAAAGACATTTTCACAAACACCTTGTGTGCACTAAAAGAAAACATTATAAAATTTAGAAATAAATCCAAATCAAAGCTACCCACTAACAATAATTGCTAATAATAAACCAAATGACGACAATGAACATGAAAGAAAACTCAATGCATTAATAAAAAGTAATTCCAACAAGATCCAAATTCAAACTCAAAATTACTAAAGTGGTAAGAGTGCTAAGTGAAATTAAGGAGTAGAAACTACAATTAAAGCAACAAGAACTGAAATTAAAAAGGATCTAATCCAAAAATTTAAGTGAAAGTGAACAAAGAAAAATAAACCTTAGAGAGAAGTAAGAGTTTCTCTCTCTAGAATTCAAAAACTATCTAAAACTAAGCTAATGGAATGTGTTTCCTATCCTCCTTCACTCCCAGCCTCTAATCTGCAGACTGGGCTCAAAACTGGGCCAGAATTGAGCTCTGAAATCGCCCCCAACGTGTTCTCTTTAGTGAGGCACGTGCCACTTGTCACGCGTACGCGTCTGCCATGCGTACGCATCGGTCGACTTCTGCACCAGGTCACGCGTACGCATCAGTCACACGCACGCGTCGGTACCAACTTCTCAATTCCTCTATTTCTTGTGTTTCTTCCACTTTTGCATACTTTTTTTTCCATCCTCTAAGTCATTCCTATCCTATAAACCCTGAAATCACTTAACACACCTATCATGGCATCGAATGACAATAAGAGAGGATTATGAATTAGCATTTTTAAGGTCGAAGAAGCATGTTTTGAACCATAACACACAATTAGGAAGAAATATTAAAAACATGCAATTTACATGAATAAGTGTGACAAGAACTGACAAAATTCACTCAATTCAATCCAAAATAAACCATAAAATTGTGGTTTATCAAAAACCTAAAGGTGGTGGCCTGGAGGTAGTGGTATTTAAAGGGGACCAAGAAAAGACTAATGGAGTTGGCGATGCGGTTGAAACCGAATGTCAGAATAAGGATGTTGGAGAAGAGTTAAGCTAGGAGGGACAGATTGGGTCCGGTGACCATTATAGTAGTAGCGAAGACAGTGATGACCTAACATACTTGTCATCCAATGAAAAGGGGGTTAGTGCCAAAGACATCCACTTCACTGACAGTGAGGAGGTTTATGACTATGAAAGTGGATTTGGTGAAGAAAATTCTGTGCCAAAGGACTCTAATGCGGAGAAGGGTAAAAGGGTTGTGACAAGTGATTTGGACGATGAGGAAGCAGCCGACAGTGATCACTTGGAGCAGGATCATATGATTGGAGGACAAGACTTGAGGGGTGATTATACAGAGGAGGATGCTTATTGTGAGGGGCAGAAGTTTCGAGTGTATAAACCTGAAAAGGACATGGGAAAGTACAAATGGAAGGTGGGCACATTATATGAATCTCGGCAAGAGTTTAAGGACACGGTGGCAGCCTTTGCAGTCCAAACAGCCAGGAATATTAAATTCAAGAAGTGTGACTTGGTGAGGGTCCAAGCTGTATGTCAGAAAAACTTCCCCTTTTGGTTATATGCACACAAGGTTGGTGAGGAATCCACATGGAAACTAAGAAGCATGAATCTGCAACATACCTACATGCAGACACACAGGGTTGGAATTATGCACTCCAAATGGCCGGGCACTCAGTTTAAGAAGAAAGTGGAATCCGACCGAAGGATCAAGGTAAAGGATTTGGTAGCAAAGGCACACAAAAAGTGGAATCTAACCGTTACTAAGTCAATGACAGCTAAGACAAAACAAGAAGTTTTGAGCCAGATCCAGGGAGCATTCAGGGAGCAGTACAGGAGGATTAACGATTACTGTGGAGAGCTTTTAAGAATAAATCCAGGATCAACGGTGATTCTAAAAGTGATTTGATCACCAGATTTTGCTTAAGAGAGACAGAATCCAAACTTGATGAACTATTGTGTTTTCTAAAGACTGTATGTATGTTTTGATGCATGCAAGAAAAGTTTCCAGCACTGCAGAAGGTTTATTGGGTTAGACGGATGCTTCTTGAAAATCCCCCAAGGAGGACAACTGTTGACTGTAATTGGAAGAGACCCAAATGACCACATTCTTCCAATTGCGTATGCAATTGTGGAGACGGAGACAAAGGATTCTTGGGTCTGGTTTCTGCGTCATCTGTCCAAGGATTTGGGTCCACACAATATTGCAAAATGCACGTTTATATCTAATCAGCAGAAGGTAGTTTTACGTATTACACTATGCTTTTGTGCTAACTAAACATTTATAAACGTACTAATCGAATGAAATCTCACCTTCTGCTAATAGGGTCTGTTGCCGGCGTTTGAAGAGGTCATTCCAGAGGTGGACAACAGGTTCTGTGTCAGGCATCTCTACAACAATTTCAGGAAGAAATTTTTGGGCTTGGAGCTGAAGAACAGAATGTGGAGGTGTGCTAAGGCAAGTCACTGGCAGAGTTGGGAGAAGGAAATGAAATCTCTGCGAGGTCTGAATGAGGGAGCATTTCGACATTTGAATGGCATTCCACCTAGGTTCTGGTCCAGGTCCAGGTTTACTTTTCTTTCAAAATGTGACACCCTTGTTAATAATATGAGTGAAAGTTTCAATGCTGTCATAGTAGAGGCAAGAGAAAAACCTATTATGACCATGTTAGAGGATATTAGGGTGTATATGATGACTAGATGGGCTGCCAATAAGGATAGGGTTCTGAATTATCAGGGAAACATCATGCCAATGATTAGGAAGAAAATAGAGAAATGGGCAAGCTTAGCTAGAGATTGGAGGCCATATTGGTCAGGGGCTAGTAAGTATGAGGTTATGTGTGGACTGGATAAATTTGTTGTGGATCTGGTTGCTGGTGAGTGTTCTTGCAGGAAGTGACAAATGAGTGGGATTCCTTGTCCTCATGCCATCAGCTGGATCACCTTCAATGGCCTTAATTTCGAGTCCTACGTGGATGATTGCTACAAGAAGGAAGCCTACCTGACGTGCTATCAGGAGGTCATACATCCTGTTGATGGTCCAGACCTATGGGAGAGGACTCAGTACGACGATGTCATGCCACCTCCATATAGGAGGCCAAGCCACAGACCTGTGAAGAAGAGGAAGCAAGGGCCTGCAGATGAAGACAACAGAAGCCAGAATCATCTGTCACGGAGGGGTCAAGTCCAAAGGTGCTCCAACTGTGGTGCAGTAGGACATAAGAAGGGTGGCTGCACCAAGCCTAAGAAGAAGGTTTGTAACATTATGTTCTAGGGTTTACTTACTCTAATGCTTTCTATAAATTTAACTACTTGGATATGTCTATAACTGTCTCTGTAATTTACATTTCCTTGATAGGCCCCAGCCTCAACAAAAAGAAGGAAGAAGGATACATCTAAGCTGGTCTCTGGTCAAATAGTTCAGACAGGGAAGAAGAGGAAGACTGCACTATCACTACCCCACCTACCAGCAACTCAGCCCAGGAAATCAAACCCAAGGCCCAAGAAACCAGCAGTTTGGCCCAACAAACCAGCACCTCAGCCTAAGAAAGCTTCCACTCAGCCCAACACCCAAGCCCAACCCAAGAACAAGGCTGCAGCAGCAGCAACCTTCACCAGCAACAAACAATTCCTGAGCCAGCCACTTGAGAGGAAGAGACATTTTTCTGTCATACAAAGTGGTGCACCACATGTTCCTCTGCATAAGCTGAAGCTGATAGCCAAATTACCTCCATCTGAGTGGGGGAATCTTTAGGATTTGCATGTCATCTCTTTAGTTAATTATGTCTTAGTAGTATGGAAACAATGTTTGTATTTTAGTACTATCTCTTTAGTTTCAGAACATTGCTTTATAGAACCTGGTTTCATGATTGTATTTTGGTATTAGGTGACTCAGCACACTGTAGTTGAGTACTGCTTCTCTATTTTTTGTTACACTGCCAGAACATCCACTGTATTTTGGTATTAGGCCTGTGGAGACCAACAGTTAATTTGTGTTTGTTTTAACTTCTCATCAAATGAAGTTTGCCAATAGTTAATGACTGAATTTTTAGTTACTGTGATTCATGCTTTTAGGATTGCAAATTACCACAGGTTCACCATTAACCAAAGTCACATTTTCTGCAACATTTAACAACACTTTGCTTCATTAATTCAAATAGGTTCACACATGCTAAACCCTTAAACCATTGTAACATCACAAATTACCCTCAAACTTTACCCCTACATCACAACAAATCTCATAAAATTCCCTACCTAATCATCTATAACTATTGGGTTAAGAAATTAACTAATATCAATTAGTTTTTAATTGTGTTTGATAAAGTGATGCAGGCCAAAGAAATAAAATAGTTGCAGCAGCCCAAACAGATAGAAAAATAACCAAGTCTCTCAGTGGGATCTCAAACACTCAAAGCCCAAAGGAATATTGCAAAAATCAGCTGGACGGAATGGAAACATGTCCAATCCAAGCCCAAGTAGCATTCATCAAGCTGAAACTTTCCCAATACACCTCATAAGTTTGCTTCGGTCAGAACCTCAGAGAAAAAGAGAGAGAAAGCTTTGTTCTTCCTCGTGCTCATTTCATCAAAGAAGAAAGAAAGAGAAAGGTTAAGCAAAAAGCAAATGCCTAATCGCCAAAATCAAGCTGTGTTAAGCTAAGTCAGAAGATAAAGGTGATTTATTTCCATTTGCATGCATGTTAATTTCTTCACTCCTTCGCCAACTTTCTAAGATACCATTTTTGGTTAAATGAAGAAATAAGTATTTGATCTCTGCTGCTGTAAATCAATGGTTCACAAAGTTTCTTGGAGGCAAAGCACACTTTTAATGGTTCAGATCTAGGATTACCATTGAACAAATTTTTTATTGCTTCCCTGAGACCTTCGATCAAGTAAGAGGGTCAGATTCAAAATTTCTAATTTAGGAATTAATTGAGAAGAGTGAAATGGTATGTTGGTAGCACACGGCTCGAAGAGTTGACTTGGAAGAGAGCAACTCAGCAACATGCAAGGAGATACAAAAGAAGATTTTTCATCTTTCAGAAAGCAAGGAGATACAAAAGAAGATTTTTCATCTTTCAGAAAGCAAGGAGAGAGAACTAGTATTTTGAGGTTTATGTTCTAAGTAGAGTTCTCTGAAGAAGTTCATCAACTTGGACAGTGCTTACTAGTCAAAGGAGCATTTCGCCAAAATGAGGAACTAAATCAGAGGTAGTTGAAGCATTAATCTCCTTCATGTTTTACAGATTGTAATATTCTTTTCAATGTTTATCTTTCTGTAATTTCTTGAGGTAAAAGGCAGAATGAGAGAGCTCAAGTAAAAGCCTAAGAGTGGAAAGAGGCAGAGAGAAACACTTGAGTGAAAAGCCTAGAGTGATTTCAAATTTCTTTAGGTTGATTATGTGTCTTGTATCTTGTACCTGTGAGGTACCCCTTTCTTAGTTGGATGAGCAATAAGAGTGAAGAGTTAGGTATTAGCATAACCAAGTCAAGTTAGGTTAGAACTTGAGAGTGAAAGAATTGTGTCAATCCTGTGGAATTGGTGTATGTAATACTTTAACTATAGTGGAAATTCCACTACTATTGTGGTGGAGACTGGATGTAGGTTGCATTGCACAAGGCAACTGAACCAGGATACATGATGGTGTCAGCTTCTCTCTTCCCTGCTCTGTTCTGTTTTTTGATATTCATGAGACAAAATAAAATTGTCTCATAAATTTTCCGCTGTTGATTTCAAACAGATTCAGACTGAAAGTTTGTTTGAAAGGGTTATTTAATTAAAGTAAAAGAAGGTCATAGATTCAACCCCCCTCCTACCTTCTCTAAGCCTTCTACAACCTTCAATAACCTAGGTGCATTCCATATGGATGCTTTAACTTATATTGATTCTGCAGCAATAAAAACAAAACCCCACCCAACCAGCAATACATAAAGCAGCAACAATCCTAAGCTTCGTTTCCACCTCCTTCAATCTTGCTTTTAATTTTATAATCTTCCTCTGGTTCTTGCAATCCCAACCTCCTGCTGAGCACCTCCAAGTTCCGGATCTATCCATCAGAAGAAATCACAGCCATCCTAAACCTGATAGAAGCCACATAGTAGTATCAAAAACCCCCCAAATTCTCAGATCCAGAATTACAAAAGAGGAACAACACCGTACCTCATAGTATACGCATCCCCAGAATCTTTGAAGTTCGCAGAATCAGCCTCTCGCCATGTCTGCAGAGCAACTCCTTCGCAGGTGAACAAAATCGTGAAGCTCTTGAACTCTGGGAAGCCATGGACGATGTCTCCTGAACCATAACGCTGCTGCTCTCCGTTGAGCTTCAGCAGAAGACGCTGACGTTGAACACCCCAGACACTACACCTTTATTCACTTTCATTATTTATATATTTATTCTTTTCTTTATTATTTTTATTATTATTGATATTTATTAATATTATCATTTTCCCTTAAAACGGTTGTAACGGACGCTAACGACCTGAGGAATAAAATCATCTGAGGGACGATTTTAAAACAAACTGGAACCTTCGGGATCATTTTGTTGCAAAAAAAGGTCGGAGACGAAATAAATTTTTGGCCTCTACGTTGGGGACCAAAATCATACTTAACCCTAATTAATGCTAATAGACCATTAGTAAAATATTAAACCAGAGATAAAGGTAATTCATTGTTAGCCTTCGAGATTTTTATCACGATATCACGCCATTTTAAGTAATTAATTCATATAATTTGAGCATAATTTTTTATTTTTATATTATGTTATAAAATTTTATTATATTTTAATTTTTTTTATAATAATCTATCTTTATATTTTTAATAGGTATAAATTTAATTAAAATCTAATTTCTTATCTTCTCCTTTCATATTCATTACTCATTCTTATATTTACTATATAAATCAATCGGTTCAACGACATATTTTTAAATATTTTTGGCAACTAAGTCCAACTAAGTTGGGGAAGTGCTATGGTGCTTATGGAAGATTCCTTCAGCAGGTGAGGAAAAATGTTGGCAAAATGTGGAGACGACACATATGAGATCTTGGGAACTATGAGCAGACAAATTCTATCCAAACGCAGAGACTATAGGAGTTGTAGGGTAATAGAATTAGATTAATTCTGAAAACATAATTGTAATTATATTTTTGGGCCTTGTTAGTGTGAAGTTGCGGCCCCTTTTTTGGAAGTGTGTCAATAATATGAGTTTTTGGGCTTCGAAAAAAATTGAGGATTCAAAAATAATAACAGTAAAAATTGTATGGGTTGAAACGGCCATTACTTATAATAATAGCATTGAATATTATATTAGGAGTAATAATAAGCATCTACAACTTTAGTATTTTTTCATAAAAACATATTTTTAATTTTATTTTTATATTAAAATAAACATGTTTTTTACTAACTAACTCATTAGTTTATATTTATTATATTATCACTATATGTATGTATCGAAAAATAATATTAATAAATATTATATAATGTTAAAAAACACTATATTATCAGTAACAGAAATTATTACATATATTGATACAACATATATTTGATCTTCCTTATTTAATTATTCCACAACAATATATATAATTTAGTATAATTATATATATTCATCCAACATATATCAAGCAAATTTCAAATGATTAATTTAATGTATGAAAATGATAACTACTGTAATATGATTAAGAAAATTATTCATAATTTTATTCTCCACCTTTTTATGTTATTAAGATATTAAATAATAATTTTAATATTATTGTTTATCGAAGTTCAAAAATAATATATTGCATTTATTTTTTCTTGTATAATATTAAAAACAAGTTTTTACATCATTCATTTTTTTAAATCTCATTTCACTATTTGAATTTTAGAATAGTGTATTCAACTATCATCTCTTTTTTTTTTTTTTTACCATTTGTTATTAAAAAAAGACAAACAACTTACTAATAACAAATGATTAAAAAAAAAAAAGATGATACTTGAATACACTATCCTGAAATTCAAACAGTGAAATGAGATTAAAAAAATGAATGATGTAAAAACTTGTTTTTAATATTATACAAAAAAATAAATGCAATATATTATTTTTGAACTTCGATAAACAATAATATTAAAATGATTATTTAATATCTTAATAACATAAAAAGGTGAAGAATAAAATTATGAATAATTTTCTTAATCATATTATAGCAGTTGTCATTTTCATACATTAAATTAATCATTTGAGATTTGCTTGATATATGTTGGATGAATATATGTAATTATACTAAATTATATATATTGTTGTGGAATAAATAAATAAAGAAAATAAAAAAAATGTTGTATCAATATGTATAATAATTTCTGTTATTAATTATTTTAATTTTAGACTCACTTATATTTAAATTAAGTATATTTTTTATTAGTCATGATTATTATTATAAATATAATTAAATATGTATTAATAAAAAAATTAAATATTTTAGTAAATAACAATATAATTTTTTTTAAGATTATATAATATTTATTAATATTATTTTTCGATAAATACATATAGTATATGATAGTATAATAAATATAAACTAATGAGTTAGTTAGTAAAAAATTTGTTTATTTTAATATAAAAATAAAATTAAAAATATGTTTTTATGAAAAAATACTAAAGTTTTAGATGCTTATTAATACTCCTAATACAATATCCAATGCTATTATTATAAGTAATGCCCGTTTCAACCCATGCAATTTTTATTGTTATTATTTTTGAATTCTCAATTTTTTTTGAAGTCCAAAAGCACATATCATTGTCACACTTCCAAAAAGGGCCGCAACTTCACACTAACAGGGCCCAATTATATAATTACAATTATATTTTCAGAATTAATCTAATTCTATTACCCTACAACTCCTATAGCCTCTGCTTTTGGACAGAATTTGTCTCCTCATAGTTCCCAAGATCTCACATGTGTTGTCTCTATATTTTGCCAACATTTTTCCTCACCTGCCGAAGGAATCTTCCATAAGCACCATAGCACTTTTCACTAAGTTGGCCCAAACTCAACAAAAATCACTCTCATCACACTAATGTGTATCACACGCACGTTTCAATAACACAACTTCTTCGTCTTCATCTTTTTCTTCTATTTTTCCGTTTTCTCCTCCTCCTTCTTCTTTCAAATTCATGCACATAGGTTCTTCTTCTCTTTTGTTATTGTAATCATCGATAACACCAACATTTTGAATTGAATTTGAATTTATATAATGGACAATATTCGGTTCATTTAGTAATATACAGTAGTTTCGCTTTGACAATATTTTTGGTTCATTCTAGACGCAGGTGTTTCTGAATTCGAATGTATATAATGGACAAATGTTTTGTTCATTTAGTATTATATAATGATTTTGCTTTGATAATATTTTCGGTTCATTCTAAATGTAGGTGTTTCTGAATTCGAATTTGTAGAATAGACAAATGTTCGGTTTATTTGGTATTTTACAATTGTTTTGCTTTAATAATATTTTCGGTTCATTGCAGTTCAGGTGTATTATCGATTAATAATTTGTCCCAATGGTTGGAATGACTTTTAAGACAAACTGAATGGAATGGAATGAAATCTAATACAATTGAATAAAGTGATAACAAATAATTTAAATTTTTTTTTTGCTAAAAAAAGACTCAATCACTAACAAAAATACATCGAATTCATTTCTGAATCTAAATGACTCTCAATTAAACTAAGAAATAAACCAAAATTACTTAAGGAATAAAAAATTTGGTCAATACTTATCAGCAGCATCAAGTGAACCCCAATTAACACACAAATGAACCAAAATAAATTAAGAAATAAACTGAAATTATTTAATAATGGTAGCAGAAAAAATCAGAACTAATAAAGATGTTCGCAAAATGTTGGTATTATGGTAAGAAGAATTTGCGTGTGCGAATTTGGAAGAAGAAGAAGAAGAAGAAAGAGGAGGAGAAGAAGAACGGAAGAAGAAGAACCTATGTGAATTTGGAAAAAGAAGAAGAAAGACGAGGAGGAGGAGAAGTATTTGAAGAAAGCACGTGATTTGAAAAGTTGTTATAACAATTTGGTTAGACTTAGTTAAGTATTTTACTTGGATGTAGAGCTTTATTCATATTTACTTCACATATTTTTTTTTCTCTTCTCACATAATTTCATACTTTTCTCTTTCTCCCTCTCCATTCTTACTAATTTTTTGCCCAACTAGAATTTGGTTCACGACTATATTTTTTTTTTAAATTTGCTAAATATATGTATTAGGTGATCATGTGATTGTATTAATTAATTTTCTATTTCTTTGTGTAATTGTATTCATAAGTTATATAATATCTTTGTCGATATAATTATGTATTGAATAATATTAAAATAAAGTATATAAGAAAGAGAATAGTAAGAGAGAGAGAAGAATGTTATATTCTTATTGTTGTTGCGATTCTTCTGAGGCTTTAGCCTCCTATTTATAGATACAAAAGGTCAAACATTCAAAACTTCATTTAATATCATTTTGGCTTGAGAGCTTCATTTCTCAAAGGAAAAATGGGCATCCACGTCCTTTTGAACTTATCACTACACTCCCCCTTGGATGACCATTTAGGATTATGCCTCATTAAAATCTTACTAAAGAAAAATCCAGTAAAAAAAAAAACCTTAGTGAAGGAAAAGAATACAATATCCTTTGTGATGGGAACTGCCTCATTAAAAACCTTGTCAAGAAAAACCCAGTGGGAAAAAACCTGACCAAGGAAAAAAGAGTACAGTCTCCCCCTCTTGTCAACATCATTTAATGTCTCGAAATCTGCACATCCCAATCTTATGTACCAATCTTTCAAAGGAGGATTTTGGGAGTGACTTTGTAAATAAATTTGCCAGATTGTCACTTGAGCGGATCTGTTGGACATCAATTGTCCCTTGATTTTGAAGATCATGAGTGAAGAAGAATTTGGGAGAAATATGCTTTGTTCTATCACCTTTGATATATCCGCCTTTAAGTTGAGCAATGCATGTTGTATTATCTTCAAACAGGACAGTTGGAGCTATCTTATGATCAATCAGTCCACATGATGACATAATATATTGGATCAAACTCCGGAGCCAAAAACACTCGCGACTTGCTTCATGAATCGCTAGTATTTCGGCATGATTAGAGGATGTTGCAGCAATCGTCTGTTTCGTGGACCTCCATGATATAACTGTTCCACCATATGTAAACAGGTATCCTGTTTGAGATCTCCCTTTATGTGGATCAGACAAGTATCCGGCATCTGCATAGCCAACTAGTTGTGACTTGGATCCATAGGGATAAAACAATCTCATATCAACCGTCCCATGAAGATATCGAAAGATTTGCTTGATTCTGCTCCAATGTCTTCTGGTTGGAGAGGAACTATACCTTGCTAGTAAGTTCACAGCAAATGACATATCGGGTTGTGTATTATTAGCAAGATACATTAGCGCTCCAATGGCACTAAGATATGGTACTTCAAGACCAAGGATATCTTCATTTTCTTCCTTAGGACGGAATTGATCCTTTTTCACATCCAAAGACCTTACGATCATTGGGGTATTTAATAGATGTGACTTATCCATATAAAATCTCTTCAAGATCTTTTCTGTGTATGTTGTTTGATGAATAAAGATCCCACTTTTTATATGCTCGATCTGCAGGGCGAGACAAAACTTAGTCTTTCCAAGATCTTTCATCTCAAACTCTTCTTTTAGAGTTTTTATAATTGTTAGAATCTCTTCAGGAGTTCCAATGATATTTAAATCATCAATGTACACAGCAATAATAATGAATTCAGATGCAGTTTTCTTTATGAAAACACAAGGGCAAATATCATCATTCTTGAATCCGTTTTTGGCCAGATACTCAGTAAGACGATTATACCACATTCGTCCAGATTGCTTTAGACCATATAAAGATCTTTGCAATTTGACTGAGTATAACCCTTGTGAATATTCGTTGGATGGTTTAGATATCTTTAGTCCTTCACGGACTTTCATATAGATATCCCGATCTAATGAATCGTATAAATAGGTTGTTACCACATCCATTAAGTGCATATGCAGTTTATGATATGCAGATCAACTGACCAAATAACGCAATGTTATCGCATCCACTACAGGGAAATACGTTTCTTCATAATCTATACCGGGTCTTTGTGAAAAACCTTGTGCCACAAGTCGGGCTTTATAGCGCACAACTTCATTTTTCTCATTTCGTTTTCTCACAAATACCCATCGGTATCCAACAGGTTTTACATCTTCTGGTGTACAGACTACAGGTCCAAAGACTTCACGTTTTACAAGTGAGTCTAATTCAGCCTTCATGGCTGCTTCCCATTTTGGCCAATCATTTCTTTGTCGACATTCTTCAACTGATCTTGGCTCAAGATCCTTACTTTCATACATGATATTTAATGCCATATTATATGCAAATATTTCATTGACAATTGTCTTATTTCGGTCCCATTTCTCTCCTGTAAAGACATAATTTATCGAGATCTCGTTATTTTCACAATTTTCAGGTATCTGAACGTCTTCTGGCGTTAAAACTATATCAGAATTTTGGACAACTGCATGTGTCTCTACTATGTCTTTTTCAACAGGAATAGTATTTACCTCTTTTCTCTTTCGAGGATTTTTGTCTTTGGAACCGACAGGCCTGCCACGCTTCTGGCGTGTATTTGCTTCGGTGACAATTTGTCCAACTGAGACATCAATTCGAATTGGAGCATTTTCCGCTAGTATATAAGATTTGGTTATCCTCTTTGTATCGGAAAATGCATCAGGTAATTCATTTGTTATTCTTTGCAAATGTATAATCTTTTGAACTTCTAGTTCACATTGCCTTGATCAAGGATCTAAATGCATCAACGATAATGCATTCCAATTAAGTTCCTTTTCAGGAAGCTTATTCTCTCCCCCTAATGTTGGAAATTTTGATTCATCAAAATGACAATTCGCAAACCGAGCTTTAAATACATCTCTAGTTTGTATTTCAAGATACCTCACTATAGAGGGAGAATCATATCCAACATATATCCCCAATTTTCTTTGGGGTCCCATTTTGGTGCGATTAGGTGGTGCAATGGGAACATGTATCGCACACCCAAATATTCTTAAATGGGAGACATTTGGCTGCTGGCCAAAAGCTAATTGCATAGGAAAGAACTGATGGTAACTCGTTGGCCTCAATCGAATAAGTGCTGCGGCATGTAAAATAGCATGCCCCAAACCGAAGTTGGGAGATTTATTCTCATAAGTAAGGGTCTAGCAATTAATTGGAAGCGCTTAATAAGTAATTCTGCTAATCCATTTTGTATGTGAACATAAGCTACTGGATGTTCAACACTTATTCCATTAGCCATACAATAAGCATCAAAAGCTTGGGAAGTAAATTCACTAGCATTATCAAGATGAATTGCTTTGATTGGATTTTCTGAAAATTGTGCTTTTAATCAAATAATTTGAGCTAGTAATCTCGCAAATGCCAGGTTGCGAGAAGATAATAAGCATACATGTGACCATCACGAAAATGTGTCTATCAGGACCATAAAATATCTAAAAGATCCACATGGTGGATGAATGGGTCCACATATATCACCTTGAATCCTTTCTAGGAATTCAGGAGACTCAAATCCAATATTTACTGGTGATGGCCTTAAAATTAACTTCCCTTGAGAACATGCAGCACAACAAAATTCATTAGTTTTAAAAATCTTCTGGTTCTTTAGTGAATGTCCATGAGAGTTTTCAATAATTCTCCTCATCATGGTTGTTTCCGGATGACCCAATCGGTCGTGCCAAGTTATGAATTCATTAGGGCTAGTAAACTTCTGGTTTACAATAGCATGTGATTCAATTGCACTAATCTTGGTATAATACAACCTAGATGAAAGTGAAGGTAATTTTTCTAATATAACTTTCTTATTTGAATCATGAGTTGTGATACATAAATACTCATGATTTTTCTCATTCATTGTCTCAACATGGTATCTATTTCAGCGAATATCTTTGAAACTCAACAAGTTCCTCAGGGACTTGGTAGATAATAGTGCATTATTTATTATAAATTTTGTTCCTCCAGGAAACAAAATTATAGCTCTTCCAGAACCTTCTATCACATTACCTGAGCCAATAATAGTATTAACATATTCCTCTTTTGGCACAAGATGGGTAAAATATATATCACTTTTGATAATGGTGTGCGAACTTGCACTATCCGCAAGGCATACATCTTCATTACATATCCTTGCCATTCTCTTCAAAGACAAATAATAATAACATGAGTAGTATGCATAGTTAAATTGAATACTTGATCGGAATTATTTTTCTAAGAAATTCTGTACATAAAAATAATGTCATATACTAAAATTTCATTTTAAAACATGACACATTTAATGATTTCAAAATTTATAAACATTAATATTTCATTATTTATATACATCCTATTTGAAACTTAAATACATAGAAAATAAAACTTAACAATAAGTTCTTTACATTATTTATTTACATAAATACTTAACAATCTCACACATTAAACTATTCCATCATTGATCAAATGACCAATATTTCCTTCAGGGTCCTCAAAGAAATCAGATACATCATAATGAGTGGTGGAATTTTTAGCATCATTTGAAACAAAATTTGTTTCCTTTCCTTTGTCATCCTTTTTCAAAGATGCCTGGTAAAGATCAACTAGGTGCCTTGGGGTACGACAGGTACGTGACCAATGGCCCTTTCCACTACAATGAAAACACTTATTCTCTGTTGATTTACTCTGCCCGATATTTCTTTCTTTATCCCATTTCTAGTGAGATCCTCTCTTTTGAATATAATTCCTTTTCCTTCCATAATTTTTCTTGTTATTAAAATCTTGCCATTTACCTCTTCTGGGGTAATTTGTCGCATTTACTTCAGGAAATGGGGCGGCGCCAGTTGGGCGCATTTCATGATTTTTCAAGAGCAACTCATTGTTGCGTTCAGCAACAAGAAGGCAAGAAATTAACTCAGAATATCTTTTAAACCCTTTTTCTCGATACTGCTGCTGCAGGAGCACATTCGAGACATGGAAGGTTGAGAAAGTTTTCTCTAACATATCATGATCAGTTATTTTTTCTCCACATAATTTCATTCGTGAGGTGATTCGAAACATTGCAGAATTATATTCATTTATAGATTTAAAATCTTGTAGACGCAAGTGCGTCCATTCATATCGAGCTTGAAGAAGTATCACCGTTTTTTTTATGATTGTACCTTTCTTCAAGGTCTTTCCAAAGATCTGCAGGATCTTTTAATGTGAGATATTCATTTTTCAATCCTTCGTCAAGACGACGACGAAGAAAAATTATGACTTTGGCTTTATCCTTCTGGGATGCATTATTTTCAGCCTTAATGGTATCTCCAAGATCCATTGAATCAAGATGAATTTTAACATCTAGTATCCATGATAAATAATTGTTTCCAGATATATCAAGAGCATTGAATTCAAGATGAGAGAGCTTCAACATAATAAAAATTTGTTACCTGAATCTTCTAAAAATTTGATCAGAGTCTCGTGCTGATAACGTGTTGTAAAATAACTAAATAAATAAATAAGGAAGAGATAACAAATATAAAATATAGAAATATAATTTGATAACACTCGTAGTAATTTTCACTAGAATTACTATATCAATATAATATATATAATTATGTATTGAATAATATTAAAATAAAGTATATAAGAAAGAGAATAGTAAGAGAGAGAAGAATGTTATATTCTTATTGTTGTTGTGATTATCCTAAGGCTTTAGCCTCCTATTTATAGATACAAAAGGTCAAACATTCAAAACTTCATTTAATATCATTTTGGCTTGGGAGCTTCATTTTTCATAAGAAAAATGGGCATCCACGTTCTTTTGAACTTATCACAACATTTTTAAGTTTAATATTAATTTATATATGATCTAACATATTTTTAAGCAATATATATATATAGCATTTTAAATTTTTATGAGTACAAATGATCATTTATTCTTTAATTACTTTACAGGTCCCTATAGTTTTACCGAATTTTCAATTAGGTCCCTATACTTTTTTTCTTTTCAATTTAGTCCCTGTTAACGTTAAATATAAAAAAAAATATTAGTGAATTATGAAATTACTTATATACCCTTAGGGACCTAATTGAAAAGAAAAAAAAGTATAAGGACCTAATTGAAAATTCGGTGAAGTTATAAATATTCAACTAAAGATATTACTATAATCCCTATTCAATGATTCTACGACATGAAAAATATTCCTATAATCCGTTTTATTTTGTCACTATCATTCTTTTGCTTATTGATATACAAATTGTACCAAAAATACCTTCTCTTTCTTCTTGACTTTTAAAATACATCTTAAGAACATACAAAAAAAAGTAATAGATAAAATGAAACAGAAATAGTAGTAATAAGTATATATAAAATTCAGTTTCTATCATTCAAGTATTCATTATGATCATGTAACATTTTACATCTGTGTGGATTCATGGAATATAATTTGTCTTTATCATATCATGGTACACCATAAAAACCACAAGACTATAATTTGTGTTATTGAAATTTGAAATCTAAAAACAAAAATCATAAAAAACGTAATTTCAGTGTAATACAGATAATTTAAAAATTAGTTATTGTGTTGCAGCCTCCCATTCTCTGAACCAGCATAGGAATCAATAATAACAAAGGATAACAATAACATTGATAACTGTCTGTTTCTGAACCGAGAAGGATTTTGAAAGAACAATGTCTGTAACTGGTGCCGAACCAATGTCTAGATTGAAAAAAGAAAAAAAAGGATTAATCATCACACAAATTGAACCATTATATAAAAAATGATCATTTTAAAGGTTATATCAAAAATTGACCATAATGGAGTGGGGCAACGTTTTGATAATACCAATAAAAACCATTTGATACATGAATCAAGAAAGGAAAGATTCCCTTAAACAAGAAATTATTAATTTCAAAGCATTAGATACAAAACAAATTTAAAAGCAAAATCCAAAGAAAATTTATTATGCTGTGTTTTTGTTTTTGCTTGTTTAGAATCACAAGCTACTTAATCAAAGTTTCTGTAGACCCATTTGAAAGTCGTTAGCTCAAGCAATGGTGCTTGATTTGAAGTTCAAATAGTTTAAAACATAGTTATTTTTCAGTGAGAAATTTAAACGATTTGCAAGGATCTTCTTAAAAGAGACAAAATTGAAAATTCTGAAGCCATGTTTAGAAGTACATTCTAAACTCTATTTCATAACTTCCTTCACCTCTATAAATATCCGGAGGCAGGGAACATAATAAATTAATAGCAGACGATTAAATTATTCCATGTGATTAACCTTCCCAGAATCATTAGGATTCTCAGCATAGATTAGATGCGGAGGTGGGAGGAGATTCACATCCAAAGGCTCATAAACTCCATGTCCCAGTTTATCCATATTTTCCTTGCTGAAATCCTATAAAAGCACTCAAACAAAGTCAAATGACTTATTAGCATTCATTCATCATTCTACAACAAGATTTAATAACATATATACATACATGAGCACCATCAGAAAATAACATTAAAACAAAAAAGGTGGTTTTATGAGATGGATGAAGCATACCTTCTTCAAGAAACAAAATAATTAAACAGGAGGTATTAAACAAGAAGATAATCAAACAGGAGGTATTAAACAGAAACAAAATAATTAAACAAATTCAACAAATGTTCATTCAAAAAAATTCAACAAACTCACATCCAAACAAGAAAGAAACAGGAACAGAGAGAATCAAACATGAACAGAAATAGAAGTTGAAACAAAGAATCAAACAAACTCACATCAAATTCAATGGGGACGGCGCAGCAACGGGATGCCAGCGAAAGGGACGGCGATGACAAAAGCGTGTGAATAAGCGAAGGGAATGGCGATCACGAACGTGAGCGAAAGGGAGGCGAAGGGAATGGCGATGGAGGACCAGCGTGGCATTCTGCGAGTAGTGGAGCACACCAGGGTTACGATAAGTGATGGCAGACGACCAGCGACGGATGCCAAGCGGAGGAAACGCGGCGACAGGGAAGCTCAGCGAAGAGTGCGGTGCAATGTGAAGGGGTATTTTGGAATTTTAAAAAAATTAAAGTTTCTTTAATTTGGTTTTTAATTTTAACAAAGAGAATATTCGTTTTTTTAATGGAATATTCTGTTATTTTAAACATTTTTGTTATGGTAAGGATTAAATTGAAAATAAAATTATAGTATAGAAACCCAATTAAAAAGAAAAAAAGTATAGGGACCTAATTAAAATTTTGGTGAAACTATAGAGACCAACAGAGTAATTAAACCTAAAAAAAAAAACAAAGGACAAGTGAGGCGTTAAACACTTAAACTTCTTAGTTCTTACATGATGAATATTGCGTAATTGTGCTTGGTGGTCTGCGACAACTACCGCAGAAGTGGCGGTGGTGGTGGCTGAATTAGAAGTTGGGGGTGTGAACAACATAAATAAAAAAGTTTAATTGTTGGGAAGGTTTTTATAATTTTATTGAATTTTTAATTAAATTTTTATACATTT
>NC_029787.2:13323310-13351753 GCF_000816755.2 Arachis ipaensis
TGAATATTTTTTAAATTTCAAAATTACCCTTATCACATTTGTTATAAAATTTGTGAATCTTTGTGTTCATGTATCTATATCTCTATTTGTTTAAGACAATAGCCAAATACACCCTTGAGTAATCTAAAGTAGTTATAATATAATTTAAATATGTAAAAAAATTACATTAACTACAGAAAAATTTAAACCGTGAATTATGCAAAAATTGAAACTAAGACTATTGATATTCTTTATACCAATTTGATCATTTATTCTATAGTTCAAAGAATTAGATTTGATATTATACACACATTTGTTGACTAATATACAAGAGGCTAACTTGGTGATTTAAAAATCTTTTCAAGTTACAAGTAAAAAACTTTTCTCTGCATCCATGAATTTTTTACATGGTTGTTAACCAAGTAATTTCCTTCATACGCGCGTCCTCCACTCCTCACTCGTTTGTCATACACGCGCTACATATAACGTGCTGCAACGTAAACCTCCTCCTCCTTCTTCTTCTTCTTCTCTACTCGTGTTCTTCCTTATTGATCTGCATTGCCTTCGTCGTTCTCCTCTGGTCGCGTTCATCTTCTCGTTTTTTTATTTCGATCTAGTTACGTTGCATTTATCTTCTTCCTATTCTCCTTCGTTTTCTTCTTCGATCTGCACTTCTGAATCGAAACAACAAATGACTCAACTTTAAATCAGGAGAGCGATTTGGATTACTCTTCTGAAACGAATCAAACTGACAAAGTTTGGATTATTCAATTTTGAATCGAATTGAATGGAATGCAATTGCTAATTTGAATTGAATTAAATGGACAGAGGTGTACTGAATTAAATTGAATTGAATTGATAATATGTAAATTGTAGGCAGAGTTATTTGAATTTGATTTTATATAATGGATTATGTTTCGTTCACTCAGTACTATACAATTATTTCACCATGAGTACTGTGTTCGGTTCATTCTGTAAAAAGTTGTTTGAATTTGATTTTATATAATGGATACAATTGTATTGTGTTCGGTTCACCATGAGTACTGTGTTCGGTTCACCATGAGTACTGTGTTTGCTTCACCATAAGTACTGTGTTCGGTTCATTCTGCACTATTCAAAACTCTTCTTCCTCACCTTCTACTACTTCTTCACCAGAGAGAGGAGGAAAAGACAAAAAAATACAGCAGCAACAACAACAAAAGAATGACAATAGGGTTTCAGGGTTTAGGGTTTTAGGGTTTATAGGTTCAGGGTTCAGTGTACAGGGGTTCAGTGTGTTTCAAACTTTCGGTTTGCTCCTTGTATTAATTTCGGTTCACCGTGTTCATGGTTGAGGATTTAGGGTTTAGGGGTCTAGGGTTTAGGGTTCAGAGTTTTAGGGTTTACGGTAGGATTTAGGGTTTAGGGTTCAGGGTTTAGCATACAGGGTTCGTTCACTCAGTACTATACAATTGTATTGTGTTCGGTTCACCATGAGTATTATGTTTGGTTCACTATGAATACTGTGTTTGCTTCACCATGAGTAATGTGTTCGGTTCATTCTACACTATTCAAAATTATTCTTCCTCACCTTCTACTACTTCTTCACCAGAGAGAGAAGGAAGAAAAGACAAAAAAATACAGCAGCAACAACAACAAAAGAATGACGATAAAGAGAAAACGTGTGAAGAAGAAGAAACGCGAAAAAGGAGGAGAAGGAGGAACGCGAAAAAGAAGGCTAAAAAGAAGACGCTATGTGTAAATGAGCATGAAAAGAAGCGTTGGATAAGAGCGATTTCGTGTATGTTGAACACGTGTATTTCACATTTCATTTAATGGTATTAGATTTTTTTGTGTTGGACCAACTTGGTTACTTGGTTACATAAATGTGTAGCATCCCCCTTAAGTAAAATACCCACATCAATATGTAGTTCCTGCTTATCCTTGTGGGTTCCGAACAAAATCTTTTAGCACAAGTCACAACCACCAAAATCTACCATGCACCTTAAGAAAATGACGATAATTTGAATTTCAGCATTCGAGAAAATAAATTCATATGATGAAGCCTGCAATCCAAATACTATTAGTAGCCCTAATCAAGTAATACATCATTACATCTAGTACTTCTCGGGCTCTAAGTTGCCCTACTATTCTAAAGGAATGGGTAACCTATACATCACGATACAGAACTACTTTGTGAAATTGGTACATCTCAACTCGGAGAAGAAAAAAAAATTAATTTGCCCAGAAAGGCAGGAACAACCTGCGACCCAAAGAAGGGCAGGGGCAGGTAAGCTAAATTCTGGCTAAAAAAATCTGAAAATTAGCTCCAATCGGAGAATGCTTCACCCAAAGATCAGCATCATTGAAAGAGGCTAGCAATACAAATTCAATAAGTAGAGGCCTCACAGATGAAATAATCTTCAAGTTAAAGGAACACCGCCACATGAGAGGATCACTAATAGTTGATAAAGATTTGCGATCATGTCTTTGACCTTTTCTGCTTTTGAGAAACAAAGCGAACTCCCTGCTTCCTGAGTTCCACGGTCTTGATCTTCCCATCATCTAAGGTAACGTACAATTTCGATGAGCCTTCAACTATATCAGTAACCTCTCCCTTATGCCTATACAAACATGCAGAAGGTAAGAAAATGTAGACTGTAGCCTATTACAAAGTCAATGCCTCATGACAAAGAAATGCGTTGAACTGTCGATGAAATCAAATTAAGTATGGACAAAGATGGTCCAAGTTTCATCCATTCAGTGAGCCAGTAATCAGATAAATAGTAGATAAAAGTGTTCAGATATGAAAGATAAACTAATTAGACACAAAGTAGAAGAGAACTTGACGGGCTGGTACAAAAGTATGCATCATTTTCGCTGGCATGCCATTATTTAATATTAGTTATTTACTAACCAAGAATTGTCCGATGTGTGATGAACTTCAACTCTTTTACCAATTGCATCATTGCCCAACTTCATCAATATCCAGTTAGCATCCATGATTTCATCCATTAGATTTCCCGTCTGTGATTGATTTACATCTCCAGCCTCATTAAATGATGCTTTCTCCTTGAAAGGTGAAGGTCTCTTCCTTTTTGACCTCTGGCCCTTGATTGTAGTCTTTTCTTCCTCTTGAATAATAGAATTTTTACTTTCTACACTAGGTTTCTTGAATTTAAATCTGAGTAGTGGTTTAGAATCTTTTGCCAAAGAATGTGAAGGTGTTTGATTATGATTGTTATCTGTCCCATCATATGCATCAGAAATGCCTTCTTTCGGCCTCCGATGATATGTTCTTTCACCTCTTGGTGTTGCTTCCACGTTTGCATCAGTACCACGTTTTCCCTGCAAGATGCGAGTTTGATCTAAAGGAACCTCACCTCTACCAGATGGTAGAGTGAATTTCTGAACTTCTGGCTTCAATTTCCCCAGTTTAATGAAATTTTCTTCTCTACCTGAAACCTTTAAATGTTTTGATTGGCCAGAGTCAACATTGCTTCCTGTAAGTCACATGAACCTCAATTACTATTCCTAGAAACTTGAGTTAATACTAGAAATATCTTCAAAACTCATATGCTAATACTTAGTACAGTGGAAGGTAATTGCAAAAATATTATGGACTTCAGGGATAGAAGAAGAGCAGGCAACACTATCTTTACCATCAACACGTCTAGCGGCTCCATCATGTCTATCTGATGCAAATCCTTTCCTTACTTGGCTTATATCTTCACTTCCTGAGAAGAAAATTTGAACAGGAGAAGTCACAAAACAAAGAAAAAGAAGGAAGAAGAGAGCTTCAAACTATTCAAGACCAAAAGCGCACACAATGCAATCACTGTTAATAACTGTATACATATCTCTTCCCTATTGATGTATATCAATGATTTTCTGGGGAGGAAAGGGTGACATTGATTAAGAAATCAGCCAAACACAATTTCAAATAACAAGTACCACAACCCCAATTTCACAAGTTAATACATTGTAAGTAGGGAGACAGAAATACAAACAAACAACAGAAATACAAACAATCAATCAAAAAAATAAATAAGACTTGATTGAGATGTATACCATTAACAGTAACCAGATCTTGATCCCTTTGGCAGCTTGAAGTATCAGAGCGGGGAGAATTAGCCACATTAATTTTCCGTGCACCCAAATTAATGACCAACTTCTTACCTTTGACACTCTCAGCCTTATCACCATCTTTTCCAATCTCATCTTCACTATTCAGTATATGTGCCTTATTATTTTTGATTCGGAAAACTCTGGGCTTCCTCTCTTCATCACTAACCATCACCTCATCAACAAACTTATGTTTCAAAATCCCTGTCTTGTTGATAGGACAAGATACTTCAGTTTGGCTCAGGCTTCCAGCAGCAGGGGATGAATAAACTTCAGGACCTTCATTTCTTTGGGATTGTATATCATCATTCTTATCATCATCCAAGCTATGTAAAGATTTTACATCGCTTTGTCCTTCAAAACTATAGTGCATGTCTGGTTTATTAGTCATAACCGACTGAGAGTCCTTTTTCTTAGAATTTTTGTTTGAAGATTTCTTTATATAATCCTTAAACTTCTTGGGTGAGTTATTCGATAAATTCTTTAAAGAGAATTTAAAGGAACGGCCAGATTCACTCTTTAATTTCAAAGGCTCGCTATCCTCATCATCTGAAAATGGTGAAATAGAAAATATTTCTTCCTGAGTTGGCAAACCAGCTGCAGCCCTCAAGCTGGCAATTAAATCTCTATCAGCAATATTTCTTCTCTTCCAAAGCTCTTGAACTGCATCCTCAAGTCCCTTGATCTGGAGCATACACATAAACAAATACATACAGCATGGTACAACGAACAAAATCAACATAGACTAATATCAAGAGGCTTGTTACATGGTTTCTGATATTGAAGGCATGATCCATACCTGATAACATTCCCCACGACAAGTAGGACATTTATACTGCAAATTCCGATCCACTTGAAATTGGTGATATTTCTCATCACTGTCAAAAACAAAAAACAAAATGAAATAAGCAAACTTTAAACAGGGAAAAATGATGACTAACCTCAAGGTCAAAATTAGTGGCTATGTGAAGACAATGTCAAGAGTCAACAATCTCTCAAGAAAAACAAGTAAAAAAAAAATTGACAATAGATTCCAAATATCACAATAAACTCAAAATATTAATCAACGAGGCAATAAAAGGAAATAGAATCATGAAGTTCACAATGGAAATGACACAAAAAATGGAATGCTAATCAAAATATATATTCTTGGTTGCAAATGAAAGCAGTTCACCTTCGAAATGCTGCAAAAGGTAAACTAACTAACCTAATATTATCACAGTGACAATGCACCCAACGCTGGCAAATATCACAGCAAACCATTGGTGTTGATTCTGAATCTCTGTAAACCTGCAAAATAAGACATACACAATGAATCTCAGATTTCCTTCAGAATCCAACACCTGAGAAAAAAAATAAAATAGCTGAGGATAATATGCATGCTAGCAGCTAGCAAAACATAATACTTGAGAAGACGAGATCTTGGGAACCTATACAATCCTGTACGACAGATGCAGATAACATTTCTATTATTTTGGTGTTGGGAGGAGGAAAAGGGGGGTTGGAGGGGGATACATGTTTATATCCTTCAACTATATTCAAAGATCAAAAAATCCTAAATAAAATATAAAATCTGCATATAAATTCCTTCTAACATTAGAAATACATCAAATAATTTCCTTTATAATCATTCTACAAGCTTGCTCCAATATTGTCCTGCTTTACTAACAATGCCCTAGAAGAACATAAAGGGAAAAGACTGGCACCTTCAAACAGACTGGACAGTAGTTGCCTTTCACAAACAATCTTCCGCATGCATCACAGCAGGTGTACCCTAGAAACCACCTATATAATTTATTTGGAAAATAGGAGAAGGTAAGTTCGTCTAATTAAGATTACTCAATCAGCAAGGGCAGGGGAGGAATTAAATATCATGTAATAAGTAAAAATTAAACTATTTTTAACTAGCCAATGTGACATATTGGTGGTATACATTCAGTACGGACAATCCATAATCCAATGCATGCTTAACAGAAGGGAGAGATGAATTATCAAAAAGATATTTATAATCTCCTTTGATTTTGTTAAACAGAATTATAATTGAACCCTTTTCTTTTATGCTTTTCGTTTTGGTAGTGGGGACAAGCAATTGTGATATTCTCTACAATTTCGAAATCTATTCAACAGGAAAAGTAAAACACTATTACATGGCACTTTCTATCATAAGGGCCTCACAATTAAATAGACATAAAGGTTGCATAACATCTAACAAAAAACATACAGGGCATATATAATTCATCCAATAAAATAAACACTGGAAACAATGTTTAGGATACAAACACTCTGGAATCATACCTCACACTCAGTCCATTTCCGGGAACATTGGATCCACAACTGTGACACCTTGTATGTTTTGGGCACAAATATGGCCCAGTACTAACATTCTGCATTACAAATAATTGTAAATGAAATAGTATGTTGAAAATCAATATTATACATGCTACCAAGTGATAGAGATCCTACCTTATGAGGAGGTTGCAGACAATAACAATGGTAAGCACCATCACACCTTTTGCAAAACATGAACTTACTTGGATCACCTGTCCTTCTGCAAGCCTAGATGGAAGCCAAGAATGGATAAGACATAAATATCTCTAACAATAGCCAAAAGCATACAAATTCATCATATATAATGAGTGTAAATACTTTTAGAATATTGAATGAAGTCAGACATCCCCAAGCATGTGATATAGCTGGTATAAAATATAACTTTTCTTTATTACAACAGAAAAAGAGAAAAAGAGTTTCACACTATGTAATAATCAAACAAATGTCTTATTTTTGTTTAATTTTTAAATTGAACATGCATGTCCATCTCCTATCCAATACCATAAAAATAACTAATAAGACAAGCAATGTGTTCTGAGGCATTGGGTACCCAAAAAAACATAATCAAGCAACTAAATGAGATATAATCCCTAGTGATATAACAATCTTTTTTGTTCTAGAGAGTGAATAGGTTAATATGGAGATACTTTTATGAAATAAAAGAGCTAGATTGAGAGTATAATCAATTAAGAGGCCGGTAATAATTTTCCCAAGAGGATTCAAGAAACTATTCTATGTAAGCTCAATACTATCACACACCATCCTATCCACCCAATACCTACCTCACAAATTCGGCAAGCCCTGCAGGTCCATGAGCTCCAATGAAACAAATCTGCAGAAAAAGACCCAACTAACGTAAAGATATGGCACTTAGACCACACTATATATTATATAGGAAAACAAACATACTTCCTTTACCTCTATTTTGTGCCCAACTTCTCAAGCAGTTCCTATGATACTTCTTGTTACAACTCTTACACGATAGCATCTTCTTTGCTCTCTCGCTTCCTTCGTTTTCAACACGATTACACATTCGACAAAAGACTTTGGCATTAGCTTGGCCCGGTTCTTCTCCAACAGGATTTCCAGGTGCATCCTGTTCATATAAGCCAATAGTACCAAACTCACAAACCAACTTCACTTGATCATGTAATACATAATACATCGAGGGAAAAAAAACCCTCACACAATAATATTACTCTAGCATCCAATACAGCAGCACATACATAAAAAATAAACATGAATAATCCTCAACTCGTTTTCCAACCTATGGTTCAAGCGCTCAGCTCAAGATTTGAAGCAACACCATGCCACCAAATTAGTCAACGAAAGCACACATACCAATTAACTCAGAAACCTAGACTACCTGAGTTCCATGATACACACGCAATTTCTCAACCAAAAAAAAAAAGAAAAAATACCAAACAGTAAAACACTGATTGGCGGACTCCTCGCAAGAAGAAGAAGAAGCCTCACCGCAACATCACCGGACTCCAACCGGCGAGCGTATTCCTCGGCGGCGATCATGGCGGCGGCGCCCTTCCGCTGCAGTGCCACGCGCTTTGCCTTCATCGATGCGGACTCCTCTTCCGCGGCAGGTACTCCTCCATCCGGCGTAGGATTCGGCGGCGGAGGAGGCGGTACGACCTTGGGAACTGCAACCTTGACGGTGGCCGTGTCCTTTCGATTGTCGGAGAGGAATTCGCCGAGCGCGGCAACGTCGTTGAGGAAGCCATTGGAAGCTTCAGTTCCATGAAGAGCTCGCGGAAACCCTAAGGCGCAGAAGCAGATTCTACGACTGCAAAAACCACCGAAAAACCAGAAAAAAGAAAAAACGAAGAGAGCGAAGAGAAAAGAAAACAAACGATAGATATGTAGTTAGTTTCTGAGTATATCGTAGTTGAAATTGCGAGGGAAAATATAATATAAGAGAAAATAAAAGAAAGAAAAAAGAAAAAAAGAAGAAAAAAAAGAGACAGTTAGAATAAGAATACCATGTAATTGGGCAAGCTACGTGAAATGCCATATGCTTTGGTGGATTTAGATTTCAATTTTTTCGTGTTTAGGGGATCGTTCACCCCACAAAACCCCTGAATTTTACGTCCTTCTTTTTATTAAAATAAAATAAATATTATTTTATAAGGGGAAAATAAAAGAGGGTTGGGAAATTTGAAAAAAAAAGAAAAAAATAATAATAATAAAGAGGGGTGGGGATTGAGAGGGTGAAGTGCTGTAACAATGCGTATTTGAGAGAGAGAAAGAGAGACAGAGAAAGAGAAGGATGGAACGAAAGATGAAATAGGAGGAGAGGGAGAATTCAATTGGATGCACCCTGACTTACAAAAGTCCATTAGATTTTGGGCTTTTTCTTATCCATAAACTTTTTTGGGATTTCCGTTGTGGATTTATTTTTGGTAAATGGGTTTTCTCACTCAGGTTTGTTTCGTGAACCAAAAAAACAAAAATTAGGAAGAATTGTTGGGGGAAAATTAGTGCCCAAGACCATTAAGAGACTTTAATTAATAAAAAAATCAATCATATTAAAATTATTAAAAAGGACCACATAGATATTATACTAAAAAAAGACCAATAAATAAGATTTGAAATGATAAAATTATCTTATTATTCTTTTTTTCTCTATGTTTCTTGCTCTATATTTTCTTCTCCTCTGTGCTTCTAAGTATAATATTTATTTAATTTTTTTATAATTTTAATATGATTAATCCTTTTTATTAATTAAAATCTCATAATCGTCCTTGGCACTAATTTTTTCTAAATTGAATTCAAAAACGTGAAAAATATAACTTATTCAATTTAAAAAACATAAAAGAGAAAAAACCTGAATATTAACCTATATTTTTTCAACTTTTTATTTGCATTCATATCATTTTGAGAACTTTTTTAAAGCATGTAATGAATTTTATTCTTTTAATTGATTATGATTTTAAAAAACACAAACACTTTTTTAAAATTTTTTATCAGCCTTAGAATTATTATTTTGCATTTTTTTTCTTTTATATGTTGTTATTTGCACTACTAGGGTGTATTGAGCTTTTTTGTTTAAATATAAAAAAAAAATATAAACGAACCAACTCAAGCAATTAGGGGTGTTCATGGATCAGATTCGATCCGCATATCCGCGGTATTTATCCAAATTCGATCCGAAAATTGTGAATATGAATCCGATCCGCAATTGGATCCGATTCACACACTAATAGGATCGGATTGCGAATTTTATGTAGGTATCTACATATCTGCGTATCCGCAAAACTAAAAAAAAATAAATAAGTAAATATTCTTTTATGTTTTATTTTAATTAATAATTATCATATATGTTGTATTATTTTAATTTATTATTAAAAAAAGTATATTTAATATTATTTTAAGAGTAAACATATTTAAAAGAATAAAAAAAATAAATTTTATTGATATTTTTAATAAAAATAAGTTCTTAAAAATATTTTTATGTTTTGCGGATATATTTGATATCCAATTTGATCTTATCTGTAAATGGGAAAATTGGATCAGATCAAATCCAACTATTTAAACTTAAAAATTACGAATATTAAATCCGATCCGATCCGCGTTTACCTCTACAAACAACTAAATCATGAACCAGAATATAAATTACATAAATTACGTAGATGAATACACATGGGCCGATAAGGTTAATAGAATTGTTAAAACATTTATAGTGGTGTGAATTTTTTATTCATTTGTAACAATTATATATTAATTGAATCTGTAAAGGAATTATGACCATAAATGCATAAGAAACAATCCATTTGATATATTGAAATTGTACAAAAGATTTAGATAAAATCACTCCTGGTCAAATTTAAAAAAAAAAAAAAGTAAATACATTTTTTGGTCCTAACCACTTGTCAGTAGAATATATTGCATTCCGATCATCACTAAATTTTAACTAAGTCTCCACCCATCGATATAAGTGAACCGATCAATCTTTGTGGTCGGTTACGAACAGATTACCTGTATGACGTGTTAGTTGGAAACTGAGTTGTCAAATATAAGTACCATGTGGCACTAAAAATTGTTGCAGGGACTAAATACTCCCTCCCTGTAATTGAAACGTCGTCGTCGCATGGGGTTCATAATCCCCCCTTTCCTTCGTAATACATTTATTTTAATCTCCTTCATGTCACTCATTCATAAAAAAGCCCTAACACTTTATCTTCCACCATTGTTTCTCTCCAAAACCTTTGCACGACGCTAGAACGAAAGTCTGGTAACGAGTCTGCGACGAACATGTGGAGGGTTTAGACTCGACTGCGTGACACGGCAGTGAAAGATTAGTTCCATTTTTTGGTTTTCACATTATGTTAGTTGAGAATGAAATTGTTTTCCATGCATGTTTATGAGGAATGAACTACTTCCTATTCGTTTTGATCAGTATGAGTAATGGATAAAGTGGTTAACGAATAAACACTATTTTTAATTAGGGTTCGGTAATGCTAGGTTTTGATAAACGAAGTAAGTATTTCGAGCAATGAAACTCGTATGTAGTGTTTTTAGTCATGAAATTCTTGGTGTCGTTGTTGTGCATTACGGTAAAACTCTAATGGTCCGAGTTAAAAATATTACAGATGTCTGTGTTTGTAATCCCTGTATTTAATCATGGCGTAAAGCTTGTAAGAGCTAATGGTAAGCTGCATTACTTAGGCGAGAAGGTAGAGAAGTTTCCTCCAATGGATGTTGACTTCGTAAACAAGAAGGACCTGGAGGAACAGTTCAAGGGTTTGGGGTACTTGGCATACAAACAATTTACTGGCACGACCCAACTGTTATTGAGTTCGAGGATGGTCTGCATGTGCTCCATGGTGACAAGGAGATCAATAATATGTGTGACTTTACTATGAGCCACAATATGAATGAGTTCCACCTTTATTTTGAGCATGGAGTGGATATTCCTGTTGTAACTAAAGATGATCCTATGGTGGAGGAAGTGGTTTCTGAAGATAAGGATGTGTTGGTGGTGACAGATTCTTCAAAGTCATCGGCCTCATCATCTTATTCCTACGAGAGTGATGAAGATGAAGCTTACAAGCCTCCTCCTCCTAGATATGAGACTGAGAGTGGTGAGGAGTCTGTAGAGGTACAAAAAAAAAGAAGAAAAATAGGAAGTCTTCGTCACCTAAGACTATAGCAAAGAGAAGGGCCTCCAAGAGATATACTGGTAAGAGAAGGATGAAACATGTTCTAAATAGAGAAATAGAAAGTGGGCCTAGCAGTGGAGATTCAGGGTTGGGTCAAGGCCAAGGTAGTGGAGGATGTCTTGGGCCGGATGGGGGTAATATGAAAAGCCCAAGTAGTGTTGGAGATGTGGAGCAAAAGGGGGTTCCAAATGATGCTGGTAAGGATGTCGTTGATGGTAGTGAGATTGTATATGAATATGAGTCTGAAGGTTGTATGACTCTCGTTTCATCAGATGATGAGAGGGCCCTACTGGTCCAGATTTTAATGAAGACAAAATATTTGGAGAGGTTCAGTTTGAGCTAGGTATGCAGTTTGCAACTATAGAACAATTTAAAAAAGCACTTAAGTATGTGTTTGTGCAAGATGGGAAGGATTTCATGTATATCAAGAATGAGCCGGGGAGAGTTAGAGCAACTTGTGCGGAGGAAGATTGTCCTTGGCTGATCTATGTGTCAAAATACTCAGTTACCAATTCTTTTGAGGTCAAGACATCGCACAGTGAGCACACATGTGGCTGAGATTATAGAAGCAACCTTGCTGATAGAAAATGGGTTGCTGATAAATTGGAATTGCGACTGAAAACACAACCAAAGTTGACAACTAGGGAGACAATGGATCATATGAAGGAAGATTATAATGTTCAGTTGAATGGAAAGATTATTACAAGAGAATTGAAGCAGGCTAAAAGGACTGACATGGGCAATGAAAGAGCACAATATGGGAAGATGAATGACTATTTGAATGAGATACACAAGAGCAATCCAGGGGCACAGCACATATGAATACTTTACCCCAACCACAAGGGCCAAACTTGTTTCAGAGAGTATACATCAGTTTCGATGCTTGTAAAAGAGGCTTTAGGGATGGGTGCAGACCACTTATCGGGTTGGGCGGATGTTTTTTGAAGGGATACTATGGAGGCCAACTTCTTTTTGCAGTGACACAAGATGCAAATAACCATGTATTTGTCATCGCATTTACTATAGCCAAGCCTGAAAACACTGACAATTAGAAATGATTTCTGAATTGCCTTTAAGAGGACTTCGAGGCAAGCATGCTCTTTTGGATGGCATCTGATGCCTGATCAACAAAAAGTAAGTTACATAGTGATTATTTAGCTTTCACTATTATAAGTTTGGTACTAATTTAATTCTGTCATCTAATGTTCTGCAGGGTCTTGTAAGGGCAGTCAAAGAGGTGATGCCAAATGCATATCATAAGAACTACGTGCTGCATATGTGAAAAAATTGTGAATAGATATTTAGGAATAAACAACTAAAGGGGTGTGTTTGGGAAGCCGCAAAAAGCACAACTCCAGTTCAGTTCAAGGCTGCCATTGATAGGTTGAAAACTGTGAGTAATGGAGCATGGAAATACATGAGTAAGTTTGAACCTAAGGTATGATTTAGGGCATTTTTTAGTCACTACCCTAAGAGTGCTGTTGTGACAAACACCATGAGTGAGTCTTGGAACACAGTTATAGTGGAGGTGATACGTGAGTATCTTCTCTATCTTTTTCTAGTGAATTTGCATTCAAATTGTTGAGTTTAATTAAGATTTAATTATCTTTAGCCACTATGAATGCTACTTTGAGTTGTTTTTAATTTCTGTTTATTTCAAGTAGCATTTGGATGGATTTGACAGAGTTTTGTAGCAGAAAAGAAAGAAAGCGAATGATGCTGTCAACCCCGACCTCCTTGCACTTAAATAGGAATAACTTGAGCTATAAAGGTCCACTTGACGTGATTCTAGTGGTATTAGAAAGCTAACTTCTAGATCTTTCCAACGATATATAATAGTATACTCTTTTTTTCCATTTTACTCTGCCCACTCCATGTTGAACTTGGTCCCTGCCAAGTTCAGCGTGGACTTGAAAACTCCCAGGGAAGCACACGCCACATCCCACGCTGAACTTGGGAAAAGTCAAGTTCAACGTGGACTCAAAGGGATGCGTATAAAACCATACTACCTTCTCTACGGTGAACTTGGAAAAAGCCAAGTTTAGCGTGGACCTCAACATCTCAAGTGATCTCCATATACGCCCAAGAGCTTGCACGAATGATTAAGTAATTTTGATTAAATATGTATTTTATTTTAAAATAAAAAAATATATTATTTTAGTTTTAGGAACTATATTTTACATTAATTAGGATTAGATATAAAAGGGAAAAGAATCAGCCCTTCGGGCTCTTCTCCTCTCTTTTACATCATTCCGCACTTCATAGTTTTTACGAATCCAAGTTTTCTCTCTGAACCATGAGCAACTAAACATCCACTGTTAAGGTTAGGAGCTCTATCTATTGTATGGATTGATACTATTATTTTTCTATTTTAATTCATGTACTGATTTATTATTCAAGAATTATTTTCGTTCTTTATTTTATGAATCCGGGTGGAACGGAAGTATGACCTTGATTCTAATTGAGTTCTTGTATAACTTTGAAAAGCTCTTTACTTGAACAACAACTTGAAAATATATTCTCCTAAATTTCTAATTATCTGGACTTAACAGGATACGTGACATATAATTCTCTTATATTTGGGTAATTAGAATTTTTGTGGCATATAAACTAGAATTGAACTTCACCCTCTAATTGGAATTAAGTGACCAAGAAATTGGGAGTTGATGAATTTTAGAGGAGACTAAAAAGGTCTAAGAAATTAGGGTTTAGTCACATATAGTTTGCCATGAATTAAATCTTGCATAATTAAAATAGTTAGTAAGAAAAGTCAATCCAGAAAATAGATATCTCTGAAGCCTTAACTATTTCTCCATATATTATTCACAACTTATTTACTGCTTGCTTTTTGATATTCTGAATTTACTGTTAATGCAATTGAGACCCAAACACTACTTTCTGTTTGTCTGACTAAGCAAATCACTTGACCATTGTTGCTTGATCCATCAATCCTCGTGGGATCGACCCTCATTCACCTGAGGTACTACTTGGTACGACCCGGTGCACTTGTCGGTTAGTTTGTGGTTATAAATTCCGCACCAGGAGGCTATGGAGAAACTGATTTTGACATTGTGTGAGGAGCTAATGGTTCATATTATGAAAAAAGTGGCCACACATAAAAGGATCTAGGGGCATATAAAGGAAGGTTGGTACCAATGTAGCAAATGAAGTTGAAAAAATGGATTAAGCCACGAAGCCATAAGTAGAATGCTCAATGGTGTGGTGACAATGACAAGGTTGTATTTGAGGTATCTAGAAATTCACAGAAGCTTGGGGTTAACCTCAAAAATCACACCTGCACCTGTAATTTATGGCAGCTCACAGGTTAGGTGTACACATCTCCAATATTTGATTCATATATTACATTTGAGTTATTGAGGTAATTAATCTAGATTATGTATTTTATGTCAGCAACATGTATGAGATTTATATATGTTAGTTGCAACATGTATATGCAGATCATTTATTTGAGACATTATGCTCTGCAGGTGTACCTTGTGTTCATGATGTTGCAACAATATCCAAAGTGAGAGTTAAATCAGCTGAGAATTTTGTGTTTCCATTTCTCATTATGGAGGCCATAAGGAAGACATACAACATTTGTATCAATCATGTAAACATTGAAGAGAACTGGAAACTAACTGACCAATTGAAGGCTGATCCACAAAAAATTGTAAGGCTTGCTGGTAGAGCAACTAAGAGGAGAAAGGAATCAGTTCCACCTCCAGCTCCAGCTGATGGCCACAAAGTTAGAAGGACCTTCCAAGTTACCTGCAGCAAATGCGGAGAAAAAGGGCACTATTTCAAAACATGTAAAGGAGCACCTAAAATCCCTAACTGGCAACCTAAAAGCAGGAAACATAAGAATGTATGTTTGAAAATTGCACCAGTTAATGAGGATGGGATCAATAATGAGGTTGTTGCTCCAAATGTTGATCCTGCACCAGTGGCTGCTCCTCCAGTTCAGGTTAACTAGAGTATAGAGAAATTGCCTTTATGTTCCATGGAATTCTAATTTAATGGTGACCAAAACATGTATTATTTTTCAGGGTGGAACTTCTGACCAAACTCACAACAACCCCAAGCCTTAGAAGCCTAAGCCTACTTTAAAAGAAATTAGGGTTATAACTGTGAACTGACATATGCTGTGTTTTTTGTTTTTTTTTTTTTTGTTTTTTTTTTGTTTATTTTTTGTCATATTATTTTTTGCAACTGGAACAGACTAAGTCTAAGAAGCATAAGAAAAAGATGCCAAAGAGGCCACATGCTCCACAAGATGGACAAGAGAAAATTCCAATCACTCAATCTGCTCCTCCAGTGGTAAATGATATTCACTTTGGGCTACTGTATTATTGTTCAACTCATTTTTTTGTGAACTAACCACATCTTGTAGAGGTTGTTGCATAGCAATCTCAAACTGAACCTGCACCACCAATCTAGCCGAGTCCTGCACCACCAGCCCAGCCAAGTCAAAGATTCAGGCCTAAGAAGAAGTCTTTTAGGCTACCAGGTCATCTGAATCCATAGCCTCCCCTAAACTATGGTCTTAATCAGCCTGCACTACCAGTCCAGCCTTTTTCGGGTCAGCTTACAGCTACACTAAAAAACAATGAGGCCATCTCCAATGAAACAGTGGCAGCAGCAAGTGGAGGAACTTCCTCAAAATTATTGAAATTCATTCCAACACCAAATTTCAAGCCACCAAAGCAGACTTACTTAACTAGGATGGTTATACCATAAGACATCGCATTTGGTTATCTGTTTTTTATGTTGTTTCTGTTTTTGAGTTGCTAATCCAGAATTTGGGAAACTAGTACCAAGTAAGGACATGTTTTTTGGAAACTTTGCCTCACATAGTTTGTGAGTTTTACTTTGAAAACTTTGTCTAACATATTTTGTGAGTTACCATCTGAAAACTTTCCCTCACATGGTTTGTGAGTGACACATTGCAAACCTTGGAATTGTGAAATGACAATATATTATGTAAACCTTGGGTAATTAATTAATAATTAGTCAATAAATTAATTATTATTTAAAAAATTATAAAGTTAAATTTTATAGTTTAATGAGGCAGAACTAATTAAAATATGAATTTTGACACTAATTTTATAGGATTTGGCCCAAAATTGGATCAAACGGGTCGAATTGATTGAACCAGACCCAAGGTCCAACCCAACTCACTAACATATATGAGCTTCAGCACATCTTCCTCCCTCACCAATGAAAAACACGCTGAACACAAGTGAGAGGGGAGAAGAACATAGCAAACCCTAGTTCCAAATTCAAATCCACTTAATTTTTAATTCGGAGCTCCGATCGCCACAACGTTTTTGGCTATGTGACCGCCGCGTCGAGCTCTACAAAGCCCGCTAAATAATTTGGTAAGTACCTCACTATTTCTTGCTCATCCACTCTATCCCTAATTTCAAAAATTCAGGATTTGATTTTGAGAGATTATATGATTTTGGTGTTTAGGATCAAATTAGCATTGTAGACTTTCCGAGTCTTGTTCCAAATTTTCGTTGGTAAGGTGAAGAACCACTAACTTTTATGAATCATTAATAATTATGAGTCCTAAGTTAATTTTTAGTAATATTGTTGGTATTAGATTATATTGTGAGTCTTTGGATCAAATTGGTGGTGTTGCAAAGCGGGAACTTGAGTCTTGGTGACTGAGAGTTTGCGTTTGGTGAGGACTTGAAGCATTGGAGCTTGAGAAACGGTAAAATTGAAGTGTTTTGGGCTTTATCGAGGAATCATCCAAGGTATAGTTTTGGTTTCTCATAAATAACATATAATGTTTCATGAAAACTTAGGTTAGATGGCTATAGGATAAGTTGTATGATATAGAAAGTTGAGGATTAGTGACTTGTTGTTAGAATTTGTTGAGTGAGTGACTGAAATGTATGATGAATGATTGATGATAATTTATATTGAATAATGATGTTGATGAGAATGTGTGATGAATGATGATGATATTGAGTTAGGATGATGACATTTGAAATGAATAATGATTAAGTGTGGTTTGGGTTGAGAATGCTTAGAGGTATTAATGAGAGTTATGTATTGATGATGAATAATGTTTGTGAGTATTGGGGTTGTGATAGCTGTGAAATAATGGGTTATGTATTGAGGCTTTAGCAAAATTGAGGATTGGTGATTTTTGATAAAAACTTGATTTTTTTGACCAACTTTGTCGAGACATAACTCTGCTTCTAGATCCTCAATTTCTATCAAACTTTATTTAAATAAAAATTGGGTCCGTGAAGTTTATGCCATTCAAAGAACAGATGAAAAATCATTTAAAACAAGAAAGTTATGCACGTGAGAAGTTCAGAGCAAAAATCTGGTTTTCTGCAAACTTTACAGCTTTTGAGAAAAAAGGTAGTGTCACGTACGCGACTACACATGCGACGTAAGCTATGCTCACTGTTTTGCAATCTCGCGTACACGGGACAAGATCTGCATATGCGAAACCTAATTTTCTAAGCTCGCGTACGCGAGAGAACGCACGCGACGCGAGCACTCCTCCCTATTTTGAAACCTCGCGTATGCGGACATAGTCTCGCGTATGCGAGCCACTTGTTTTAGCCAAAAAATGAGATTTTTGAATGTGAAGTCACTCCTCTATATTTTCAAACCTCCTTTATACTCGTTTAAGGTCCGTTAGTAAGCTTTTAAGCCTTAGAATGAGGGTGAGTCCATTAAATACGAAGGAGGAGACATTTGAAAGGATTTTGTGAAGTGTTAACTAAAATAATGAAGGGTTGGTTGATTGAGGAAGTGCGTAATATTGAGACTATTATGAATGAAGGCTAATTTGATTGATTAATATAATAAATGAGATATGATCGAGGATGATTGATGATGAGCATGTTTATATTTTCTCTCTATTTGTAGAGTATGTCGGACACTATATCCCAAGAGTGTGACGAGCACTATATCCGAAGAGTGTGGGAGCACTTTACCTTGGAAAGTGTGTCGGGCATTATATCAAATGAGTGTGGCAGACACTATATCCTTAGAGCGTGGATCCCAAGAGTATGGAAACACTTTATCTCAGGAAATGCGACGGGAACTATATCCCATGAGTGTGACGGGCACTATATCCCGAGAGTTTGACGGACATTATATCTCAAGAGTGTGGAGGCATGTCAGAAAGACGATATCCGGGTTAGCTATCGGGTGTGTTAGGTTCTGGCGAAATAACCGACACGTGAGCTCAGGGCCAGTAGAAAAGGCATACATCATATGCATTTGTTTGTCTTGTTTGAGTTTGCATTACTTGAGTTTGCCTATTTGAATATCTATGCTTATTTGCTATATGTTCTACTTGCTGTAACTATATTTTATCTGTGTTTTCCTTGTCTGTATTGTATGTCTGTGCAACTGAGATCTCCCTTGTCTGACGGATGAGTGACGAGGGCTGTTCCACCAGAGTTTTGGAGGGTTGGAGAACAGTGAAAATTTAGGGGTTAAGTTAGATTTGGATTAAAGCCTAAATGCGTTAGATAACATACCTTGTTTATGGTTTTAAATTATAACTCTAAGGTTTAAATCTGAGTGTCGGAGTTCTAGGATCGTCTCTGGCTTTCCCGAGACCTTATATATTATGTATGTTAGCACCATTACCATACTAAGAACATCCGGTTCTCATCCTATACATATGTTGTCTTTTTCAGATGCAGGTCGAGAGGCACCTCGCTAGGCGTATGAAGTTTTTTGTCACAAGCGGAGTTGGGATATTGTCTTTTGAGTGTTCTTATGTATATGTATAGATTTCTCTTTTATATGTTTCACTTTTGTCCCTCTTAGAGACTTTTTTGGAGAATTAGGAGTTTACTTTATGTATTTTGGATTATACGGGTTGTATATATTTGTATATGATATTCTTCGGCCGGCCTTGGCTTCGCAGATTGAACTGGAGCTCGATATTCTGTATCTTTGACACTCCGACCTTATTATATGTTTATGTCCTTACTTTTCTTCGTTCGCAAGTTTCTGTTACGTGAGCGTTGCACTTTTCTTTTCACGATTTTGTTTAAGCTTTCTTTCAAGACTCCTCGAATATTAAATTCCTTCAACTATTATTATGTATATATTTAATTTTAGAGATTGTAATACCACACCACATCTGATTTACGACTTAAGCGTAAAGCTCTGTGTGGTAGGGTGTTACATATCATCTTTGTGTAAATGTGTATTATTACTATGTTTTCAGTTTCCTTCATCCTTGATTCTGTCAATCAATTATACAGAAATCATGGAATGTACAAAATATGCATAACTGAATACACAATGTCTATTAATCTAGGACCATAGTTTATTACAATTTCATAGTCTAATCTTTCACTGGATTCCCAAATTGTACCCATTACGAAACATTAAATTTACACTAACAAAAGCATACTAACATTATACAGCTGTAACTAGACTACATCCCTTTTCTATTACAATGTCAAACAAAATCAACCCAAACAATTTTCAATTGCTAAAAGCACCACTGTTCTTCTCATCGTTTTTTACCTCATCCATCTTCTTCTCTATCTCTACAATTTTGTCTTCCATATTTTTCGTTAGGTCTGTAACTCCATCTTGTGGCACTTCATCAATACAAAAATAGGCAATATACTCATCTAGCCAAGCAAAGTATTTGCAATATCGTGTGTTATTCTATATCAAAGATGCCTACTGTTAAACTCCAAAAATTACAAAATAACTCAGCAAACCAAACAAAACCCTAAACACAAAATTTACCTTAAAATAAGAACAACCAAAGAAAAGCCTCCTTGAATTTTTTAAGTGCTAGATTCGAACAAAATGGCGTAGGATCCGCAATTACACACTGGAGGAATAAATTTCTTCTTCATCCTTCTTAATGCCCCTTCCAGACTGCTTCCATCGGCACTCATTCGACTGCTCCAACTCTCCTCACACTCACCGCATCTTTTCTCGTGACTGACTGAAGAATCAGAATCCGCAGTACCCATGGCCACTGTTGTAAGTCCTCTCACATAGACTGAAGATAAAAACCCTAAACCCTTTGAATCGTACGAGAAAGGGGGGATTATGAACCCCACGCGACGACGATGTTTCAGTTGCAAGGAGGGGGTATTTAGTCTCTGTAACAATTCCCAGTGACACGTAGCACTTGCATTTGATAACTCAACCTCTAACTGACACGTGATACAGGAAACCTGTTCGCAACCGGTCACAGGGATTGATTAGTTCACTTATATCAATGGGTGGGGACCTGATTGAGATTTAGTCATGATCAGGGTGTGACATGTCCCCTGGACAAATGGTCAGGAGGCGAAAAGGGTAGTTATCCTAAACAACCTGAAAATTATAATATTGAATTGTGACGAAAAAAGTGTTAACAAGTTTTATAACATAACAAGTGGTTTAGAGAAATTTTAGAAGACCGGCAAAATTTTATTGTTTTTTATTAACAATTAGCTGCTAATGTTTAAAAATATAGACAAAAAATATATTATTAAATTACTACTAAACTAAAAGAATTAAACTAATAGCTAAAAATAATAGCAAAAAAAATAAATTTTGCTACTCCTCTAATATTCTTCAGTAGTTTAATAACTTGATTTAAAAAAAAAAAAATTAATGATCCTTTACTGCATAACATGAGCAGCCAAAATTTAGTGTTACCACAACAGGTTCTACCATTACAGGGTTAGAGATCAACTACTTCACATAGTATAATTCTTGATTATCCCTTGCACAAAACCGTAACACATGTTCATAGCTTTTGCTCAAAGGATAAAACTAACTTTTTTGTATTTTTAATTAAGTACATCGTTTCAATCAAATTCTATTAAAAAGAATAAAGGAATTTGAATTTAATTATAATGTAAATTCCATGAATTTACAAAATTCAATTTCTATTTTTCACAACAATTTCAATTTCATTGTTTTCCAAACTACTCAAAATCCCACTCTATTACATGCTTTAACAACATCTAAACTAAATGAAATTAAATTTACTCATTTATAAAATAAGAAACCCCTTTTCTTAAGTAAAACTTTATCCAGCAGCATAAGGTACACGAATATTACCATGCAGCGTTAGGCCATAGATTATGGATTTTACCGAGGGATAAAATAAAATTCGAGAGCATACATTAGAGAACTCCGAAAACGACACATTATTAAATAGGTAAGTGGCAGACTGGCAATCAAGGAGAAGAATAAAAAATACAATCCAATAATGTTCTGAGTTACAATTACACTTGCAGTAGTTCAAAATAGTTACAGTATTTAAAGAACCACCAATTGGCAAGTACCAAAACTAACCTANAAAAACATCAACTATGATCAATGGTCACAAGAGGTTATATAAAGGAAACCTTTTTGGAAGGAAAAAAGAAAAAGAAAAAGAAAAAAAAGACAGGCAATAGTTAACACCTGGGAAAAGTTGTCGCCACACTTCAGAAGAGAAATACGTTAGCATGAATATCTAAATATCTAATGAAATAACATCGTACATATGATATTGATACTAAAGAAAATTTGTTCAACCACAAAACATGTTACCTAATTCTGATACACACTATGAACATCCAACTTTATACGCACTGATTGAGCTACACGATACTTGTTTAGTTCAATCAATTTTACATCATTCCATAGTGCTATTGGATCGATGTAGAAATCAATTATTCTAAATAAATACAGACAAATTAAAACTTGGCGTGTTAATAATCATTATCCATGTCAAAGATTGACACAATTTTGGGGGAAGCGTGATGTGTTTTTAACTTTTAAGGACTTCACACTAACCATGATCTGAAATTAAAAGGTGGCTACTCTAAAGGAGGTAATGTTATGACATGTCTATGATTGCTCATTTGCTCTACATTATAATTGATCTTTTGCTACCCTGGTTCGTGCCTATTTTGTCTAGTTTACCACTTTTCTATCCAGCTTATTGCTTCTATTATTTTGTTTAATATTTTCATCACGGAATCATTTTATTTATGTATTTGTCTAATCCTATTTGAGTGTTGATGTCCCTAGCTAGTCCTTGGTTAAAATGAAGCCTTATTACAAATACAAATACAAATACCAGGCCTCTTTCTAGGTGGACCATGTTGAGTCATTTGAAATTTTATTATATTCTTCTACTCCAAAAGATGGAAGGCAAACTATACGACACATTGCGTAATTGATTATACTGAAAATGAACTCGCTGAAAATCTTATTATAAATGTTATATATGACCTTAATAATATAATATAATACACTATTACAACTATAAATTTGACGGCATAAATCTTATACTGCTAATGCTCTATACTATTATACCCTTCATAAAAATACCAACTGCATAAACAGGCATATTTTAGCAATCTGTCGTCTTAATTATAAATTTTGATTTGTATGGTATACACTATATTTTATGCCTTAGTACCTTAGAAAGTTCTCCAATCCCCACCTCCTAGTTAAAATCCTGGCTATGGCCCAGAACTTGATCACCTCTCTCCCACCCCCCCAATGGCTACAAGTAGCATTCACATGATTGCGTATCTAAAGCTAAACTGACGCACATAGTATATTATCAAAATGTCAAGAGTTATTTTTCTTGTTTTATTATAAATTCATACATCTAAATTGCCTAGCATTTAAATCAAACGCTATGGTACTAACAACTCTTTAATCTTCTTATGGTACTTCCACTAATTTACATCAAACGTTATTTAACTTATGACCTTTGGTCTCAAAAACTAGAAACTAATTCAGGTTTTCTACACATTTTGAGAGGTACATACTAGGCAAAGGGAGACACTTTCATTTGTAATTGTCAATTCCAAACATTCCATGTCTGTCATTAGAAGCCAATTGATGTTGTTGTCTCAAAATGATTTCAACAGAGTTCAAGGTTAAGCATCTTACTATTCTATAAATTTGCATCATTGTGAGAACTAAAGTAACTATGGCATATAGACTACACATGGCAAGCAATCAACATAAGTTCATACAACATACAAGCAGTGTTTTTAGATTGCGGCCATGGCATGTCAGTTTTTGAACTAACTGCCATCTTAAGTGTGTGGCATTGCAGAAAAGGCATTGAGCAAATGGTGGCCGCATTGGCGGTGGCACCATGGCGGTCCAATACAAGTATGGCGGAAATGGCATTGTTTTTTGGAACTTTATAAATTAGAAGGGTGTCTTTTGGTCATTTTAATAACCCTAAACCTAACATTTATAAGTCAAACCTTCTCTAGTTCTCATATCCTGCCTCTTTCATGCCCTCTACTCTCTGCTGTTCACTCTCCCTCTCTGCTGCTAGAGGAAGAGGAAGACCACAATGATGAAGCAACATAACACAACAGAGGCATGATGGTGCCATGACCAGCAGAGGGATACGACAGCATTGGACATTGTTCATTAATCTGCTTCTCTAAGCTGCTTCCTTTTTTTCTTTATATTTTGAACCTTCAAGTTTTTGTTTTTCTATTCTAATCCTCTTTTTCTTTTCCTATTCTCACCCTCAAATTTTTTTTCCTAATCTAAACCCTCAAATTGCTTCTGCTGTTGCTTAATTTAAATTAATATTATTATTTATGTCAATTAGAAATTAGTTTTAATCTTTAATATTGATTGTTATAATATGGACAAATAGTTTCATATTATTATTGATAAAGCATTAGTAGTTAGTAGCTTAGATATAAATTTTTTCCTTTGTCTTTTAGTAGTTTTATTATGTATCGGCCCTTGGAAATGGATCCTCTCAATTTTTTTTAACAATTGATGGAGTAAAGTGTGATCTCTCACCATTAATTGTTATAAGTGGGACCAAGAGAAAACATGAGAGAGAGTGCATTGAAGGGTTATAGATCACACTTTACTCCCTCAATTTTTTTCAACAATTGAGAGGATCCATTCCCACGGCGATTTCCGCTATTTGCCTCAACACCATCTGCTGTAACCTCATGGTGGTTTTTTACCCTTCCGCCATGAGCCACCATCCACCATCAAAATATATGCAGACAAGTTAAAACAGCCTAGAGAACAGACTCTTGGTTTGAGTTCAGAAGGAATCTATTAGCAATTTTGCATAAATTATTAAGATTAAAAAATAACGAACCTGATAAAAACACAATGACAATGCAGAGATTGAAGCCAAGAATTGCCAATCAACAAGCATATCTCACCACTTCAATGAGTGCTCCCCACAATGTGATAGAAAGATGATATAAGCTTTAACTAGGAAGAAGCGGTTCTAGGAAATAAAATACAAAAAAGATAAAATAAAATAAAATCCAACAACCTCTAAATTAGAAGCAGTCAATTTTAAACTCTTGCCACTATCACCACTACAAATTATCTGTATCCATATATAGATTACATGTTACTCAATCAGAACCAGTGTACCATAGCAGAGTATTCCTAAACATATTGGTGAATTGAATACATCCCCCTATCCTTTAGAAAAAGTTATCATAAACTAAAGTCCTCTTACATACAGTTTCCCAAGTTTCATATCATCAACAATCCAACTATACTTGTTGAACCTATGAAACTGTCAGTGACGCGTCCTAGTTGCTTATGCTTTCCTTATTAACTCTTGTCTTTGTCATCCCCGATTATGAGTCTTTATTGCTAGACATTGATAAAATATACAGTTGTTGTTCATGCTGTGTAGCATAAAATAAACATACACATTAATAACTTTTGTATATCAACCCAAACTCTACTAGAAATTCTTGTACGTATTTAAATGTTTTCTATTCAAATTAACTGGCCAAACCCTATATATCCTAGATTTTTTTTTTTTAATTTTAATAGGTAATGTACCATTTTGTAAATTTGTAGTCAAACCTGTGCCTATGCAAACAACTAACAAAATTAGCTAAGTTCATTAAAAACTAATGCCATAAACTATAATTCATGTTTAGACCTCCTAGTTACCAAATACATTAAGATTAAAACCCAGTTATCAAGCGGTCTCTGCTCCTGTCAACATTTCAAGCTACATCTCCCAGAACACATCAATTTAATGCTCTATCGATAAAAAATAAGGAATATAACTGACGGCTTCTTACAAAAGAAACCAAAAGCATGCCAATTTGCAAAATTTACAAGACATTTTTGCTTTGATTTACTCCAAATAGACTAAAAATTGTTATGATTATTAAACTTCTTTTACACATCAGATGAAAGTATACAATGCACTAGTACTCTAGTCTTATTGAGTAAATGGCATCATCCTCCATAGTCCAAAGGAATATTAAATTATGTCTGGATATTAGTGAAAATTTGGTCTAAGTTATTCTCCTAAAAATCTTTTATTGGCTAGATTCAATTTAGGGCATAATAGTTAGTCTAAAATTTTACATTTTTGATGAAATTAGAACAGTAGTGATGAACAATGATGCACTGCAACATTTTAATCCTCCACTATCAAATACGCTAGAAATGCCAATGCCTTGAGGAAAAAAGTGCCAAAAGGGCGCTTCTCAATTTATTTTGCTGTTTGAATTCTTCTATGGAATAAGTATTAACAATTCTCTACATCAATACGGTTTAATTCTTCTCCTATTTAGACAAACCCCAGACGCTCTCCTCAAATTAGATATCGTTGTACAACCTTCACCACTTTCTTAACAAACTCATTCACTTCTTTCCCAATAAACAACTTGCTCAATTTAGAAGCTATACCTATGGACATTGATGTCATGCATGTAACCAACCACACTAAGGCTTTGTTTGGTTGGAGAGAAGTGGAGGGGAAATAGGGGGACGGGAAGAGAAGTTGCACATTTTTATATGTAATTTATGAAGGAAGTTTTGCAACTTTTTTTCCCACCCTCTATTTCCCCTCCACTTCTCTCAAACTAAACAAAGCCTAAGGGATACGGCTTAGTGGTTATTGAAGCCTTTCTATGTTTCTCACTTTCTCAGTCTATAAACCGAGTCTAAACAGACTTTCAAACTATTAACATATAAAAACAGTAATTTAAAAGTAGAATTGATTAAAGTATGAGTTGGTATAAGAAGTGTGGCTTTGAAATTAATTTGCAAGGAAAAGATTTTCCTCGTTTCTTTGATACAGCCAAAAACAAAATAATGGAATAAAAAATAATAATAGCTCCAAATAGGAATATCCCTTTTCTATGATAGTGTTGAGAAGTTATACACAACAACACATAATAATGGAAATTGCATAGCCTTTATCAAGAAACATTTTTAGAAAATTAACTAGACAGCACAACATATCATACCATAATGCAGAGGCATCAATGGACAATGGAGGCCTCTACTAAAGCCCAAAAGATAAACATTCATATGTATTGTCCTTACCATTAGCATCTAAGCAACATGGGCAGAATAAAACGACAAACTGTTAACAGAGCACAAAGGTTGAAACAACTATTCTAGTTATAAATTAATTTCAAATTCAAAAGCCAACAAACTTAACTGCCAATGTACTTCAGATCCCAAAAACATCTCCATTAATATGATGGTAGCAACCTGAAATGACACAAGCAGCATAAGCAACTTGGGAAGTAGAATACGGGGATCAAATAAATAGTAATGTTATTGCAATAATACCGCAGCAATATCTTTGGTTGAAATCTGCATGAAAGCCAAGTAACCGCAAACGATGGCTACTCAATGTTTATTTCCTCGACCCTCAAAACCAGTGTTTCTTGTCTTGTTTCCATCTTTGACTGAGGAATGTTCACTTGGTATTCTACCAAAAAACGAATTTACATAATGAAATAATAAAGGGCTGACTACCAGAGAAAAGTTTAACCATGGGTATATTAAAATAATGAAAACAATTTTAAAGAAATAAAATAACATAAAAAACTTACAATTTTTGTTTCTTCACATTTTGTTTGATGCTTTTAACTATATCCATAGCCGTCCTCTGGTGCTCCCTTGTTTGAGAATGCAAGTCCAAACCTTCAACTGTTTCACAATCAACTCTACATATCCGGCACCAACCCATGCTAGCAGGCTTCCTTCTCACATTATCAAATGACCTGGCTTCTCCCTAAAAAACAAATAGTAAATTATAAATAAAAGAAATCATTAAAATTTCCATCAACAAGAATGCATTTAACTTCTTTTTAAAAGGAAAGGGGGGAAAAACTCAATGCATTCAACTTAGCTATATGATAACAATAACAAGCATAAAAATACCATGTGAGCCATTGAAACTTAACTGGTAAAAATCCAGCATCATTAGGAAATCCAGGAAGAGAAAAGCTGCTCCTGAACCCAGGTTCACCAAGCTGCGGATGACCTGGCCTGTTTCCTTTGCTGAAAGATTCAAAACTTCGAGAGCCAGGATGGGCACCATAAACTATAGGTTCCCCTTGATGCAATTGCCTTGAAAAGTTATGCGGACCAAAATGTTCACCCCTTTGAAATGGACCAGCAAATTCATCTTGGCCAATAAAATTACCATCCCTTGGATGTTCACCCAATCGAAAATTACCAAAACCCTCAAACTCATCTCTATGCAAATGACCAGGCAGACGAGGAAACCGACTATCATGGAATGCAATGCCAAATGGCTCACCAAAATGACGTGCAGGTCTTCCATCAAAATCATCTATATCTGCCTTACCAACAAGCCCACCAGAGAGGGGCCGCATTCTATGGGGAGGCATATCAGGATATTCACCACCAGGACTTCTGGGAGCCATACCGTCCATGTGATGTCTCCCATGTCCAGGACCTAGGCCAAGATAACCAGGGTGGAGAGTAGCACCTGATTTGTTAATGGCCTCATCATGGAAACCAACTGGTCTCTTCCCTGCCTCGAGTGGATCAAATGAATGATTTCCATATCTAGGAACTGGCTCAGTGTCCAAAGGCATCC
>NC_029787.2:13352007-13363674 GCF_000816755.2 Arachis ipaensis
CCTTTCATCCCGGAAACCAAAATCATCAGGAGCATGTACTAGCATATTGGCAGTCAACCCACCGTGCATATCTCTAGAAGGTTGTGCACTAAATCGTGGCCCTCCAATACGAGATGAATTAGATGCACCAGCATGAAAAGGAGGTTCCTGACCTTGATTATATGGCGCTGCAGGTCCAAGAGACTGAGGTTGAAAGTTTTGCCCTGGTGTGCCAAATTGGATGCCAATACCTTGCGGCTGCTTTAACATGGTTGCCTGTCCCAAATGAGGATCATGGGTAGGTACATGATTCCTGACAAAAGTAGAAGAGTGTCCAGAAGGGAGAGGATCATTTGGCCCTGCTGGACGTAGCACCTGTGATCCTAACATTGCAGAAGACCTCTGCTGGACAGCAGCATATTCAGTCATTGGCTGATGTTGCTTACCATGATCAGCAGCAGGTCTTGAAGTGTGTGCATCATCATTATTCACTTCATCAGTTTCAGACTCTTTCTTGGTTTCCATCTTCAGCAGAGGACCATCTTGATTCTCATTGCCCTTGGGAGCAGAATGCTCATTACCGTTATTTTCAGCAACCTCTTCCTTACCAACACTCTGACCCACTGAATCACCATTTTCTAATGAATTGACATTTGGGCCTGAAGTTTTCACGGCATTTTGATCTCCACCATTTTGCTTGTTCCCAGCATCAATAGGCTTTATATCCATTTTGACCTTTTCAGATTTCAACTCATTTTCTGATAACGATGCTGTATAAAAATCTTTAGAATTTTTAGCAAGTTTCCCAGTGGCAGAGTCACTGTGCTGTTCAGTGGCATTGCCTTGCCTTTCATGAGGTGCTGGAGCCCCAGACTGCAAATCAGAAGACAACTGCACTTGATTATTGGTCCCAACCAACAAATTATGGTTTTCAGGCAGGTGGCTGGAACCAGTTTGCCCTGGTCTAACTGGAATGTTATTAGCAGTGTGTGCAAATGGCTGTATTTGTATTGGATGATTGGGGATTGAAGGTTTTCCAACAGCATTTTGGGATTGACTGAGCTGAGTGCTATTTAACGGTGCAGGATTACCTTGTGCGGGTGGAAAAGAATGCCTGGGAAATGAATGTCCTGGACCTTGAGGTCGTAAATGAGAAGACATGGGCATGTGTGCAAAAGGTTGCTGAGCCAAACTTTGTTGAACTGGTTGCAGGGTAGGACGGTGGTTAATTGGGCCAGGTTGTTGATTGGGATTATAAACCGGCGGCTGTTGGATAGGAGGGGTACCTTGGCCTTGAACAGGTGAAGGCAATAAAGCTGGCTGTTGCTGATTAGAAAACATCACTGGAATTTGCTGAGGAAACTGATTCTGCATCAGGACTGGATGCTGAGCATGAGGCAGAGGCCCACTTTGAGCATGCATCTGCATACCATGTTGAGGAGCTCCTGGCTGAGTACTCTGGTGAAGTTGAGGTTGTGGTTGTGGATAAGATTGAAAGCCTGTTACTGCATTTGACGATGCATTTTGTCCTTGAGGTTGGACACTAGGAGTTAGGGACTGGTGAGGACGCATTTGGGACTGAGAAAGATGTTGAACTGGAGCATTAGGGTGTGCTTGTGAATGAACTTGAGGTTGAGAAACAGGATACTTCTGAGCTGGCTGTTGAATTTGAGGCTGTGAATGCTGAGCTTGAGAGTGAGGCTGCTGATAAGGAGGAATTTGCATATGTTGCTGAGGTTGAGGGTGAGGCTGGACAGCATGAGGAACTAGGGGGTAAGGATATGAAGACTGAGGCTGAGAGAGTGCTTGGGTGAGACCCGGTGGATTACTCTGTGGCAGAATCTGACCATGTGGCGTTACAGCAGGTTGAAGCTGCTGCTGTTGTTGGTTAACTTGCATCTGATTCTGTGGTTGCGGAGCCACAGGAGCCGGAACTTGTGGAAGCGGATTAGAAACTCCCTGCGGTTGAAGTTGAGGCTGCACTTGGTGTTGGGCTTGTGGCTGAGGCTGCACTTGGTGTTGGGCTTGTGGCTGAGGCTGCACTTGGTGTTGGGCTTGTGGCTGAGGCTGGGGCTGGGACTGGGGCTGGGACTGAGACTGAGGTTGGGGCTGGCTGTAGGGCTGCTGGTACTGTGGACCTACTGGTTGTTGATAAGGGTAGTAATGTTGATACTGCTGTTGATAAGGATCTTGACCAGGGTATTGCAGGTAGTATTGTTGATATTGTTGCTGCTGATACCATTGCTCTGCAGTTGGTGCAGCAGTCTGAACATTCTGCGTTGGTTGAGATTGAGATGCTGGGTTAGGTAGCTGACTCGAATCCTGCCCAGATGTAGTTGTTGTAACAGCGGTTTGAGAATTCAAAGCTTGTGAAGCCACAGCTCCAACTGGAGCAGCAGTCTGGTTCTGATCAGTAGAGGCAACTGTGCTGGTGGCTGAAGGTTCCTGGGTAACGGCAACCTGCTGTGCCTGACTTTGCACACCCTGTCAACCAAAAAGCATAAGAAGGCAAGATGAGCTACAAAATAAATCAAAAGGATAAATGTAATGCATGAGTGGAACTTACAGGACAACTTTGTGCATGCTCTTGTACTTGTCGATGCACTATTTGGATTCCACACCTATTGCAAACAACAGGTGAATTGCCAAAAACACATCCAGAACAATGTGATGTACACTCGGACAACGTTCCTTGCCATGTGCATCCACTCCTGTGATATAGGCAATGAACAGGTATTTTTCCAATAGTTTCAGCAAGTGCCTTATTCGACTCTGTAAGAGGCTGCAATTAAATTGAGAAAAGCAAGTTCATAAATAGGTAGAAGCCAAACAGCACCAAAACAGGAGCATTTGTAAGTAGAAGCAAGACAAATACCTTAGAATCCGCCTCAGTGACCAAGTAACCATCGTATGGGCAAGCTCTCGTTGTGCTCACTACATATGTCAAGCATGGTTTGCAGTATAAGTGAGTGCATTGTGACTGCATAGCCTCGCTTGGGTACACAAGGAGGCGACAAACTGGACAGAAGTACTCTCCCGCAAGTGATTGAATGTTGACAATGCACTCATTATCGAATCCCATATTGAACTATAACTTTCCCCTCAACTCTAACTGAACATAAACCCTGAACACGAACGAAGCCAATCAACACTACATTCTATCATTAATGAATCAGAGAGAAGCTCATTACTAAAGGAGCTGATAGTGCAACAACAGTACACATTATAGCTAGCACTAGCATATAGCTCAAAGGAAGAAAAACAGCAATGTTAGTTAATATAATCAGATTCGCGAAGGGAACAATCATAGAGCATTCGATTACGAATGAAAACAAGGAGAACAATGAAATAAATGGATTCGGATTAAAGCGGCAATGTCATAAAAATCAAAGATTTCTCGAGAAATGTTCAGAACCTAAAATCTTGATAGGCGTTCCAATTCGAATAACAGAAACCCTCACTGCACAAAAAACCTGATAGGGAAAAGAAAAAAGAATCAATAGCAAGAACAAAGATGATTAGTCATAGAGAAAAAAAGAAAGAAAGAAAGAAAGAAAGAGGAGGTTACCGGGAGCTTGAAGATCGAAGGATCGCTGCAAGTGGCAGTGATTTCGTTTTCGAGAGGAAGAAAGGGTTTGAAAATCAGAGATAAAAGAAGAAAACGAACACACAGAAAGAGGGAATGCGGTTTTGTGTTGTTGAGTATTTAAGAGTGACAGAAACGAATAAGGGTAACAGTGTTTGTTGAGCTTTGCTGCGTTGTGTGTGCAACCTTCCCATATGTCTTTCCGCCATTGAAGAAACGGCGGCGTTGCCTATTCATTTTTTTTCTTTTACCCCAATTTAAAATATTTGTGAGTAAACATCCCAAAACACCTGCCTAGGCTAAGGCTTAGTTTGTTTACTATTTTAAAATGAGTGATGTTATATGTACACTAAAATTAGTCATTAAATTTAGTTATTAGTATAAAATATATGTTAAAATATAAATATACATTGAAAATAAATTAAACACACATGTATGTATTTTTTTTTGGTGACTTAAAAGAAAATAAACAAAAACTAAGAAAGGAAAAAAAAAACAAGAAACTGCTTAAGAAAGGCAGTCCCGCTGAATACTACTCTCAAACTCTTTCCAAGGCAATGGAAGCTCCACTTGGGGAGAAATAGTCCTCATTGCAGTCTTTGCCATGATATCTGCTACTGTATTTGCATCTCTCAAGATCAACCGAAGATCAGCACGCCATTTCCAAGACATGATATCTCGGATTTTTAACACCAAAGGATCAGTAAACCCAGAGTCTTGTCTGTGGTCCAATGCTCGTGAGGATGAAAGATCTCGTTGTTTCTCGAACACCAAATCCACCAGAGACCAGAAAAGAATCTAAAGGGGCGCTGTTTGCTATTATGTAAGAACCAACTCATCAAATCCACTGGTTGATCGGAGATCCCTAAAGCTTGCCAAACAAGTTGGTGACTAATTTTAGTTATTAATTTTAGTGTATAAATAGCATTTTTATTTTAAAATATATAAGAAGAATATTTTCTTTGTTCCAACACTATTTTTATGTGATACTTACAATTAATATGTCAATCGATTCACATTTCGCAATCAGTTGTAATGATTTACTAGTCTAATTTTTTTTATGAGTGAAAGTTGTTAAATATTTTGGGATGGTTGAGGAACACAATAAATAGTCAGTAATATTCACTCATATATATTTGTTTTCATCTTGATATTCAAAATTTACATGCCTTCATTTTGCAAAAATAATTTTATATACAATGTTCTATATCTATTATCACGCAAATAGCATTTTGTAACATTTGATGAGGTATTAAAATGAAATTTGATAAAACTACAAGAAAAGTATGTGCGTGTATATATAATTTTTCATACCTTTTATATTTTTTAAAAAAAAGTGTTGAGTATGAAAGTTTAGATTTTATTTATGACAATTGTAAATGTTACAGTCACGTACAAACAGATTGTAAAAAGAGTTTAAAAGGTATATCTATAGTTGAGAAAATGAACTCTTTAGTAGAGATGTTTTATTCACTACATATAATGGTAGATGACGAGATCGCAATAGCGAGTACGACGAAAATCGTAAATACAATGAAAAAAGTTTAAAATTCGAATTTTTTTAAATTTGGTAAGAATAAATAAGCTGATGCTAAGAATAACGTCAATTTAGATATGACGCATATGAGTACATGTAAGGTAATAAACAAGTGCATGAGGGATAAACAAGAATGTTATGTATATGGTAATTAATAATGTTAATAATTTGAATAAGTAATGGTTTCTTGCAAAAAATGAAAGAGAAAGATGGTCCAAGACTCTTTCTTTAGACAAAGGGCAAGGTTTAATAAAAATAAATATTCATACATTTTATATTTTGAGGGGAAAAAAGTGTTGAGTATAAAAATTTAGATCTTATTTGTGACAATTGTAATTGTTATGGCCATGTGCATGTAGATTGTAAGAAGAGTTCGAAAGATGCAGACAAAATGGAGGAAAAAAACTCTCTAGCAGAGGCGCTCCATCCACCACACGTGATGGTAGATGATGAGATGGTAGCAGCGGGTGCGACGGAAGTTGGTGGTGCAACGGAGGCCACAGGTGCAACGAAGAAAGTTAAAAAATCAAATATTTTCAAATTTGGTAAGAATCAACAAGCTGATTCTAAGAATAATGTCAATCCAGATATGGCGCCTAAGAGCATATACGAGGAAGAAAACAAGTGCACAAGGGAATAAACAAAGATGTTATGCATGGGACAATTAATAATATTAATGATTTGAATGGTCATTATTTTTCGTAGAAAAGAAAAGAGAAAGATGATCCAAAACTCCTTTTTTGTAAAAAAGAGATGGTTTTATAAGCGTGCACGAGGAAAAAACGAGTGCAGAAGGGAATAAACAAAGATGTTATGCATGGGACAATTAATGATGTTAATGATTTGAATAGGTCTCGTAGAAGAGGAAAGAAAAAGATTATCCAAGACTCCTCATTTGAAAAAAGGACAAAGTTTGATAAAACCACAAAAAATGTGTGAATGTGTATGTGTGTGTGTGTTAATGATGTTAATTATTTGAATATGTTATTGTTTCTCGTAGAAAAGGAAAGAGAAAGATTATCCAGGACTCCTTTAGAAAAAAGGACATAGTTTTATAAGCGTGCACGAGGAAAAAAAATAAGTGCACGAAGGACTAAATAAAGATGTTATGCATGGGACAATTAATGATGTTAATGATTTGAATAGGTCATTGTTTCTCGTAAAAAAGGAAAGAGAAAGATGATCCAAGACTCCTCCTTTGGAAAAAGGACAAGGTTTGATAAAAGCATAAGAAAAAGTGTGTATCAAGAAAAGTATGTATGTATCAAGAAAAGTGTATGTAAGAAAAGTGTGTGTAATTTTTCTCGTAGAAAAAGAAAGAGAAAGATGATTCAAGACGCCTCCTTTGGAAAAAGAACATGGTTTTATAAGCGTGCACGAGGGAAAATAATAAATGCATGAGGGAATAAACAAAGATGTTATGCATGAAATAATTAATAATGTTAATAATTTCAATAGGCCATTATTTCTCGTAGAAAAGGAAAGAGAAAGATCATCCAAGACTCCTCTTTTAGAAAAAGAACAAGGTTTGATAAAATCACAAGAAAATTGTGTATCAAGAAAAGTATGTGTATCTGTGTGTGTGAAATTTTAGATCTTATTTGTGGCAATTATAATTATTATTGTTGTGTAGGCAGGTTGTAAGAAGAGCGTGAAAGGTGCATATATGGTAAAAGAAAAGAATTCTTTAGCAGAGGCGCTCCATCTACCACATGTGACGTAGCTGACAAGATTGCAGCGACGGCGGAAGTTCAAAATTTGAATCTTTTCGATTTTAGTAAGAATCAACAAGCTTATTCTAAGAATAACGTCAATCCAGATATGGTGCCTATGAGCGTGTATCAGGAAATAAACAAGGCGTTATGCATAGGGCAATTAATGACATAGTTGTAAATACTTGAATTAGTATATTGATCGTTTAAGATTCTGAACTGATCTGAATTAGTATTTTGACCGTTTAAGAAAATAAACCAATATGAACTAGTCAACAGTTAGCTACGCAGTCAACCAGTTAATACACGTATGCCCACGATGATCCAAAAATAACAGCACATGGGAGTTGAACCTTATAAAAACTTAAGCTGATAGGAGAAGGCAACATTAATGGTTATATCTCTGACAATCACCCCCAAGCAAGAGCCTCTTTTAGGTTTGCTTGATATTTGTATAGGCATTATTTTCTTCTTTATTTATCTTATGCTATTTTTTTACTTTTGGGATTTACCAAAAATCGAAATCTTAACCTTTCAGATATAGAACTCTGATATCATGTTTGGCTCACTTTTGTCAGGGTTAATGTACTCTATAGGGTTAGGATCACAAAAACTCTAGATTCCCTCAAGAATGACGAGAAGACTGTGGAAGCGTGACTTAACCCAACCAACCCAGTCTCTAAGCTCACATTGATTGGTAGTACAAAGGTAAATCTTGACAAATTTAAAATACCTTTTTGAGTATAAAAAAAGCTTAAATATATTGTCCCACGTGAAATCCGGCTTCAAAAGATCACTTGTCATATTGTATCCACGTACAAACTCGATCCTAATCCGATAGAAAGTGCTTTTGGTTATATTTGAATGGCAAAATTCTTAAGGGCTATATGACAGAAAAATAGGCATGAAAGATCGCATTTCCATACTCTCTAGTTGTTTTAAGAACATTCCTTCCTGCAGCATCATTGGCGTAGTCCAGGACCAAAATGCAAACATTCAGAAAAAGTTCATAATCAAAGCATTTATGAAGGTATCAGGATGTCATTGACAAAAATAAACTACAATAATTGCCAAATGGACTCCTCCCAAGTAACCATGTAATGTGTCATAAACTCTTTGTCTTTTTGCCCATAATTTAAGACACCTATCATAGCTTGAAAATTTTCAACATTTGGTACTAGCTAAAGAATGCATTTATTTGCTTGTACATCAGACAAGTTTTTCTAGCTAGTATCATCAATATCCCTCAAGAAAAATGGGTGTAGTATGTGAACACTCTCAGGAAGATATAGTACGTTCAAGCAAGCATATGAGAGATCAATGGAAATTCCACTGAATTTGAATCGCATCAGAGGGACTTTTGCACTCTTGACACAGTAAAACTCTGACACTTATGGCCTACTTTTAAGCATGTCGTGCAAACACAACAAAGAAGTTTTTCGAAAGGGTTGCAAAATAAGGAGGAACACACAAAGCATCAATGTTAGATTCAGCGTTGTGAACTCTTAGGCCATAAGATTCATATGTCAATACCGTGGGAGATGTAGCCGCAATCTGATGCTTTGGTAATCGCCGTTCTACAACGACCTGCTTGATCCATATTGACACAATCTGTTTGAGCTTCTAAATAGCATTCTTTCTTCTCTCTTTCTCTTACATAGAAGGAACAAATCCTTCATTAGCCATAAACTGAAGAAGAGAGATAGATCTTTGGTGATCCATTGGAAAGGTTGAAAGGGAAAGGTTGCAGGGAGTGGAACAAGCACCCCCACAGAACAATCAATAGGCAGAAATAGCGGTGGAGATGGCAGTAGCGGCATCAGAAGATGAATAGGAGGGTCCAAAATGATGCCGCTTAATGAATAAGAATAAGAAGGATAAGGAGAAAAAGGAGAAGAATAGACAATTATAATTGTTATGGTAATGTGTAGGCAGATTGTAAGAAGAGCCCAAAAAGTGGATATATGGTAAAAGCAAAGAACTCTTTAGTAGAAGTGCTCCATCCACCACATGTGCAATGAAGGAAGTTCAAATTTGAATATTTTCAAATTTGGTAAGAATCAACAAGTTGATTCTAAGAATAACGTCAATCCATATATGGCGCCTATGAGCGTGCATGAGTAATAAATAAGGCGTTATGCATGGAGACAATTAAATGACATAGTTGTAAACACTCGAATTAGTATTTTGATCATATAAGATTCTGAACCGATCCGAATTAGTATTTTGACCGTTTAAGGAAACAAACCAATACGAATCGGTCAACAGTTAGCTACGCAGTCAACCAATCAACACTCGTATGCTCAGGGTAGTCCAACAAAACTAGTGAACACGATAGGAAACCCAATTTTCGAAATTAATTCCAAAAATAACAGCACATGAGAGTTGAACCTTAGACAAGCTTAAGTTGATAGGAGAAGACAACATTAATGGTTATATCTCTAACACTCTCCCTCAAACAAGAGCCTCTTTTAGGTTTGCTTGATTTTTGTATAGCCATTATTTTCTTCTTTATTTGTCTTATGCTAATTTCTCACTTTTAGGACTCACCAAAGATCGAACTTTTGACCTTTTGCACATAGAGCTCTGATACCATGTTAGGATCACTTTTGTCGAGGTCAGTGTACTCCGTACGGTTAGGATCACAAAAATCCTATATTCTCTCAAGAAGCATGAGGGAATAAACAAGGACTCAAATTAGTATTTTGTTCATATTATATTCTGAACGATTTCGAACTAGTATTTTGACCATTTAAGGAAACAAACCAATACAAACCAGTCAACAGTCAGCTACGTAGTTTACTAGTCAACACACATATGCCCACAGTAGTCCAACAGAACTAGTGAACACGCTAGGAAATCATATATTGGAAATTAATTCCAAAAATATCAACATATGGGAGTTGTACCTTAGACAAGCTTAAACTGATAGGAGAAGGCAATATTAGTGGTTATATCTCTAACACTCCCCCTCAACTAAGAGCCTCTTTTGGATTTGCATGTTTTTCATATAGGCATTCTTTTCTTCTTTATTTGCCTTATGCTATTTTTTCACTTTTGGGGCTCACCAAGGATCGAACTCTTGACCTTTCGGACATAGAGCTCTGATAACATATTTGGATCGCTTTTGTCAGGGTCAGTGTACTCCGTAGGGTTAGGATCACAAAAACCCTGGTTCCCTCAAGAATGACGAAAAGACTGCAGAAGCGGGACTTGACCCAACCAACCAGTCCCCAAGCAAACATTGATTGGTATTATAGAGGTAAATCTTGGCAAATTTGGAATACTTTATTGAGTATGGAAAAAGCTCAAATATATTGTCCCATGTGAAATCTGGCTTCAAAATGTCCCTTGTCATATTGTATCCACGTACAATCTCGGCCCTGATGTGGTAGAAAGTGCTTTTAGTTATATTTGAATGGCAAAATTCATAAGGGCAAGATGGCAGCAAAATAGACATGAAAGATCGCATTTTCATGTTCTCTAGTTGTTTTAGGAACATTCCTTCCTGTAACATCACTAGCGTAGGCTATGACTAAAATGCAAACATTCGGAAAAAGTTCATAATCAAAGCATTTATGAAGACATTAGGATGCCGTTGACAAACATAAGCTGCAAGAATTGCCAAATGGACTCCTCCCAAGTAATCGTGTAATGTGCCATAATTTAAGGCACTGTATCATAGCTTGAAATTTCTCAACATTTGGTACTATCTAAAAGATGCGTTTATTTGCTCGTACACCAAACAAGCTTTTCTAGCTGGTGTCATCAATATTCCTCAAGAAGGATAGGTATAGTATGTCAACACTCTCAGGAACATATAGTACTTTCAAGCAAGCATATGAAACATCAATGGAAATTCCATCGACTTTGAATCGCATCAAAGGGACTTTTGCACTCTTGACACAGTAAAGCTCTGACACTTCTGGCCTACCTTTAAGCATGTCGTGCAAAACAACAAAGAAGTCTTTCGAAAGGGTTGCAAAGGAATGAGCAACACACAAAGCTTCAATGTTGTGGTAGATGTAGCTGCAATTTGATGCTTTGGTAATCACCGTTGTACAGCGACCTGTTTGATCCATATTAACACAATCTGTTTGAGCTTCTGAATAGTATTCTTCCTTCACTATTCCTCTTCCATAAAAGGAACAAGTCCTTCATCAACCATAAACTGAAGAAGAGACATAGACCTCTGGTGATCCATTGAGAAGATGAGAGAATAGTTGAAAGAAAAAAGTTGCAGGGGTGGAATAAGCACCCCCGTAGAAGGATCAATAGGTAGAAACGGCGATGGAGGTGGCAACGGTGGCGGTGGTAGAGGAAGAATTCGAGGGTCCAAAACAACGTCGCTTAATGAATAAGAATAAGAAGGAGAATGAGAAGAATAGGCAATTATAATTGTTATGATTTGTTATGGTTATATGTAGGCAGATTGTAAAAAGAGCCCAAAAGGTGCAGATATGGTAAAAGAAAAGAACTCTTTAGTAGAGGCGCTCCATCCACCACATGTGACCGAGGGAATGAGTGCAATGAAGAAAGTTCAAAATTTGAATCTTTTCAAATTTGGTAAGAATCAACAAGAATTTATATCTACACCTATGCTGCCAATCTACTATAGCTCTTATTGTGCACTATGCGAATAATTTTATACATATTCTTTCCCATTTTATTTCTTTTTGGTCAACATATTTCTATGTTAGCCTTTTAATTATATAATTCTTAAAAATTCTTTCATTAACTTCAAAATTTAAATCCATAAACTTTTATTTTTAGTGAAATATATTTATTACTTTGACTAATTTTAAATTATTATATTATCATCTATATTTATTTTATAAAAAATGAATTTATTT
>NC_029787.2:13363701-13365047 GCF_000816755.2 Arachis ipaensis
TATAGTATGTATATATATATATATATATATATATATATATATATCATACATTTAATATTTTGAGAAAAAGTATTGAATATGAAATTTAGATCTTATTTGTGACAATTGCAACTGCTATGACTATGTGCAGACAAATTGCAAAAAAAATCCAAAATGTACAGATATAGTGAAAGAAAAGAACTCTCTAATAGAGGCGTTTCTTCCACCACATGTGACGATAGCTGACGAGATCATAACTGCAAGTGCGACGAAAGCCAAAGGTGCAACGAAGGAAGTTCAAAATACGAATCTTTTCGAATTTGGTAAGAATCAATGAACTGATTCTAAGAATAACATCAATTCAAATATGGCACCTATGAGTGTGCATGAGGAAATAAACAAGGACGTTATGCATGGGGTTAAATAGGTCACTATTTCTCAAAAAGGAAAGAGAGATGGTTCAAAACTATTTTTTGGACAAGGGGCAAGGCCCACCACTGAAAAGCTCACATTCTAGAAAAACAAAAATGTTGTATGGACAAAAAAAAAATTTCTTTCTCAATATAAAAATGCTCACTCTTCTTCCAAGTTAGGACCAAATGAATTTTCATTAAAAATAATAATATTGTGATAAGACAAATTGAAACTAATTAACTTGATACTTTCTCATCTAAAACTTCTTCACAGCATAAGCATCTTTGTCCCATACTTCTGGAGACTATGCAATAAAAAGGGTTCAAGGTCTAATTATTGATAATGAAAATGGTAACAAGCATATTCATGCAATCAATGCTTAATTCTAGATTGACTTGTGAATCCTTTTAGAATAGCAGTTAAGAAATACCTACAAAAGATTCCAATATCTAAGTCAATAGGTATGTGAGTTGAGTAAATGTAACTTAGACTAAAATTTACCTGAGACATGTGAATATTTATAAAATAACTTGGTATTGTTTGGTTGCGTTGATGATGGACAATTATCTCCCCAAAATATGAATAACTTAGCATAGTCAGTAATTATAAGAGAGTTTCTTACTCGATCCTCAAGTTCGGTAGAACCTCAGGTCATGGAGTCCGAGATCGGATCCATACCAAGTTTCCTAGGATATTGGACCCGCTTGAATTTTTTGCTCAGCTTATTAGACTAGGTTGGTCATAAAGGATCTTGGTTGGTTCTGCGTATTGAAAAATGCAGATTTAAGCCTTATTGTCTTGGGCCTGGATAAGAACAACTATCTTTAATATATTTTTTTTATTTCTCTCGGGCTCATTATTTGCATTTTCTCTTTGTCTTATTTATTTTATTTTTCTATTTTTTAAAATTATTTTTTAGCAAAATAATAAATATTTTTTTTAAAATAATCGTT
>NC_029787.2:13365701-13377458 GCF_000816755.2 Arachis ipaensis
TTTGCTCATTATCTCCATTTAAAAAGAAACAGCTACTTCATTAACAGTGATTTTTTTAATAAAAATCTTTAGTGACTACAAATTATTTAACCTAAAAAATAGAGATGCTCATAGATCAGATTATATTCATAAATTTATGGTATTTATCTATATTTGAGCCACAATTTGCAAATATGACTCGATCTACAAGACGATCAGATCGAAACAAATTCGATTCGTACTCTAATCGGATCAGACCGGATCACATATATCCCATATATATCTACGGATCTAATTTGTATGTCCATACAAAATAATAAATAAATAATATATATGTTGTATTTATATTTTATTTAAATTAATAATTATTATTCATATATATTGTATTATTTTATTTTTGTTATTTAAACAAGTTTAACTATATAATCTGATATGCGAACATTTTTACCAAAAAAGGGGTCTTCCCTTCATCCAATTATCTTGTTGAATTACACCAATTTGGCTACCATATTTACTTTTTAAAGTATTTAACTCTCTTCATATGAATTTTAATATATTTCTTTTCATATCGAGGGTGGCACATAGCGAGCTAGCCGGCCATGCCGGCGGAAGCAATAATGGAGAGAGCGGAGAGGGGCATGCATCGGGTGAAAAGGAGGGGATTAAAAGAGACAGTAACAAGACTCAAAGTCAGCGGATATCATTCAAACATAAAGTTGTTGATGCCTCGGCAAGGAGAGTTTTGGAGGTTACTGATTCTCTCTTTATGGGGATAAGATGGCTACAGTAGTTAGTAAGTAAGGCGATTCGAAGATACCAACTGAGACGTTCACTGAAGAAGCAAAAGAGATATTAGCAGAGCCCTACAAAGATGCCATCGTGATCAAAGTTCTTGAAAAAAAAATTTTAGCTATACGGCGATCACATACAGGCTTAAAAGTGTGTGGAGAACCAAAGGAGGACATGAGGTACTAGATGTCGGTTTTGGTTTTGGCTATTTCTTAGTCAAATTTGATCTCTTGGAGGATAAAGAAAAAGGTCTCCTTGGAGGACCGTGGATGATTACTGGTAGTTATGTTGCGGTTAAACCTTGGAGTTCTTCATTCAGATCTTGTGAAAACACTTTTGGGTCTACCATAGTTTGGATAAAAATCACAGGTTTAAACATTAACTATTTCCGTAACAAGAGAATGTGCGAAAGAGAACAACAATGGCATTAGGAAGGAAAGCACGGTGAAGGAGAAAAATTTGACGTCATTATTTCCGGTGGATAATAACGAGAAAACGGTGGAAGGTAGTCAAATCCCAGTAAGAAATCAAAATTCAACTTCTGAATTTGGAATTAATGTCAAATCAATTCCAATTATGGAGAAGCATGGAGCAGCGAATCTTGTGCATGATAATATGCAAGAATCACGCATGGATAGGGATACTCATGCAAAAGAGGGTGAATGTGTTACAGTTAGTAGAAAAGGCAAGAAAAAAGTGGGTAAAGGCCCAAAAGTGGTGCCAAAAAAAGCCAATGTAGCAATATGCTCTAATTTGGTGAATAAGAAATTTTCTTTTGGGTCTAATAACATGCATGCTGGATCCTCATCAAATACAAAGGTGGGGCCTAAGAAAAAGAAGGATCTTCCATCCACACTTGGCTCTTTGGGAACAACTCAGGTGGTTTTCAAGGATCAGAGTACTCCCTTTTTTAAAACAGGGCACAAAAAGCAGCGTCCTATTTCGCTTCAAAACTCACATACTAAAGTATTGTCAATAGATTCTCGAGTACAAAAAGAGATTGATAAAGCTAGTGCAATAACAAACTTGGAGAACCAACTTCAACAGAAGGAATGATGGTTCTGCGGCGCAAGTCCAAGAGAAGACACTTGGAGACAGGGGTTCATCAACGTGAGGTAGGATGATTAAACATTTCAATTATTTAATTTATTTTTTTGGATTGTGACCATTTAAATATTATTAGTTGGAATGTAAGGGGGCGTCAAATAAGATGTCTTGGGTGCACTGTAAAGAGTTGGTACGAAAATTTCAACCAACTTTTTTTATTTTAGTAGAAACTCATATTGGGTTTGAAACTATGAAAGAATTTTGGGGGAGATTAGGCTATTATCCTGTAGGGATTGTAGATGCTATTGGACACAAGGGAAGAATTTGGTTCCTCTCTACTAATTTAAAATTTTCTTGTAAAATTCTTTGGGCTATGAATCAATGTGTAACTTTGGAAATTGATGGTGGTGGGAGAAGATGGATCTGCAGTACAGTTTATGGCAGCCCTCAAGCCACTAATATAGTAGAATTATGGAGTCATCTGCTTGATATTAATTTGTGCATTTAGGACCCATGGGTAGTGGTTGGGGATTTTAATGATATTTTGAGTGTTCATGAGGTGAAGAGGGGTAATTTCTATTCGAATCGCAGTAGTATCTTTGCAAGTACTCTAGATTCTTGTGGTCTTTTGATCTGACAATCTCTGGAAGACGGTTTACTTGGTTCCGTAAAGTTCAAGGAAACAAAGAAATTGCAAAGAGATAATGGCGCCTTTTTTTCCAAAAGCTTTTATTGAAGTTCTCAACCGTTCTCACTCTGATCATTGTCCCCTGCTTATCCGATGTCAAGGAGTTCCTATCAAGAAAGAAAACTGGCCTTTTAGATTCCAAGCGGCATGGGCAATGCATCATGATTACAAGGCTATTGTTCAAAAATCTTGGGATAGTACAGACTTTGGCATCCATAGGAAGTTGTTGGGGGTTCAAGAAGCTTCGTTGGAATTCAACTCTACGGTCTTCGGCAATATTTTTATTAAAAAGAGGGAATTAGAGGCTTATTTGAATTGTATTCAACGGAAAATGAAAGCTGACGATGATCCGATTTTGAAGCATAAAGAGGAAGAATTGAGAGCTGAGTATAATCTAGTTTTGGCCCAGAAAAATTGCTTTGGTACCAAAAGTCAAGAGATCAATGGGTTCGGTACGATGATAGAAATACTAGCTTTTTCCATATGTAAACCATCCTTAGAAGAAAATCTAACAAGGTACATGGGTTGCTGGTCAGTGATGGTCCTGGTCTGATGATCCCGAAGTTTTGCAAAGAGAGATTGTTCATTTCTTCAAAAATATTTTTTGCTCTACTGAGCCTGTTGGGGGTTAATTGCATGGGAGAAATTCCTATGCCATCTCTTAGCCAAGATGTTTGTGATAATTTGTCTAAACCAGTAACAATATTGGAGGTTAAAGAAGCTCTAGATAATATGAGCTCGTTCAAAATTCTTGGGCCGGATGGTTTTCAAGTTTTTTTCTTCAAGGAATATTGGGATGTGGTGGGTCATGAGGTGTGGCGTACTGTTTAGAAAGTATTTTTAGGGGAGACGTTAAGCCATTCTTTGTTGGAAACTTTTATTGTTCTTATCCCTAAGTGCGACCCTCCAACTAGATTGAAGAATTTTTGACCAATAAGCCTTTGTAATGTAATTTATAAGCTTGTGACTAAAGTGCTGGTTAATAGATTACGACCATTTTTAGATGAGATTGTTAGCCCAACTCAGGGAGGGTTTATTCATGGTAGAGGAGCGCCTGATAATATTATTGTCGCTCAAGAAGTTCTTCACTTTCTTAAGTGGAAAAAGTCTAGAAAAGGAGCTATGACTTTTAAGATTGATTTATAAAAGGCTTATGATAGAGTTGATTGGAATTTTCTTGAGCACACTCTTGAATCTTTTGGCTTTCCTTCTCTAATTATTCGACTTGTAATGAATTGTATTCAGGTCTCAAATCTTTCCATCCTTTGGAATGGGAATAGATTGGACAGCTTCCAACCTCGCAGAGGGCTCAGGCAAGGAGATCCAATTTCTCCTTATTTATTTATTTTGTGCATGGAGAGATTGGCGTGCTTCATTTGCAAACAAGTTGACGAGGGTATTTGGGATGGTGTGGCTGTTTTTAGAGGGGGACCTAGAGTTTCTCACTTGATATTTGCAGATGACCTCCTCCTTTTTTGTAAAGCGAAAAAAAATCTAATTCAGAATGTTGTGCACACCTTGGAGTTATTCTGCAAAGCTTCAAGTATGAAGGTTAACATTGAAAAATCTAAAGCTATTTGTTCTAAAAATATCTCTAATAGAAAGAAGGAAATGTTGTCTGGTGTTTCTCATATTTCTTTTACTAGTGACCTAGGCAAATACTTGGGGGTGAACCTTAATCATCATCGAGCTGCTAGGTCTATTTTTTCGGACTCTTTAGAGAAGATCAAGAATAGGCTGGCTAGTTGGAAAGGTCGGCTCCTTAACAGAGCAGGCAGGCTTTGCTTAATTAAATCTGTTGCTTCTTCTCTTCCTATTTATCAAATGCAAGTGACTATTTTTCCTATTTCAATTTGTCAAAAGATTGATTCTGTGTTTAGACAATTCTTGTGGAAGGAAAAGGTGGGGGAGCGTTGCTTAAATTTGGTCAAGTGGAGCAAAATTTTCACTTCAAGAAAATATGGAGGCTTGGGAATTAGAGATACCCAATGTGTAAATTTTGCTTTATTAGGAAAGCTTGTTTGGCAATTACTGCATAATAAAGATAAGCTTTGGGTAAGAATTATGTTGGCAAAATATTTACCTGAGAGTTCTTGCTTTTCACCCAATTTTTTTAATAATGTTTCAAGCACTCGGCGAGCGATTTATAAGACAATAGAAAAGTTTCGTGATGGTTTTGATTGGTGTACAGGCAGGATGTCTCAATCCTTTTAGTATCATGCTTGGCGACCATGTGGAACGCTAGCTCCTTTGGTTTCTTTTATGCACATTTCTGATTCTCATTTGAAGCTAGAAGGTCTGACACCAAACATTGGCGATGGGATATTCTTTGCACAATGATTCTAGAAGATGTTGAACTTGATTTGATACTCTTTGATCCTATCAAGCTGGCAGGAGATAAAACAGGTTGGTTTTGAACAAACTCAAATACTCTCACCTACTCGACTAAAAGTGGGTATGAATGGCTATTGAAGAAGAAATTTGGCTGGAATGATAATGAAAATTGGCTTTGGCTTTGGCAATTGAGAATATCGGAGAAGATAAAGTGTCTGCTCTGACTTTGCCTCAACAACGGAGTTTTCACAGCTAGTTACCGGTTTCAAAGAGGTCTTGCCACTTCTGATTTTTGTCAGAAATGTTATCTTGCTCTAGAGGACAACCATTGTTTTAGGACTTTTTTTTACCAAAGATATGAGACTCGAACCCGCAACCTCTTAATTGAGTATGGGGAGATTATGTCATTTGAGCTATTACTCATTGGCACCATTGTTTTAGGACTTGCCAAAAATAAAAATATAAATTATATATATATATAAGAATAAAAAACACAATTATAAAAGTGTATAATGTCAAACAAACAGTTGAAAAAAATATAAATAATAAATAATAAAAAAATAGAGCTCATATAAATAGAAATAATAAGAATTTTATAAATAATACAATAACATATATAAAGGATAAAGTTGGTAAAATATAAATAAATGGTTAGTATCTATGGCTAAAAGCCCGTTAAGAAAATGCAGAAGTTAAAAATAGTTGCTTCTAGTAAACATGATTTTGGCAGCAAAATTACTTCTGCCTTGATGAGAAAAAAATTTGCTAAACCAAAAGTTGAAGTTTTTAAGAAATTTAAACGTGCTTCTTTCCTTCTAACGGATTTTCTAAACACACCTTTAGACATTATTATTATTATTAGAGAGGAGTGCTACTCTTTATCTTAGATTTTTTTTTTGTTATGTTCAGTCCAAAAAAAATATTGTGTAACAATTTTTTGTTTAGATTTATGTTTTTCCTTCTGAAAAGCCAAAGAGGAAGGAGGGTACAAGTACACCTGAAGTCTTGAAAGTTTCCAATAAACAAACTCGCGGATAAGCTTACAAAGAGAGTCACAGAAGACACTATTCCGAGCTCATTCCTTGAAAGGCAAGGCAGAATCTGTGTAAATTTTCTCCTCTTTCTGCGTGCTTCTCCTGGCATATTGTTCCATACAACTATGTTACGCATATCTAGTGTTCGATAAAATGACTCTGCTTATTTTTCTCCACTTAACTGCAAGATTATCAAGTTAACGGCCAGCCCAAGTTAACTACTACTGGTTTAGGTCCCCAAATTGAGGTTAACACTCTAATAGTTGAGTTTTGCGATTTAATTTAACCTGAGCTAATACGAGTTTGTGTGAACTCTTGAGTTTGATTACCTTGGTTAAGTGCAATTGTTACCGTACAAGTTCAATTAAATACCACGTAAGAGGTGTTTTGTTTTGTTTTCACGGACAGGTGCCAGAGACACCAACCGGGGCTATGGTTTGTTTGTGAAAAGGGATGATGAAGTTTGCAGGGTACTCCTTGGGAGTTTCATTTGCTCCCATAGGCTCAAATGTCTTTGCAAAAAGTTTCAGATTCCCAATAGTTGGTAGCATATATCGTGGGAATTTGCGAAGTTCAAGGTTGTTTTCTGCTTCTTGTTGGAGAGAACAATCAAATGGAAAAAATGGGGTGGTTGCAAAACAGTATCTTCCACCTTGGTTTAGGTTGGTACCATGGTTTCTGCATTTTCAGCTATCTGGTTGTGCTAGCTATTTGTATGCTGATTTTATTGACCTGATTTGTTTTTGTGTATTGCTTTTTTGTTGGTTGAATTGAACTATTTCAGTGTTGCTCCAATGATGGATTGGACGGATAATCACTATAGGACTCTAGCACGCCTCATATCGAAGCATGCTTGGCTCTACACTGAGATGATTGCAGCTGAAACGATTGTTCATCAAAAGGACAACCTGGTAACTGTAAAGAAAACTCTACTCATTAAAAGAAAACAAAAAAGACCAGGAGCTCTGGTGCTATAAGACTAATGTCATGGTTGCAATTTGTGTAATGTCACTTTGTTGTCTGAGTTTTCTGTGGTAAAATATATTGCCTAACTAGTAGTGATTAAAATTTAGCTTAGAAGTTGACTGCTTATCTCTTAATGCTGGGTGTATGTATTTGTGTAGAGCCAAAATCGTTGGGATGATATGCAACGTTATCACTTCTGTATGAATTGCTACTGAACAACTAATGATTACATTTTATGTTTTATTTCTATTTCTATTCTGCTCAGGACAGGTTCTTGGCATATTCTCCAGATCAGCATCCCATTGTGCTTCAAATCGGAGGGTATATAGAAAATTTGGCAAAAGCAACTGAACTTGCTAATGCTTATTGCTATGATGAGATCAATTTAAAGTTCGTATATTTTCCTTTCACCTTAAATCTCACTTAAAAGTTTCACTGATTTATGCCAACATCTCTGATGGAGACCCTCCCTTTTTGTTGTTTAATTTTAATTTTAATGACCAGCTGTGGATGCCCTAGTCCAAGGGTAGCTGGACATGGATGCTTTGGCGTGAGCCTTATGCTTGACCCAAAGGTTAGAAAATGACTGTTAATTAAATATGAGATCCAAACAGAATCAATATACAAATCTTCACCATCAATTCACTTTGATATTGAAATCTAATTTATTCAAGGAAAGTTTGTTGCTGAAGCTATGTCGGCAATTGCTGCCAACACAAATGTACCTGTTAGTGTCAAATGTCGCATTGGAGTGGATGATCATGATTCCTATGATCAGCTATGTAAGATTCTTCTTGCTATTATAGTTGAAAAACTATAAGATTAGGATTTTATGAATTGGGTTCGAGTAAACCTGATATATGTTAGTTTATGATATATTTCAAGAGCTTTTGCAGCTAAAAATATGCTCGAATAGTGTTCAATATCTTGCATTCATAAAGTAATTAAAAAGGGGATATCCAGTGGATTTGGTACATGATGCTCACTGCTTAATATCTCAAATTGCTGCTGTTTCTTGTTACCATTAAATCAAAATTATGAGTTGAAGAAGCCAGTTGTGACATGCCAAGAGGTGGTAGGAAGTATTGCAAATGAAATCATGATTGCTATAGTAACAATGGGGTTGAGTTGGGTTGCTAACCCCTTAGTAGATTTGTGCATCTTCAATTGAGAATAGATTAGAGAACAAACTTATAAAACCTTTCCTTGTCACTTGTGCCAATCTGAAATCAGTATTATTTTTTGTTTCTTCACCCATTTGTTAATGATGATAACTTATGCCAATCTGAAATCAATATTATTTTTTATTTCTTCTACCCATTTTCTTAATCATTATAACGCAATTGAACAAGACCAACAGTGACAACAACAAAACCTTTTCTCAATAAGTGGGATTATGTACATGGATCAAATAATGTGATAGTTATAATATAGCATATAGCAGTTTGAGCACCGCCAATTCAGCAATTGCTTCTTTTAATCCCTGTTATTTTGCAAATTTCTAGTATTCTTAAATATGCTCAAATACCGTTGTCCTAAAGTTAAATGGATCTCTATTATACACTGCTAGTGATGGTATTTAGATTTTAGTTATAATTCATTCAATAAAATATTTAACATACTTTTTTTTTGCAGGTGATTTCATTTACAATGTTTCGTCTTTCTCTCCCACTAAGCATTTCATAATTCACTCAAGGAAGGCATTGCTCAATGGCATTAGCCCAGCTGAAAATCGGAATATTCCTCCACTAAAGTAAGTTCTAGTAGAAATTGACTTTTGCAATCATATTATATATTGGGTCACCAATGATCTTTCATGCTCTCTAATGCAGATATGAATATTTTTATGGCCTCTTACGTGATTTTCCTGACTTAACATTTACAATCAATGGTGGCATTTCTGGTATTGATGAGGTGAACTCTTGTCATGCTGATCAGTCTTTGTTTATTGACTCATATTCCTAAGTATTTAAAGGAATTTTCCAGTACTCCATTCTCTTAAAGCATATACATACTGTTCAGGGCCTTTACCTGTTTTATGGGGATTTTGATTGTAGGTCAATGCAGCTCGAGAAGCTGGTGCTCATGGTGTTATGCTTGGACGTGCAGCATACAATAAGTATGTCTTATAAACAAATATTTTATATTTCCGTGTTTGGCTTTCTTGATAACTCAAACAAACAAGATGCTGCTTTTTTATAAAAAGAGGAAAAAGAAATCCATTCTAAAAGCTTAAACTGTTATGTGAAACAATAGAAAATGTTGTATATTTCTCGAAATGTTTTCTTGGTTGAACCTTCTTGTTGTTGCTAATGTACATTGATACATGGTGGCTTGAATAACATTGTTGATAATCATACCAGTCCATGGCATATTTTGGGACATGTTGATACTGCAATTTATGGTGCACCACGCAGTGGTCTCACACGTCGTCAGGTTCATTTACAGAATTTTTGGCTTTCCACTGCTACATCCTCTCCAACTTTGATAGTTACCTTTTCACATTACTGAGTTTCCCATTATTTTTCCCTTTAATTGCTTATTTCTCATATAATTAAGGTACTCAAAAAATATCAAGTCTATGGAGATTCTGTGTTGGGAAAATATGGGCACAAGCCAACTGTGCGAGATATTGTGAAGGTGAGGGGGATATGTAACTCTGTCAGTTAGTTTCCTAATTTGTCAATTTCCTACTTTCAAGTTTCAACCATTTACCTGTTCTCATTGAAGGGTTTCTGTTTTGTTTTAAGATTTTTTTTCTTTTCTTCCATTTCATTTACAAAGCTATATATGACATGCACATTTTCACCAGCAATTTACTGCTATTATATTGATATAATCTATTCTGTTACTGCAGCCTTTGCTCAATCTTTTCCATTCAGCACCTGGAAATGGACTTTGGAAGCGCAAAGCAGATGCTGCTTTCCGAAGTTGCACGGTAAAGTTGATGCCCAACGAAATGTGTCTTCTGTATATAAAGTACTTAAATAGTTAATCAAAGGAGAAATTCTTGTATGCTTCTCTAATTGGATTACTAAGATCTTGGGTTACATCCATTCCTTAATATCTTCAGTTTTTGTATTAATTGTTTCATATGCTAACAGAATTCTTGTGCTATCCAGACAATTGAATCATTTTTTGAAGAAACCCTTGTAGCAATTCCTGACTTGGTATTGGATTCGTCTGCTGTGGAACCACCGCCTGGCCGTGGTGATCTTTTTGCCAACATAGATAGTTTACTGCCTCCTCCTTACAGAACAAGAGAAGAAGAGATCGTTTTATGCGCTTAGGCTTGCATGTAGTTCCCAAACCCAAGTTCTAGTAGTTACCATCTTTCCCCATCTTTGTGAAATGAAAATGATAGTATCATTCAACAGAACAGCTTAATACAAGATAAATTCATTAGTTATCTATTTGTAAGCAATTGATTTTGAAATGTAATCCATGCCTCCTCCTCCTTGTGGGGTTTGCTTTAGTTGTGGAATCTTTTAGGGGGTGTTTAAATATAATGTTGGGTGGTTCATATTTACTTGTAGTTTATATCAGATAAGAAGCTCAAACCCCTTTCCTTTGGAAAAAATAAAAAAGAGACAAAGAAAAAGAAGAGGGAAGGGGAGGGGGATATAAATTTGAAAGCTAATACAATCCTCATTTTTCTGATCCTCCGAAGTCCTAGTCAGCATTTCATAACACTAAACTTCTCAAGGCCACATGTTTCCAAAGGATCAATTATTCAACGTGGCAATAATCTATTGGACACACTCATAAACTAGATAAGATTGTGGATGTCCCAACTAGTTCCTTCTTTATGACTTACATTCCATATATTTCTTTTATGATCTAACTTAACTACTTGCCGGGTAGAGAAGCTACTAACTAGTTCAGACTTCAGAGCTCAGGTTAACGTTGCAGCAATGGCATCATCAGTCACCATGACAGCATCATTCCTTGGCAGCTCAGCCCTCAGCAACCGGTCTCCGGTGGCAACCCCGAGGAGGGTGGTTGTAGCAAGTGCTGCCAAAGCAGTTGAAGGTGAAAAAATGGTTAAGGTAAGTTATGAGGACAAGGAAGGAAGCAACAACAATGGAAGGAGGAACATGATGTTTGCTGCAGCTGCAGCTGCTGTTTGCTCTGTTGCTGGCATGGCTGTGGCTGATGAACCAAAACGTGGCACCCCAGAAGCCAAGAAAGCCTATGCACCAATCTGTGTCACCATGCCTACAGCTAGGATTTGTAACAAATGAGAGTACTATAGGATTTTCTTTCACTTGTATTTTGCTTTGAAAATGAGTGATGGGGTTCTAATGTAATGTAATGCTTTGATTTCACATGATTCTCTTTGATTCTATGCATTAGCTGTTCATGAAAGAATCACTGCGCCTTATTTTTTGGTGTCTTTGGGTATTCTTAGTTTAATGGTCAATAAGGAAAAATGGTTAGTTAAATTTCTATTTATAAGAAGTTGGAACCAATTCATAGAAGAAATATTAGATTTGCTTTATAGAAAGATGAATGAAGACTATATTGTGATATTTTACTAGAAGCCGTTTGTAGAAAGGAACTGTTTCTAATGTTCTCATGAAACTTAAATCAACTTTTTCCCCCATCAATAAGGATAATATTTTTTAGCCAAACTTAAGCGTAACACTTAAGATGATAATAACAAGAACTTAAAAGTTAAAACTATAACCCCCTGTACACAATTTATTTTCACATCACCAATTTTCAGGATTTATTGGATTCATGTCATTTGGTTACAGTAGAGTTGATCTAATATTTTTCCGAATTCCAATACTATTTTTTTTCCTTTCGTTAAGAGAATAAAAGTTGAATTACTTGAATCAACCAAGTTTCGTAATTTGTCTTTCAAATAACATTTTATTCAAAATATACCAATGTTCGCACATCAATTATTGGTAA
>NC_029787.2:13377479-13389871 GCF_000816755.2 Arachis ipaensis
TTTAATTATTTTATTGTATTTTAAAATCTTTTAAAGAGTGTCGTTTATATCTTTTGGATTACTTTTGTTAATGCGAAATTTTTGGATACTATTTTGATAGTTTAAAAAAAACACTAAGTAGCTTATAGGTTATCTTACTAGCTATGATGAGTAAACATAATTATATTTGTATGTGCATCTTAGTACCTTAGTACAATAATAAGTAATTGATGTATTAAAAGAACTAATAATGTATCTATTAATTTATCCTTTTACACTAAAAAAAATTGAATTCAAATGTTAGAGATTATAAATTTTATTAGAAGATATATAATAAAAATAGAATAATCCATGAGAATTTTGATGATGAATGATCCCACAAGAAAATTTTAAATTTTAGAGTGTTTGGATGGAATAAGGGTTTATTTGGGTGAGCTTTTAAAAAAGATTTTTTTTTTAGTTATTTTTTTTAAAAAGATCTTATGTAATAAAAGTAAGAGCACCGCTAAGGGCCAGCAGTTTTCTAACTTTCGGGCCAGCAAACAACCAGCATTAGTAATTTTATACCTCAAACAAAATAAAGCCCAAATACATATAAAGAGCGTGTACTCACACTCCTTTACCATGCTCTCTTCTTCTTCCCCAAAATTTTACACAGTCTCTCCTCTACACTCTTGCGCGCCATCTTTGTTGCTCTCAATACTGGAGCACGCTCAACACGAATCGGCATTTTTGAGCTCGCTGTCCATCCCAAGTAGCGTCTCCAATAGCAGCGGCGTTACTCTCTGCAACAGCATCTCTCAGCTCTCTATCCATTCTTCTTCGTTTCTAGTAATACGTGATGCTTCTGCAAAATTAATCTGAAGGTTAATGAGTTTTGATTTTTGTTCATTTATTGCTTTCTTCAACTCTTACCTTCTTGCTGTCCATCAATTTGTATCCATTCAAAACATGCAACGAGAAATTCATAATGGTACCCAAAAATATTACTCAATGTTTCCTCTCTATTTATGAAAAATCTTTAAGTACTCTATAATACAATTTCTTTTGATTTTGATTTTGATTAATCATATCTAGTTTATGAAACTTAGGTACTTTTAATTTATAAATCTATGAAAAAATTCATTAAGTTATTATCTTAGCAACACCATTTTCATGAGTAAATTGCCCACCACCTGTTTGAGAAATTACCGCAATACCACGAGCAAATGCAAAAAAATCCGTCCCTCCAATAACCCTTAACTCTTTTCTTCTTCTACCTTTATTATTACTTTCTGGGGTGATACTTTTTCTTTAGCCTAAACACTTAATAGTAATAGTGTACTAACAACTGAGATAATAACTTGAATTTTTTCAAAAGATTTATAAATTAAAAGTTCCAGCAATATTACTATTATGATTCATCTGCATTCAATGTCATGTGTTTTTTATATGTGTTTGTGTTAATAATATGTTTCTTAATAATATGCAGTGATTATTTGAAATGGAAAAAGATCCAGATATTAAGATGCCCCGAAGAAGTACAAATTCAAAGAAATCTGAAACAGGAATTAGAAGAAAAATGCAGCAAAAAACTTTTGAAGAACTAGAATCTCGGGTATGCACCCATTTCTTCCGTAATATTGCGTACCTTTCTGCTGAGATAGTTCCTAACATCTTTTTCCATTAAGTTTATCTTAGAGAAACCCCGCTTCACCCACCAATACTTGATATGTTTTGCTTGTTCTCACACCTGCTTCATCATTCCTCTCAATGACTCGACACATGTGCATAGTCATCTTCCTATTACGTGTCAACAATTTTGCCATCTCTGGATCACAAGGATGTGAATGATCCAAACACACCTTCGATATAATTGAAAGACCTTCCTTATTCAACCTAATAGAAATCCTTGCGGGGCAATTGTAGTTGGTTCTAAGGTTGGTCTTTTCTATTGGGGAAACTCTAGACTTGCGTTTCCTTCCCTATTGCAAGTGATCATTTGATTCTTAGGAACCTTATTTTTACCAACTCTTCGGGTAAACCTTATCTTAGTAACAAAACCAACGCGCTTGGCATAATTCTAATAAAATTGATTTGCATCTTCAATGGTTCCAAAACACATGCCAACCTTGGGCACATCCTGTAAAAAAGTTAGCATACATCAGATAGTAAATCAAAATCTCATTAAAGTAGGTACAAACTATGTTAAGTCATGTGTGCAAAATCTCATTAAAGTGGGTGCAAACTATCTGATTCATGTGTGCAAAAATAATTATATTGGATGCAAACCGTGCTGAGTAAAATGTACAAAATCTTATTAAAGTAGGTGCAAAATGTTTGATTCATGTGTGCAAAATTACAAAGATAGTCCCCTGTTTAATGTTCATACAATATTATAATGTCTAACTGCTGTTTAATGTTCATACAATATTATAATGTCTAACTGCTAACTAGTTTGTAAAGTTAGAATACAACTTTTTGTCAAAAAAATAGCATACCTTTTTGAATCCCATAACTACTCATCATGAGTCATAAGATCATAAGAAACATGTCATACTACTAAGTACTAATATTAATCTCTTTCCTTCTCTCTCTATATCCTAAATATTAATCTCTTTCCTTTTCTCTCTCTCTCTCTCTCTCTCTCTATATATATATATATATATATCTCTCCAAATATTTGTTTGTTCATCCCTCTATTGATTGCACTTTTTTACTTTAGTTACTTTTAGGCTTTTATGGAACTAACTGTACAGAAGAGAATGCAAAACAGGACCCTACAACAACAGACCGCATTTGAATGCATCACAAACCCAACCAAAACAAAACAACTACATAAAACATAACACTACCTATTAACTAGCTTAGCCTCACTTTCCTAACCCTTGGAAATTATGTAGCTCCAACCCCAATAAAATCATAGAACATGTTTACTGTTATAGAACAATTACAAATTTGATGCTTCTACTTCTACTTCAGGTTCTTAGCAGCTAAGGTTAGATCAGTTTCATTGAGCATGCATCTTGTCTTAGCAAGAATAGAGGAACACCTTTGAATAGAGGGTAGAGCCTTAAATGAAGGGCCACAACCAAAAAATAAGGAAAGGGTTTTGGGTGGAGAATTTGTACATATTTGAAAGTTTTACATGAAAATAGCAAAATAAGAAAATCATGACTCCTAGATCCAAATATCTGAAAATTGAAAGTTGAGTCGAAAGTCCAAAAATCACGTTTCTTATTACTAATTATTAAGAACAAATAGTGGATATGTATATGAGAAGCATGCAACAATTCACAGAATCCTTAGCAAGAATGAAGCTACCTATGGAAATTGACAAATCTGAAAGAAAAGATCAAGATTGTGGTGATGTGATTCAAAATCATGAAAGCAGCAATAATAACAACATCATATCAGAAATTGATGATGTTAGTAATAATAGTACGAAGAAAAAAGATGGATCAAGAGTGTTTTATGGTAGCAAGGCATTTTTCTAAAACCATTATTCATTACTCAGAAACAACAAACAAGAAACACTAATATTTTTTATATTTTCTGTCTTACTCATTTCATCAAACAGTTAGTTTGCGTTAATTGTGGATTGTTGCATTATGAAAATCAAAAGCGAATAAGGTATAATTTGAATTCTGTACATTCAATTTAAACTCTATTATGAAAAACAAAAATAGCATGCTTTGCGAGCTCAGAAATTCATAATCATAATCATCATTGTGTTCGTTGATGCACTATAAAAATCATTACAAAAATCATGAAATTAGAAGAGGGAGAAATTGCTTACTTCAATATTCTGTTCTTCTAACACTAATTCCATCATTGACATGCAGCGAGAGAGTGAAATTCTGAGTTGTTCTGCAATTAAGAAGGAATGGGCGACAGAGAAGAAAATTTTATCCAAGAGTAAAAGGTGAAGCTTCAAGCTTTGTCAATGAAACTGCGATCGTAGAAGAGCGTATCCGGCTAGTTCCTTGGAGAGGAGCGTGAGAGAAAGCCGTTTGTGATAGCGCGTGAGATAGTCCTAGTATAAAAATGCATGCTAGCTGAATGATGGTTAGATCTTGATATATTTGCTGGTCCCTGAGAGTTTTTATATCAAGATCTAACCATCATTCAGCCAGCATGCGTTTTTATACTAGGACTGTCTCACGCGCTATCACAAACGGCTTTCTCTCACGCTATCACAAACGACTTTCTCTCACGCTCCTCTCCAAGGAACTAGCCGGATACGCTCTTCTATGATCGCAGTTTCATTGACAAAGCTTGAAGCTTCACCTTTTACTCTTGGATAAATTTTCTTCTCTGTCGCCCATTCCTTCTCAGCTGCAGAACAACTCAGAATTTCACTCTCTCGCTCCATGTCAATGATGGAATTAGTGTTAGAAGAACAGAATATTGAAGTAAGCAATTTCTCCCTCTTCTAATTTCATGATTTTTGTAATGATTTTCATAGTGCATCAACGAACACAATGATGATTATGATTATGAATTTCTGAGCTTGCAAAGCATGCTGTTTTTGTCTTTCATAATAGAGTTTAAATTGAATGTACAGAATCTAAATTATACCTTATTCGCTTTTGATTTTCATAATGCAACAATTCACAATTAACGCAAACCAACTGTTTGATGAAATGACTAAGACAGAAAATATAAAAAATGTTAGTGCTTCTTGTTTGTTGTTTCTGAGTAATGAATAATGGTTTTAGAAAAATGCCCTGCTACCATAAAACACTCTTGATCCATCTTTTTTCTTCTTACTATTATTACTAACATCATCAATTTCTGATATGATGTTGTTATTATTGCTTCTTTCATGATTTTGAATCACATCACCACAATCTTGATCTTTTCTTTCAGATTTGTCAATTTCCATAGGTAGCTTCATTCTTGCTAAGGATTCTGTGAATTGTTGCATGCTTCTCATATACATATCCACTATTTGTTCTTAATAATTAGCAATAAGAAATGTGCTTTTTGGACTTTCAACTCAACTTTCAATTTTCAGATATTTGGGTTTAGGAGTAATGGTTTTCTTATTTTGCTATTTCCATGTAAAACTTTTAGATATGTACAAATTCTCCACCCAAAACCCTTTCCTTATTTTTTGGCTGTGGCCCTTCATTTAAGCTCTGCCCTCATTCAAAGGTGTTCCTCTATTCTTGCTAAGACAATATGCATGCTCAATGAAACTAATCTAACCTTAGATGCTAAGAACCTGAAGTAGAAGTAGAAGCATCAAATTTGTAATTGTTCTATAACAGTAAACATGTTCTATGATTTTCTTGGGGTTGGAGCTACATAATTTCCAAGGGTTAGGAAAGTGAGGCTAAGCTAGTTAATAGGTAGTGTTGTGTTTTATGTAGTTGTTTTGTTTTGGTTGGGTTTATGATGCATTCAAATGCGGTCTGTTGTTGTAGGGTCCTGTTTTGCATTCTCTTTTGTACAGTTAGTTCCATAAAAGCCTAAAAGTAACTAAAGTAAAAAAGTGCAATCAATAGAGGGATGAACAAACAAATATTTGGAGAGATATAGAGAGAGAAGGAAAGAGATTAATATTAGTACTTAGTAGTATGACATGTTTCTTATGATCTTATGACTCATGATGAGTAGTTATGGGATTCAAAAAGGTATGCTATTTTTTTGACAAAAAGTTGTATTCTAACTTTACAAATAGTTAGTAGTTAGAGAACATTATAATATTGTATGAACATTAAACAGGGGACTACCTTTGTAATTTTGCACACATGAATCAGACATTTTGCACCTACTTTAATAAGATTTTGTACATTTTACTCAGCACAGTTTGCATCCAATATAGTTATTTTTTGCACACATGAATTAGACAGTTTGCACCCACTTTAATGAGATTTTGCACACCTTACGTACTCATCACAGTTTGCACCCAGTTTAATGAGATTTTGCACACATGACTTAACATAGTTTGCACCTACTTTAATGAGATTTTGATTTACTATCTGATGTATGCTAACTTTTTTACAGGATGTGCCCAAGGTTGGCATGTGTTTTGGAACCATTGAAGATGCAAATCAATTTTATCAGAATTATGCCAAGCTCGTTGGTTTTGTTACTAAGATAAGGTTTACCCGAAGAGTTGGTAAAGATAAGGTTTCTAAGAATCAAATGATCACTTGCAATAGGGAGGGGAAACGCAAGTCTAGAGTTTTCCCAATAGAAAAGACCAACCTTAGAACCAACTACAATTTCCTCGCAAGGATTTCTATTAGGTTGAATAAGGAAGGTCTTTGGATTATATCGAAGGTGTGTTTGGATCATTCACATCCTTGTGATCCAGAGATGGCAAAACTGTTGACATGTAATAGAGTGATGACTATGCACATGTGTCGAGTCATTGAGAGGAATAATGAAGCAGGTGTGAGACCAAGCAAAACATATCAAGTATTGGTGGGTGAAGCGGGGGGTTTCTCTAAGATAAACTTAATGGAAAAAGATGTTAGGAACTATCTCAGCAGAAAGGTGTGCAATGTTACGGAAGAAATGGGTGCATACCCGAGATTCTAGTTCTTCAAGAGTTTTTTGCTGCATTTTCCTTCTAGTTCCTGTTTCAGATTTCTTTGTATTTGTACTTCTTCGGGGCATCTTAATATCTGGATCTTTTTCCATTTCAAATAATCACCGCATATTATTAAGAAACATATTATTAACACAAATACATATAAAAAACACATGACATTGAATGCAGATGAATCATAATAGTAATATTGCTGGAACTTTTAATTTATAAATCTTTAAAAAAATTCATTAAGTTATTATCTCAGTTGTTAGTACACTATTACTATTAAGTGTTCAGGCTAAATAAAAAGTATCACCCCAGAAAAGTAATAATAAAGGTAGAAGAAGAAAAGAGTTAAGGGTTGTTGGAGGGACAGGTTCTTTTGCATTTGCTTGTGGCATTGCGGTAATTTCTCAAACAGGTGGTGGGCAATCTACTCATAAAAATGGTGTTGTTGCGTCTTATCATGTTAAACTTCAGCTTCAATTTCCAAAGCTCTACCACAACAAACCTCTACTAACAACTGAGATAATAACTTAATGAATTTTTTCATAGATTTATAAATTAAAAGTACCTAAGTTTCATAAACTAGATATGATGAATCAAAATCAAAATCAAAATCAAAATCAAAAGAAATTTTATTATAGAGTACTTAAAGATTTTTCATGAATAGAGAGGAAACATTGAGTAATATTTTTGGGTGCCATTATGAATTTCTCGTTGCATGTTTTGAATGGATACAGATTGATGGACAGCAAGAAGGTAAGAGTTGAAGAAAGCAATAAATGAACAAAAATCAAAACTCATTAACCTTCAGATTAATCTTGCAGAAGCATCACGCATTACTAGAAACGAAGAAGAATGGATAGAGAGCTGAGAGATGCTGTTGCAGAGAGTAACGCCGCTGCTATTGGAGATGCTACTTGGGATGGACAGCGAGCTCAAGAATGCTGATTCGTGTTGAGCGTCCTCCAGCGTTGAGAGCAACAATGATGGCGCGCAAGAGTGTAGAGGAGAGACTGTGTAAAATTTTGGGAAAGAAGAAGAGAGCGTGGTAAAGGAGCATGAGTACACGCTCTCTATATACATTTGGGCTTTATTTTGTTTGAGGTATAAAATTACTAATGCTGGTTGTTTGCTGACCCAAAAGTTAGAAAACTGCTAGCCCCCTAGCGGTGCTCAATATAATTAACTCAACCAAACAAAACATTTTGAAATGAAAGGAAATTTAACTACATCATTTAATTTTTTTATATTTAAAATATACTAAAATTTAAGAATATTTCATCTAAACACACCTTTAGAGGTTTATTAATGCCAGTCCGTGAAAGTTATAAAAGTCGGTTATTAAAGAAATAATACACATGAAATTAGTAGCTGTTCGCACCCAACCTGCCGATCCGTTGTGGGTCGGGTTGAGCGTGGAACATGTTTATCAGTGGTTCGGATAGGATATAAGATGAGATTCAACTCTATTCGATTATTTTTTTAATTAAAAATAGAGTGGTTCAAACTCAAGATCTCTTAAATAAATGTAGAGAGACTATGTCATTTGAGTTATAACCATGGTTTTGAAAATCGGATCGGACCGGCCGGTCGAACCGGTTCAATCAAAAATCGGCAATGCAAGCAGTTCGGTCCTCCTCCTATAACCGCTCGAGAGAAAATTGGTGAAAAATTGTCGAACCGACTGGTTGGGCCGGACCGGTAACCGGCCGATTCCCCCAAAACGACGCCGTTTTTTAACTTATTTTTTTTAAAACAAAAAAAAAACCGATCCACTCGTGAACCCACCCCCCTTTCCCCCATTCATTCATCTCACTCCAATCTCCATCGTCGCCGAACCCTAACCCTCTGAAGCAAAGGAACCACAAACCCTAGCCCTCCATCGTCGCCGCCGTTCTGAGGTCGTCAGCGCCGCCGTCGTCCTCAGCACCGCCGCTTCTTCCTCTTCCCCGCTTCTTCCTTGAACCCAGGTGAGTGCTCCTTGTCTTCATCTTCTCTGAACTTCTTCTTCAATTTTTGTTCCATATTTCTTCAATTCTTCTTCTTCGGTCTTCGGTCTTCGGTCTTCGGTCTTCGTTCTTCGGTCTTCTTTGTATGTATGGTTCTGATTGCTGTGAAAATTTATATGTATGGATTGGTTGCTAATGCTGGAAAGTGGAAGCTGACTCTGTTATGTCATTTGTATCAACCAGAGTCCAAAACACCTAATATTGCTATTTTAGTGTTTTGCTGTTTTGTAACTGTTACTCTGTTTTAGTCTAGAACACCTAATATGCTGGAAATTTACTCTGTTATGTAACTGTTACTATGTTTAGTATTTTGTTGTTTTGTTAATGCTGGAAACCTACTCTGTTTTGCAATATTGTTGAATGCTGTAGGCAGAATTTAGGTATGATTTTGTTAATTTTATATCTGTTTTTAATTGTGTTGTGGCTCCTGCTTTAGGTTAAGAATATGGTTAATCATTGCGGATTTTGATGATTGATAAATCATGATGTTGGGATTTAATATTTAGATATACTTTTTTACTATTTAACTTTTGAGTTTGGATTTTGATGAGATCATATGTATTTGGTTGATGATATTTTCTATAGTATTTTAAATTTCGAATATATTTTAAGATTTATATCAGACTGTAATTATATTTTAGGATGTTTATTTATAATTTATTTATTATTCTATTCTAAAACGATTTTTTCGGTTGAACCACCGGTTGGACTGGTTAGACCAATAAACCAGTAACTAGAGCGATTTGATGACCGGTCCGATTTTCAGAACCTTGGTTATAACTCATTAGCCTCTACGGCGACTAATTATATATATATATGTCCGGAGTAAATGTCAAATTAAGAATCCTTAATTTATCATAAAAGTCTTCAATTACTAAATTAAGATCTTCAATTGAAGATTTAACATTTTTGTTTATGTAAAAACCAAATTTATTTAGTGATATATAAATATCAAATTATAATTTCAATATCTCATCTGAGTATTAAATATAGCATTTGTTTTATGATCCGTGAATAGGGTTAGATACCCGCAGGTTGAAGACGAATAGGATTATGGTCACGTATTATAAACTTGCGAGTAGGATACAATTGAATTTTAGTAAAAAAATTTAATTTGCGAATAAAATTAGAGTGGGATCTAATAGGATATAATACAAAATTGAATAATTGTACTTCTTATGTAATTGATAATTGTCTGAATTAAAATCATTGAGTTCACTTGGAACATGAAGAAAGTAAGGTCTAGTAAATTTACAAAAAAAAAAAATTGTTATACTTATAGCAGCATCATTTTAGTTCTGCTTGGATTGAACTTGTTGCAAATATTTTATACAACCGGTTGTAAATCAGAATAAAAGTGAAGGATGGTGTTAAGTCTTCAACGACTAATATAGAATTTTATCAAATCTCTGTAACATAAATCAAATATGAAATTTTGTGACATACATTAGTTTAGAGTGAGCCATGGATTGTTGTAGCAACTCCCTAGTTGTTCATTTGGTGGCTCCCATGTTTAAAACGAAATGCGACCCATCAGAGTTTGGGTTGATGCATCCGCATTTCCATTGTTTCATTCTAAGAAACACGAAGATTCAAACTCTGAGATAAATCATAAATTCACTGGTATTTGAATGTTAACCGTTAATGTTGGTTTCATTTGACTAGAATTAGGGATGGAAATATGCTGGGTAGTTTGTTAAAAGATTTGACCTAATCTATTATACGATAGACACACACAAGGTAGACAAAATCGCGTTTTTACTCGTAAAAACGCACGATTTTACGTTTCTGGTCCATCTTTCCATCGCGTTTCTGCTATCCGTGTTGGTGGAGTTGCAACCGTGCAGAATCGCCGAGGAAAATCGCAGACTCGTTGGAAGCGAGAGTTTTCCGACGACCCACGTCTCATGAAGAAAATTGGTCCATAACTTCAGTTTTGCACAGCCCAGTAAATACCGAACCCGAACCCAAGCCCAAGCTTAAGCCCCAATTTGTGTTTAATAAGGATTGGAACCCTAGGTTCCCCTCTCCCCTCTCTCTCCTGTTCTGCATCTGAAGCCTTTCTCTTCTTCTCAATTCCGAAATCAAAGTATGGGTACTAGTGGTGGTGGTTGATGTGTCAATTCTCTATGTTTCTCGTTCTCTTCTTTCAACCATCTCTTCTCCTTTTGTCATTGCTAAAGCAGCATAGGTGTAGCTTGGTTGCGCTGCTGCCCTTTCACCATCACTCAAGTACCATGGGTGGTTTGGTCATGCTGCTGCAGCTCTCCTCTTCTTTCCGGATTGTTGGATGTCGCTGACTGCTTCACTATTAGCCTCCTCCTCCTCATTTTTTTTGTTGTGTTTGTGTTAGCTTTGTTGTGTTTAATTTAAACTTATTCTATTAATTTTTTCAATTTTCTTTACTTAGTTATTAATCTGGTTTGCTAGCATATATTATAGCCATTAAGCATATATGATATAGCATACATATGTTCTGCTCTGTAATTTTTTTTTAATTTGTTCTATTTTGTTTTGTTCTAAATTAAGAAAACAATTTTTGTTGTTGTTGTGGGCTTACCCGCTTAGGTTCTGAATCTAATATGTTGTTAGGATATATATTTAGAATTAAGAATGTCATTTAACAATTTGGATGTTTTATTTGTTATTTGGATTTAATTTAGTGTTATTGTATGAACTTGAGTTGTAAAGAGTTGTGACTGATTATGATTTGTGAATTATGTGTGATTTCACTGATTTGGTTTATTTGAGACTTATAAAATTTACGAGTCATGTTTACGTTTCGTCTTACGATTTTACGAATTACGATTTTACATTGGCCTTCCGAGTCAACATAAAAACTACGAGTTCACTACCTTGGACACACATCTATATTTTTTTAAAAGTCTAAATTTATTAATAGAGTTTGATCAGTTTATAAATTAACCCAACTGACCTACCACACCTGTTTGGATAAAAAAAAATATAAATAAGTTTATAAATATATATTCTAAGATTAAATAAGTTATTAATTTTTGGGTAATTTATTTAAATAAATAAAGTGGAGATCAATTTTACTTAATTACACATTTCTAAATACAAAGATGCAAATGTATTTTTTTCATAATTCTATAGAAATCACTACTGGTAGTAGCGGATTAGTTTAGAACATAAACCGCTGCTCCTATAACGTTGTTTGGGGGCTTAACAGAAACTGCTATATGCAGCAGCATCGGTTTCTGTAGAATGTTGTTTGGATATAAACTGCTATATTGGCATTGATAACGCCCAACTCAAAGGCGCCATCTAAGAATAATGCCTGCGAGCCTACCTTCTACCTTCTTCTCACAATGGACGTTGTGAACGTCCAAAATGAGGGGCGCTATTCCAAATAGAAGCGTGAATATTTGATTCATGAAAGAAACTTGAGCGTTAACACAATGAAGCGCCCATTTCAAATTGGAAGCTCTTGATATACTAGACACTCTTGGAGATAGGCACTTGGCATTGGTAACACACTCAACGTAAATCACTACTGTTTACGTTCAACATCCAATATAGGCAGCAGCGGTTTCTGTAGAACGTTGTTTGGGCAAAATCGCTACAAGCAGCTGCGGTTTACGTTCTACAGAAACCAGCAACATCAGTTTCTGTAGAACGTTGTTTGGGCATAAATCGCTACCGGCAGCAGCGGTTTACGTTCTAACCTAATCTGCTACTACCAGTAGCGGTTTCTATAGCATTATGAAAAAATTGCATTTGCGTCTTGATATTTAGAAATGTGTAATTAGATAAAATTGATCTCCACTTTATTTATTTAAGTAAATTGCACTTAATTTTTTATATTTATTATCCTTTATTATAAATAATATTGTATATTCACAAAAAAAAAA
>NC_029787.2:13389968-13395250 GCF_000816755.2 Arachis ipaensis
TGGTGTATTACATATAAATAGTTTGATATATATACAAAAAAAAAAGATTTTTTAAAAAACATAGATTTTAGGTTTTTTTTTTCAATAATTATCAAGTCTTTTAATAATTTTCAAGTCAGACTAGACTTAGACTTAGTTTGGTAAAGTAGATAATTTTCAAAAGTAATTTATAAAAGTTAGCATTTTAAAAGTTATAGTATTTATGTTTGGTAAATTAAATTAAAATTAACTTTTAATGAGCATAAGTAGAGATGTTTATGGATCGAATCCGATCCGCATATCCACGGTATTTATCCGAATCTGATCCGAAAATTGCGGATATGGATCCGATCCGCAAGGCTTTCGAATCGGATCCACATACTAATCGGATCGGATTGCGGATTTTGTGTTGGTATCCGCACATTCGCATATCTGCAAAAATAAAGAAATAAATAAGTAAATATTCTTTTTATGTTTTATTTCAACTAATAATTATCATATATGTTGTATTATTTTAATTTATTATTTAAGAAAAGTATGTTTAATATTATTTTAAGAGTAAACATATTTAAAAAAATAGAAAAAATAAATTTTATTGATATTTTTTTAATAAAAATAAGCTTTTAAAAATATTTTTGTGTTTTGCGGATATATCCGATATTCGATCCGATCCGCAAATGTGCGGATCGGATTCAACCTTAAAAACTGCGGATATTGGATCCGATCCGATCCGCGTTCACCCCTAAGCATAAGCAACAACAAGTGTATTTAGTAAAATAGTTTTTAAAATTTAAAAATACTATAATAGACATTAGTATAAGAATTAAATTTGAATATTAATTCATGTACGATGTTATATTAGATTTTTAAATTTTAATAAGTACAAGCCAACTTTAAAAAGTTTTTCCTTAGGTATTTTCAAAAACACCCTGATTTTTTAAAAAATGCAAGTATAAGAACATGAATTTTTTATTTACCAAATACGAAACAAAGTGCTTATACTTTTAAAAAACACAAACACCTCTCCAAAACAACTTACCAAATCAAGCTTTAATAAGAGTGAACTAGCAGACCCCTGTGTATTTTCACAAAGGACAAAGTGACACTCTAAAATAAAAATGATCCACTCCGTCCCTTATCCACTACTTCTGTGACACAACGCGGTCTCTATGGGTATTTCTCCGTTAACTCCAAACGAAAAACGCTGATGTGTCACGGTAACCTTGTGCGCTGGCATATGACGTTGCTGATGTGGAGGTTTGTTGCAAACGTGGACTATGTGAAATGGTCGGGGACTTATTTGTCCAGATTCATGTTGTAAAAAACGTCGTCGTTTCCAAAGAACGCGACCTTTCATAAGGATTTCACACTTGAGGTTTCCATAATACCCCTTCATTCACCCTGAAGAATTATCAGAAAACTCTAGGAGAGAACCTTCTTCACCGCGGAGACCATCGTTGACCTCGGGGAACTAGAGGGTAGAGCTGACGTTGCTGTTGACGAATGCGCTAACGACATTGTTGTTAACGGAGGTTGGACGGGGCTTGGAGGAGTCCACTAATGGTGCTTGCATTGTCACTGTTGAGGTTAGTTTAGTTCTCCATGTGCCTCTTTGTCTCTTGTTCTTTGTGTGGTCTTGTTAACTGGTTCTGACACACCACCATTGATATTTGGAACCCACTTGTGGTCCTGAAAAAAGAAAACATAAAGTATGAATAATGCTGATTTATTTTTTTTAATAATCAGTATAAAAAGTATTAGTTTATAACACATTCGGAAACTAGAAACAGATTCCAATAATTTGGTATTGCATGGAAATAGGGAAATTAATTTTTTTAACTATGTTGTTGTTTATATATGTTGTTAAGAGTTCAGTATATACATATATTTACTACAAACGTATGAATATTTAGTCATTCCTGTGTTTCAACATGGAAAAAATTTTGGGAGAGATTCAAAGGAAGGTCTTTGTTACTTGCATGGTAAAGTGAAGAGGTTTTTCCCAATAGACCTAGATTATGTTAACTTCTTTTATTTGGTGGCATTGTTTAAGGAATTAGAATACTTGGAGTATAAAGAGATGTTTTGGCTTGATATGACAGCACCTACAGAAGATAATGTTTTAGATTATGTTAACTTCTTTTATTTTGATCACGAAGTTGACATGCATGTCTGAAGTAGTTGAAGAAGGTTTAGCTGAGGAGACTATAATAGTTAGTTCTTCGTCATCATCTGATGATGATGGATATGAGACTACAGAAGATAAGCCAACAAGCCCCCTCCTCCTGGACATCAGACAAATGATAGTAATAGTGATGGAGAAGAATTATATAAAAAGAAGAGTGTCAAAGAAGTCAGCGGCAGGTAAGAAGAAAATTACTAATGAGGCTGCTGGTTATGAAAAAAATGACAATGTAGTGATGAGAGGAATTTGGGAGTATCACCTAAGAAGAAGAGTGGCTGTAAAAAGGCCCTTTCATCTAGTAGTGGGCCGAAGTTGACACCAAAGACTGCTAAGAAGAGAGTAAGCAAAAAATACGCAGGTGTTAAAAGGAGACATATTTTAAGAGATGGAATGTCCAATGAGCAGATGTCAGGTAAGAACACTAGGCCTGGTCCAAGTGCTGGGCCAACAAGACATAGGCCTGCTGGAGGGACAGAGGATGGTGAAGGCAACTATGGGTCTAGTCTTGTGCCAACCAATGTAGAGATAGATCATGACTATGATAAGCCATATGAGTTTGAGAGTGAGGCCTTCAATAACCCAGTTTCATCAGAGGATGAGGGTAAGACATCATATGATTCATTTAATGAAGACGCTGAATACGGTGAGGTTGAGTTCAAGGTTGATTCAAGAATGTCTGTGGTTTTCAAGAATGCCCTACATGCATGCAGTTGTAGCCATGTACAAAATTGGGTTGAAGCCAGAGGATTTTGTGCATCAGTAGCTGACTATGGATGCTATAAGGTCCACTTATAAACACTGCATTAGACCTGTCAACAGTGAGGAATACTGGTGTCCAACAGATGCTCCAAGATGTGAACCTCTCCCAGTAAAGAGACCTGCTCATCATCCGGAAATGAAGAGAAAGATAGATCCAGTAGAGGGAGAAAGCACACCAACAAAGCTAGGAAGACATTTGAAGTGACATGTAGCAAATGTCAAGAGACTGAGCATTATTATAAGACATGCAAAAATCCCTCAAAGGACCCTAACCGGACACCAATGACTAAAAAGGAGAGAAGGTTCAAACCAAAAAAGCACTTATAGATTCAGATTGTAACCAATATTTCAAGCCAGAACATTGCCCAGGTAATGTTAGGGTTAGATTGGGCATATTATACATATTGTTAAGGTCTAAAGTGTCTTAAAATTTAATTGTTAGAGTTCGATTTGTCCTAAAACAAAATTTTGTACATCTTTCTAGAATGAACCACATGGGAAAACAATGCTGATGCAATTGCAATGGATCCTTTGGTAACTTAATATGAAAAATGATTTGAACTGCATATGATTAGTATGTATTGTTAACTAAGATATTCTTGTGTTGGGCTAGGCAAAAGCCAAAAAAAAAAAAAAAGAAGCAACCTAAAACTCTGCTGAAGAAGAATTTTTCAGAGACTCAGGAACAGAGGGATGAGATACCACTGTCAAAAACTGCACCCTAGGCAGAAGAGATAAGTTTCTTGAAATTTAAAGCTACAATTATTGAACATATTTAATTGTTTCATCATTTGATTTTCTTGTTTCAGGTTTCAACTGATTCATTCAACTTGAATCAGCCACCACCACCACCTCAACTAAATCAAACTCAAAGGATGAAGTACCTTGTGGTTAGGCCCTCTTGTTCTCCCGCATCTGGTCTATCAATGGTTATACAATCTACTCCACCAACAATGGATTTTAGACCCTGTCTTACCCTAAACCAAGATATGCATCCCAAGACAGCAACTACTAATGTTCTCCCTAAACAAAGGCAAAATGACATTTCTGCTAAGACAATGGCTGCAACAAGTTCTGAGACTACTTCAAGACTCTTCAAATTTATCCTTACTCCTGGATTCAAGCCTCCTAGAAAGAGATAATCTAAGCAGTCATAGGACACTTTTTTTGGACATGTTTTCTCTATTAATTAGGTTATGATAAACAATAGTTGCTTACACAATGTTTGGAATAGCAGATTTTAAAAAGAAGGAAAATGAAAAAGGAGAAAATGGATGGAAAAACCAATTTTTCTTTGTTTAGATTAGAGAAGAAAATAAGTGAAAAATAAAAAAGTAGGTGTGAAGTCTATATAATTTTCTTCTTCTCAATTTTGCGATAAAAACTGAAAAGAGATGGCCAAACAATGTTAAAATTTCATATTTATCCTTCCATATTTATCATATGTCCTTGCTGATTGAATTTCTCAACTAGGACCTTGAGGCTGTAATAAACACACACACACACACACACACACACACACACACATATATTATGTTCACGCGCGTGATTATCATATTATGTAGTATATGTATTTATTAATTTTAACCCGTTTAATAAATGCCTTATGACATAATTAATATAAATATATTTGCGCATACAAATTTGTTCCAAAACAATATAAATTTAGTAATAATAAGCAAATAGAGTTTTTATAATTTAGGACAAAAATAACCTGATTTATTAGCCACTAAAATTACGTGTAATTAGATATGTGTATACAAAAATATAAATTTAATAACAAGCAAATAGAGTTTTTATGTGTAATTAGAGTTTTTATAATTTATGAGTATATTGCTTAGTACAAGCAGAAATAAATCATGTGTTAATATTTTTAACTAGAAAAAATATTTTTTTTTGAAATAAATGTGTACAGGTAGTTCTAGCTATGTGGAATTAATTTTATTGGAAGTAAGCATATGCTGATGACTCTAAATATGAAGTATTACCTTTTTTAAAACTGGCGTGTGGGATTAAAATATTATTCTGTTGGAGTCCTGGTCATTGTTACTCTTTTGGTATTCTATTATATGTTTATAAGAATTGCGTATGATTTTTCGTTGCTTGTAGTAAGAAAGAAATACTAGCAACTTTTAACTATTTTATTTTTTTAAGGACGATTTAGTGACATGTTTCTTGCAATATAGTTAAAGAAATTAATGACGTAACCTATGAGTAATTTTTATTATTCTTTTATACAATTATTTATATGTATTTGTTTGCAAAAGAAATATATATTTTTCGTTTATGACATTTAAAATTTTGAAAAATAATTTAAAATATTTTTTATTGGAAAAATAATTTAAACACATTAATAAAT
>NC_029787.2:13395309-13395957 GCF_000816755.2 Arachis ipaensis
AATGGTGTTTTATTATATATATTTGTTTGAAAAATAAATATATAACCTTTTGTTTATAATATTTAAAATTTTGAAAAATAATTTGAAAGATTTTTTTATTAAAAAAATAATTTAAATACATTAATAAATTATAATTTATATATAATATATGTAAGGATAATAAAATAATTTTATTCTATTATAATTTTTTTTTTCTTACTTTTCTTTCTATCCAAACAAAAGAAGTTTTTTTTATTTTCTTTCCATTTATTTTTTATACATCCAAATAACATGCAAAGAAATCTACTTTTCCTTTCATTTTCTTTCCTCTTATTTTTTTTGTTCCCATTTTCTTTGCTTTTATTTTTTAACAAACATCCAAACAAAGTGTTAATGTTGTTGGCAAGTTTAGGCCCCTAATGGATCTCTAGTTATTTATTTTGGATCATACTTTTTCTAAGGGTTATATGTTGCCCCTCTTTTTGTTGCTATAATATGAAAACATGGGTTATTAAAGGGCTATATGTCGTCCCTTTTGTTACATTACTTTTTTTCGATAAATAATTACTTAATTTATTTTTTAATTTTGTTCTTAATAAAAAATAAATTCACTTAGAAAAACTAATTTGATTAAAAATAAAATTAAAAAAATAATTGAATAATTATATA
>NC_029787.2:13396104-13415466 GCF_000816755.2 Arachis ipaensis
ATTTATTTTTTTATAATTTTACTCTTAAAAATTTTTACTCATCATAAAATGTTTGTAGAATGACTAGTACATAAACTTGTGGGGAAAAAATGATACATATACAATAAAGTAATGTGATTCTAGTCATTTTACAAACATTTCATGATGAGTAAAAAGTTTTAAGAATAAAATTATAAAAAAATAAATTTATTTAGAATGAAAGTAATGTGATTAAGTGTAATTTATTTAGATGTGATTAAAAAATGAATGAATAACTATGTACCATAAAAAATGATATTATTGAAGGATAAAATTAAAATTTATTTCTATGTATCAATTTTGTCCCCAACATTTTCGTCCTATTTAAGTCCCTAACGTTTCAAAATCGTTTCAATTTGTCTCGCCGTCAATTTTGTTAACAGTTCCCTAACGGCAGGACAACATTGAGCCAATTTTGAAACGTTAGGGACTTAAATATAACGATTTAAACGTTAGGGACAACTTTGAAACTTACCTCAAACGTTGGGGACAAAAACGATACTTTACTCTTCTTAAAAAATACTTCTAACTTTAATTTTATTCAATTTTATCTCTAACATTTTTAATTTATTTCAAAATTATTCCTAAATGTTAATTCCATCTAAAACATTAGGGCAAAATTGAAAAGTCCAGGAGTAGTTTTGATGCAGATAAAAAATGTTAGGAAAAAATTTGAAAGAATAAAAACGTTATAGACAAAATTGAATAAAATTAAATATCAATAGTATTTTTGAAGAAAACTGCAAATGTTAAAGAACAAAAAATACATTTTATCCAACAATATATATTTCATTAATACATAAAATATTTTATCCAACAATATATATTTCATTCATACATATATACAACATATTTTTGAAAAAATATCAAAATAAATAAAATATAAAGACGACGAGAAAAGAAAAATGAAGAGATGGAGCAAATCTACAAAATAGAGGATATCATTAATAGCGTCGCAAATAGGGCTGGCAATTCATACCCTCCCACAGGTACCCAATCCGGTAGGGTAGGCTACCCGACCCGCTGCGGGTAAGGTAGGGTACGGTTGATAAACCACTATTTTATGGTTTATCTTGTGCTAATTTGAGTGGTTTTTATCAAGTTTTTACCCACTTATTCATACTATTTGCATGGTTTTATATTTTCCTTCCTAATTTTATTCTGTAATTGAAAACTTGCTTCCCGAGCCTTTTAATTACCAAAAATTAATTCCCTCTTATCACCATTCGATGCTTTGATATGTGTGTTAAGTGTTTTCAGAGATTACAGTGCAGGAATTGCTTAGAGGATGGAAAGAAAGCATGCAAAAGTGGAAGGAATACAAGAAGTTGAAGGAACTGCAAAGCTGTCAGCCTGACCCTCTCGCACTAAAACGGTCATAACTTGAGCTATAGAGATCCAAATGATGCGGTTCCAGTTGCGTTGGAAAGCTAACGTCCGAGGCTTTGATTTGATATATAATATGCCATAGTTGCCTTGACGATAGGCAACGCGAATGCGTGCTCCACGCGGACGCGTCGCAGTAACGAAAAATCAGCGTGTTTGAATTCGCAACCAGCGAATTCTGGGCTGTTTCTGACCCAATTCTCGGCCCAGAAAACAAATATTATAGGCTATAAAGTAGGAGAATGCATCCATTCATGAGACAACAATACATACTCATTCATTCATAATTTTAGGAGTAGATGTAGTTTTAGAGAGAGAGAGGTTCTCTCCTCTCTCTTAGGATTTAGGATTAAGATTTCTCTTACTTTGAGGATTGTTTCTTTTTATCAGGTTCAATGTTCCTTTTATTTATTTTTCCAATTTAATTTATGAACTTTTTCATGTTAGATTTGAATTTATGTTTAAACGTAATTTGATGTGTTTCAGATTTATGATTGCTTTATTCTATTTATGACGTCTTCAATTTAATTTAGAATTTTTCCTTTTGGCTTTGGTTAAATAATTGGTGACGCTAGAGTTATCAAACTCGAGGTGTTGACTGAAAGTTGGAATTCTTCAAGAATTAAATCGAGTTCCAATAACTCTAGCCTTTCCCAAGGAAAGACTAGGATTTTCGGATTCAAATCAATTCATCCACTTAACTTACCTTCATAGTTAGAGGTTAACAAAGTGGGAGAAAAATTCAATTCTCATCACAATTGTTAAGGATAACTAGGATAGGACTTCCAGTTCTTATACCTTGCCAAGAGTTAATTTTATAGTTATTTATTTATTTTACTTGCCATTTAAATTACTTGTTTCTTACTTTCAAAATCCCCAATCTACAAGACTCATAACCAATAATAAGAACACCTCCCTGCAGTTTCTTGAGAAGACGACCCGAGGTTTAAATACTTCGGTTATCAATTTTAAAGGGGTTTGTTACTTGTGACAACCAAAACTTTTGTAAGAAAGGAATTCTTGCCGGTCTAGAAGCTATACTTACAACGGGAGTTTATTTGCGAAAATTCTAGATCGCGCGAGAGTTTCGTTCTTCAAAATGGCACCGTTGCCGGGGAATTGCAAATGCGTGCCTTATTATTGGTTATTGTAAATATTTGCTTCTTGCTTGTTTATTTGTTTTTATTTTTGTTTTTATTTTTGCTTTTTCATAAATTAAGAGGTTATTGATTTTTATTTAGTTATTAAAAATTTTTTCAAAAATTTGTTCTTGGTGTTCATCTTGATTTTCAAGTTGTTCTTAGTTATTTTCTTTGCTTTGATCTAAAAAAATTCTAAGTTTGGTGTCATTTTATTGTTTTTCTCTTTCATCATTAAATTTAAAAAAATATATTTTCTATTTATTTTAATTGAATTTTCGAAATTTGCATAAAAAAAATTCAGATTTTTATTTTAAAATTTTTATCTTATCTTATCTTAGTTTTAAATTTCAAAATTCAAATCTTTTTCAAAAATCATATTTTTTTTAAAATCTTATCTTATCTTATTTCAAAAATCAAATTTCAAAATTCAATATTTAAATTCTAAAATTCAAATTTCAAAATTCAAATTTAAAATTTTAAAAAATCAAACCTTTTCAAAATTTAAATCTTTTTCAAAACTTTATCTTATATTGTTGACTTTTACAAAATTCAAATTTCAAATTTTAAAATTCAAAATTCAAAATAAAAAATTTAAAATTCAAAATTTAAAATTTAAATTTCAGTAACCTTTTAATTTAAATTTATTTTTATTTTCGTTTTTAATTTTTATTTGCTATTATGAGTTCTCACCCCCATCGCTTTGAGTTTGGTCCCAATGCTGTTGCAAGGAATAGAAATTACAATGAGAACAGGCATCAAGGTTGGAACAATCAAAGATGGAATGAGCCACAAGAATTTGATCAACCCTCTTGGCAACAACCCCCTCCAATACACTATAACCAACAACCATTCTGTGATGCATACCAAGATGATGACTATGGTGGACCCCCTTGTAGTTACCAACAAGCCCCGCCGTATGCTTATGAACTATCTCCTCAACACAACTTTGAACCACCATACTCACAAGTCCCTTACCACCAAACACCACCATATGACCCTAACCTATATCCACCACACCAACCACCATATGAACCACACCCAGAACCACCACCTCAATATTCACCATCTCCATATCCTTATCAAGAAGAACCACCTTCTTATTATGAACCCTTTCTCCAAAATAATGAACCCTCATATCCACCCCAATCTCCAATGGATGACAAACTTCGTGGTCTTCTTTAAGGGGAAGCGAAGATGCAAAGGAGTATACTGGAACTCACTACTGCCTTAACTGAGGTAGTAAATATAATAGCTTTCCGACATCTGAGCACTCAAAGTACTCCCATGGTTACATGTGGAGAATCAAAAGAAGAGTGTAGCATGAAGGAGACACTGGAAATTTCGGTGGACAATGAGGAACATGGCTTTGTATTGAAACAAGTGGAGGAAGCCATAATAGTTGCAGAGGAAGAAGTGGTTGAAGACTTGGAAGATGCTGAACCTCCATGGAAAAGTCAAGACATAGAGCTTCCTTCCAAGACGGTTGTATTTGATGTCGAGGAGGGTGTACAACCTCCAAGGCATATCATAGTTGAAGACTTGGAAGAGGTTGGTCAAGAGATGGATATTATAGAAGAAGAAGCACAGCCTCCCATGCCTTTGGTGAGCAATGAAGAAGAGATTGAATTGGAAGAAAGCTACCAAGAGAAAGAGGTTGATATTGAAGAAACTTGCAAAGAGGTGGAAGTTGTCAGAGAAGAGCACAAGGGAGTGGAGCTTGCAAATTCGTTAGAAATACCTCCCCCTAAGTTGCCATCATCCTTCACAACATTCAAGTGGGTAAAATTCATATCCCTTAGCTTTCTAATCCACTTGAATATGGGCTACTGGAGACGGATGGTCAACTTAGAGCTCTTTGTGGCATTAAGAGTAAGAGGAAGATGGTTAGTGGTTGGAGTTGTCAATGCAAGGGTTGGTGTAAAGCTCAATTAAATGGGTCTAGGAAGTTGTTTGGACGCTTCAGTAAGAATTTAAATTGCTTGCCACCCGGCTGGAACAATGATGATCAACTTGAAGACGGGTGTAGAAACAAGATTTGGGATCCGGGAATATATGAGGATCAACTTTGGGAGCTCAAATCTTGTGAAGAACTCCATCAAAGCTTGAGGAATCTACTTGGTATTGATAGAGCTTATTGAAAGTCCAAGCATTGGTGAAAGTTTCAGGATGAGTTCAAGCACAAGCTGCCATGACAAGGAACTCACCAAATGTCCAACTTAAGGACTTTAACTAAAAGTGCTTGGTGGGAGACAACCCACCATAGTATGATCGTTCCTTTTTCAACTATAATTTTATTTAGTTTTGTTTGTTTTTGAATTTTATTTTATTTCATTAAACCTGGAATTATTCATAACATCTGCATACTGCATTCTGCATTAAAAAAAAAAGCACGCGACGCGCAAGCGTCGCTGACGTGTCCGCGTCACAAGTGCATTAGGAAGAAAAGAAAAGTGAACAGAGAGTCACGCGAGAGCGTGGCTGGAGGCATGCCTTAGGCACAATATGCCCACGCGACCGCGTCGCCAATGCGGCCGCGTCATTTGAAGAATAGCTTCCCCACGCGTCCGCGTCACCCACGCAAACGCGTGGCTCTATAAAATCGACGTAAAGGGGTGTATGGCAGTATGTTGGGCTGGAATGGGGTTGAAACCATGCTAGAAGCACAAGCCCTACCACGCGAACGCGTTTCCCACGCGGCCGCGTCGTTTTCTAAAAATGGCCATCCACGTGATCGCGTCAACCACGCGACCGCGTCACCCAAAAATTTGGCAAAAAGAGTTTCGAACAGAGAGTTGCGCGAACGCGAGGCTGCACTCGCGCCAATCGCACAAATCAGGTCACGCGATCGCGTGACCCACGCGTCCACGTCACCTGACCTTATCGCGCACCACGCGACCGCGTCACTCACGCGTCCGCGTCGCCTGCGCCGCACAACTTATCCAGATCAGCGCCAATTATCTTGTCTTTTCTTTTCTAATCCTAATCTCTTCTATCTTTTCTTTTTTCTTCTTTCTTTCTTACTTTATTCTTTCACTTCTCATTCTTTTTTACCTTCATTCTATTTTACTTAATTTATTTACATATTTCATTCATTGCATTTTAATTTTGTGCATATTTTTCTTTTCTTTTCTAAATCTATTATTTTTTCATTGGTGTCACTTGTTCATATTCAACTGTTGTGTCTTTTCAGGTATTATTTTGGTGCTCAATGACTTGTTTTACACTGTTGGGTAATATTATTTAAGTCAATGCTAATCTTTTATGATATTTGTATTAATTTTGCATTGACATTAATTTATATTGTCTTGCACTCTCTTCCCCATTGTTGCAAATTTTTGCACTCTTGATTTGCCATGTACTTCTACTGTTTTTTCACTTGCATGTTGTAGCTACCATGTAATTGAGACCCTTATCATTTGGCATCAACCCACCCATACTTCATTTATTTTCTTATCTTTATTTCTGGGTTACTCTTCTTTCCTTTTTCTTTCAGGATGGCCACCCGGAAGGGAATCGGAAGACGTTTACATGGGGAGATAGGCAAGTCAATCTGCACAATCTATAGAGAAAGGCATCAGTTGGAGTAGCCCGTCCACTTGTACATCTTAGCATGCACCGAGGACGGTGCAATCCTTAAGTGTGGGGAGGTCGATACCGACTTCCAGGGGTTAGTTACATTCTTTTCAACACTAATACTCTATTTTCTTTGTTTGTTTATTGTTGCATTTGCATTTGATTTTATGCATTTAGTCACTACTTGGTTGAAGTAATATTTTCTTTTTCAAGAAATTTTTATAGTATTTCACTAATTTAAAAATTGAAAAATTTGTGATAAACTTGTTTGAAGTTGTATTTGGAACATAGTTTAAAAAGCTAAGAACACACAACCTGTGAGATTTTGAGATTAATTACATGATTACATTAGTTAACCATAAATATTTTATTCTTGTGTGTTTTCTTCTCTATGATTGCAATCTTTGCTTTGTTTCAGTCTATATATCCAATATTTAGTGTATTTACATGCTTGCATATGATTGAGGCCATTACTTGTTATTAGCTCACTTATCCCAAATAAGCCTACCTTTTACATCACCTTTGTTAGCCACCTTGAGCCTTTTATCTCCATTTATTCTTTTCTATAACCACATCACTAGCCTTAAGCAGAAAAATAATTAAATATCCCAATTGAATCTTTGGTTAGCTTAAGATAGGGATTGTGTAACAATTAAGTGTGGGAAAACTGTGGGAAAATGGGTGAATAAGGGAATGTGTTATGTTTTTACTTTGATAAAATATTAGGAATTTGGATACCTACTCATGTGAAACTATAAAAAAATTAAAAATCCATGTGCATTGATAAGCTATGTTTATTTTCATGTTAAAAAAAATCCAAAAAAATATTCAATAAATAAGTAAATAAATAAGGGGACAAAATTACCCTAATGCTAAGCTTAATAATGAAAGATCAATGCACATGTGATAAATTAAAAAGAAAAGTTGATACATGAGTATGTGATGCAAAAGTGGGAATTTTGGGTAGCTAGGTATGAATTAGAATATATAGAGTGTATGTATGTTAGGTGAGAGCTTAGGTTAGTCAAAGATTCAATTTATATCTCACTTAGCCATATATATACCCTTACCCTTACCTTAGCCCCATTACAACCTTGAAAAGACCTCATGATGTTTGCATTGATACATTAAATATTGTTGATTGGTTAGATGAAGAACAAAGTTTTAAAAAGCATGACTAGAGAAGAGTAGAGTGATTAACCCTAGACACTTGAGAGATTAGAGTGATATACACTACCAGTAAGGGTTCAATGCTTGATTCTATGTTCCCTGCTTTCATGAGCTATCTTCTTACAAGTTTACTTGTCTTTTATTGTATAATTTGAATTAGTGAAATCTGATTTATGTATATTCTTGGAGAATTTGATTTACTTTTAACCAAGTAGGTAGAAACATTTTGCATATAGTTGCATTCATATAGATAGGTTGCATTTCATACATTCTACCATTCCTCTTCACTCCTTTATAGCTTCTCTTGAGTTTAGCATGAGGACATGCCAGTGTTTAAGTGTGGGGAGGTTGATACGGGTATGCTTGCGGGTAGGGTAGGGTAGGGGTGGTTTAGGGTGTACTCCCTACCCTACCCTATTCGCACCTTATATATAACATATATTTTATAAAAATTAGGTATATAATGAAGGAAGTGAGAGTTGAACCCACAACCTCTCTTATGTAATGACTTACAATAAGTGAACAACTACTAAACTAGCTAGTTAATTTAATAATTTAAAGCATTAGTTTTTTATTTTTTATGTTATTAAAATGTATAAAATTTAAAATGATTGAATTTTATATTTACTTTGAAAAAAATTTGATATTTCTGCAGGTAGGGTAGGGTAGGGTAGGGTAGGATTTTGAATTTTAGGGTGCGGGTAGGGTTAGGGTTGAGAGATTCTCAACCCGCGGGTAGGATAAGGTAGAATTTTAATAAAATTTTCAACCTGCGGGTAGGGTTAGGGTAGAGTCCAAACCCTACTCTAGTACTCTACCTACCCATTGCCAGCCCTAGTCGCAAACTGACGTTACAAACAAAAGAGAGTAGAAAAACGAGTTGACATATACAAAAACATAGAACAGAGGAAAGAAGTGCGGAACAAAGAGTGGGACAAGGGGAGGATGATCTAGCGATTAGAGGGAGCAATGATGAAGGAAGAGGACAATAGTAAAAAAAGATAAAAAAAATCGAAAAAAATGAGGTTAGAATTAAGATAAAACTGACAATTTATAAAAATATTTAAAAATGAAAGTGTCAAAATATGTGTTTTGTGGATCATGTTTCGATGTCTTTGATTTGAGAGAAAATATTAAAAATATGTATTTTATGTATATTTATGTATTACTATATCAGTAAAAAAATATGTATTATAACAAATAAATAATGTACATGTGCTCTTTAACCATATTTCTAATAGAAGTCCAAAATGGTATTTTAAGGTGTATTTTTTTAGTCAATAAATAATTACACACTGTTTGGTTCAATAGAAAACAGAAAGAAAGAAAATGTAATGAAGAAAAATGGACAGAAAACTTCATTTTTCATTGTTTGGATGTGAATAGAAATCGAAAGGAAAGGGAAAATAGTGGCGTGGGACCCACATTCAACTTTTCCTTCCAAAGTTGCGAAGAAAACTAATGACAACTCTACAATGAAAGTAAAATGACAAATTTACCCATGCTGTTAACATTGAAGAAAAATTCCTAATGTAAGCTATCTGTCTCTGAAACTTGGAGAGACTTCTCTTCTCCAGTACATCTTCATCGTTGTGCTCGACAGTGCTACCGCAGCTTCATTTTCGTTGTCCACAAGCCACGGTAGTTTCGTCATCGTCGTGACAGCTCCTTCTCCTCTTCATCCTTGCAAATTCAAGCTAAAGGTGAGTTCTTTTTCGTTCGATTTTGTACTTTTTCCAAAAACAAACTGGAAAAATAATATAATCATGCACATAGTATGTGCTCTTTTTTTTTTTCAACTGAGATCCTCTTGCTTTGGTTTCTTATTATTGTTCCTCAAATCCACCGTTTTGTGCATGCTTGCTTGCTAGGGTTCAACCTGTGAAATCTGAATACTCCATAGAGTTCGACAGTAGAGGGTACCTGCTACCTAGTGTTTGGCTTGTGTGTGTTGGTGATCCCCGTTTGGGTATTGTTGCTATATTCAAAAGTTGAATTAATATATATGATATTGTGAACTATTTTCTTTATTGATTTCTGCATGTTTGATTTCGTAATTTTATTTTTTATTTCTTCTCCTCTTTTTAATTTTGATTTGATTTCTTCATTACTGCTTCATTTGCAACCAAGTGTAGTGATTAGCTAAATCAATATTATAGTTATAGTTTATTCAAAAGTCCAAAGCTTCCTAAATGGTAAAAAAAATCATAAACTAAAAATTTTTTTGATGACCCAAAAGCATAAAACATGATTAAAATTGAACACACCCAATCCCAAATCCCCCATCATGAAAGAGCCAAAAAATTGTAATAACAAAGGAAAAAAGGTCACTTCTTTTAACCAAACAGTGAAAAAAAAAAGAATTAGCTAAGAGTTAAAGTGGTTAAATTGGAAGTGAAAAACTTTGTTTACAGAATGCTTATGTTTTGTTAGGATTTTTTTTTTTTTGAATCAGATCGCTTTCAGTTTCAAGTTCAAGTTCAAAGGTTCAAAGAGAAGGTACTAACTTAAGAGTACCTACATGGGAGTACATATCATTCTTTATCTTTAGAAATTGTTTGTAAATTGCTATTTATTATTTGAGTTTTTAGTTTTGTTTTAGGTTAAGAATTTTTAAATTGAAACAAGACAAATGAAATAATTAATGAATTATAGGGTAAATAATTAAAGGTTAAAAATTTAATACGAAAAATATTTATTGTGTGAAAGTATGTTCATTTTTTCAACTGGTTAGATCTTATCTTCAGTTGCTATGATTATTTTATTTTAATTTTTGTATTAAAATAATATGAAAAAAACGACCATTACTATAGGTATAAAATATTTGGACATTCCTCTCTTTAGGATCTTTGATAAAATTTAAAGAAAATTAATGGACATAGAACATAGCACATACATGTTGAAACCTTAAATTTTTTTTGAATGTCATCATGAGTATTTTAGTCTATCTTTCTTTTTATGATGAAATTCAAATTATACAAAAGTTCTTTAAATTAAATGGCTTTTCTTACTTGTCTCTGGATATAATGTGTTATTAATTGTCCATGGTTTAGTTGTTACTAATTTCTAAATAGCTAAGCAAAATAATGTGCTTATTTCATTGGTGCACTTACAAAGCGTTTGTTCTACGTATCTTGAACCCATTCTTTTAGAAATTATACTAAATCCTGTGTTGGTTAACTTATTTTTTACCGTCTAAATTATTAAGTGTTGTTGGTAGCTAAGTCCACTTAATTTTGGTGATAAATTAATGCATTAATTAATATGCCATGTGCCTTACAGTGTATGTTTATTATTTATGACAGAGAGCTTTGGCATTGAGTTTGCCATTTAGGCGTTGGAGATAAGTGTCTCATAACAAGGTATGTTTATATTGCGTAAGGTGAAACCATATTTTCTCGGCATTTAGTTTCGTTTTTTTTTTCTTCAACAAATGAATTGTTAGAATGTAACAAGATATGTTACTTTCTGTTTACTTTTACTATCGATCTATCCATTTTAAACATTATATTTTCATAGATGGATAACAAAAATATCAAATTCCCAAAGGTCTATAATAGTGTAATTTATAAAATTGTCTACATAAATTCAAATTCATAGAGACAGTACTTTAATTTGTGTATACAACTGTTGTAAGAAAATTTTATCTAGGCGATGCTGGATTTATGCTAAAGCATGGGGTACTTACACCATATAGAGGTGTTCGGTATCACCTAAAAGAGTATTCAGTACGTGAGTCCCAAAATCCGAAAGAACTATTCAACCATTGCCATTCTTCATTACGAAATGTCATCGAAAGATGTTTCAGAGTTCTAAAGAAAAGATTCCCAATTATAACTGGTGACACTGAACCTTATTATTCGTTTGAAACTATGAGAGACATTTTTTTAGCATGTTGTATATTGCATAACTTTTTAATGGGTGTCGATATTGATCAATCTATAATTGAGGCGGTTGACCAAGAATTGCTACAAGAACGCAACATAGATAGATCACAATCAAATCAACAACGTGATGAGGAATATAGATATGCAGCAATGCTACGAGATAATATTGCAGCTGAAATGTGGAATGTGTATCAAACTTTATAAGTGATTATGTGATTATATGTTTCCTTTATATGAATATGTAAATATCTGTATTTTACAGTCAAAATTGTTTAATTAGATTTTTTTGAGGGATTTTTTTACAGGTTAAGTAATGCCAAATAAAGAAAATAAAACAACAGAAGCTAATCAATTTTCTAAAGACAACTTAAGATGGTCTGATGAGATGAATGAAGTTCTGCTGAATGTATTAGCAGAAGAAGCATTGAAAGGTAATAGACACGATGGCTCGTAAACAATTAAAGCATATGTTAATGTTGTGAAGACTTTGAGCTTAGCAATAGGCCCACACATAACAAAGAACCACATTAAGAATAGAATGAAGACATTGAAAGTTCATTTTGCTGAGACATATGACTTATTTCATCATTTAAGTGGATTTGCATGGAATCCTGTTACTAGAAAGTTTGAAGCTGAAGAAGAAGAGTGGCAAGACTTTATTAAGGTATCTTATACTTTTTTATTACTTATACATATGACCAAGTTAGTTACAATAACTTTAACATTTCTTTATGCAGGAGAAACCACATGCAGAAAAATGGAAGAAAATGCAAATTAAGCATTATGATACTTTGAAGGAGTTGTTCGTAGCTGATAGAGCTACTGGTAAAGGGGCTACTACTTCACGAGAAAGAATTCAACAACTTGATAGAGATCACATTGATTTGAATGACTCGTTTGAAAACATTGGATTTTCTGACATAGATGTTAATATGGGACATGATACCCCAACGTTTTCTGCTAATTTAGATTCACCAAGTGCTCTTCATAGTCAACCAAATCAATTAGGTGGGACTTCAACATCAAGAGGAATAGAGCGTAAGTCTCCTATGAATGATTTTTTGGAGGCACAATATGAGAAAGTTGCTTTGGAAATTACTACCATGGCCGATGCTGTCAAAGAGGGTAGTTATCTATCTAGCAAGCTACATGACGTAGCTCAGAGGCAGGTTGAATCAGCTGAGAGACAAGCTTCTGTGGCTGAGAGACAAGTTTCGGTTGTCGAAAAACAAATGTCGTTAATTGAAAGACAAGTTGCAATTGTTGAAAAAGGGTTAGCTATTATGCAACAAAGTAGGCCTCGCCTTTATAGCGAATCAGATGTATGGAATATGTTGACTGAATTGGGTCTGATTGGCTCAGCTCGAATGCAGTGTTATTAGTTTTTTTGTGAAAATGAGCAGAAAAAGCGCCAAATTTTTGGGATCCCACCTGAAATGCGATTGGATGCTCTTTTTCATTTCATGACAGCTACTGGTGTTCGCTTAGGAGATATGGTACTTCCATAAAACATTAACCATTAGAGGTATAACTTTCATACGCATTTAATTTCTGATTAATTTCAGGTTATTGCTTTCATTAATTGATTATGTGTTTCTGAGTGCCATATACTATGGGTATATCTTGATGTATTTAAAGAAGATATCATTTTTTGTTTTATTTATGTTAACCATGGTAGGAAATCACGTTATGTATATATACTTTGAGATTGATTGGTTGTTTAAATAGAAAGACATCGATAAAATAGATTATCATGATCAACTCTGATCTTTGAATTAATTTGTCTTTGTTGTATATGCTCGTGCAGGAATCATAATACTTGAAAATGTTTGGGAACAACAAGTACACTGCTTAGTACAAGTAGCTATCGATCATGTGTTAATATTTTTGACTCGGAGAAACTTTATTTTTTTGAAGTAGATGAGTACAGATGGCTCAAGCTATGTAGAATTGATTTTTTGGAAGTAGGCGATGACGCTGACCACGAAGTAATACCCTTTTAAAAAGTGTTATCTGGTGATAAAATAGTACTCTCTAGGAGTTCTTTTGGTTATTACTTTTTTGGCGTTTTGTTATATGTCTATAAAAATTGTATATGATTTTTGGTCGCACGTACTTGAAAAGAAATGCTACCCACTTTTGATAATATTTTATTTTGTAAATTCAATTTAGTGAAACTTTTTTTAAATATGCTTAAGGAGATTAATGATGTAAAGTATGAGTAGTTTTTATTATTCTCTTACAAGATTATTTATTTATATATTTTTAAAAAGAATAATATATATTTTTATTTATGACATTAAAAGATAATAGAAAAGAATGAATTCAAAAAAATATTATTGTTAACGAAGATAACACATTAAAATTTTGAAATATAATTTGGATATTTTTTTATTAAAAAAATAATTTAAATACATTGGTATATTATAATTTATATATAATATAAAGAAGGGTATTGTTCATACCCTAGCCCAACGATAAGGCCCAGGTACAAATAAAAGACCCAATCTGAAGGATTGAGCCTCACCTAGCACCGACCTTCCTCCTGCGAAGTCGGTTCTTGCCACGACTTACCCTGAAGAAGTCGGGGACGAGAGTTAGCTGGCAGATAAACATTCGCTTGAGTGAGTAACTGTCCATAGAATCTCTCTAACCACTTCCAAGAGTCATATCCTAACCTCCCCGAGATACAGGGATGGTTAACACCCTAAAAAAGTGGCACTACTTCAACGGTGGTTATTGGTTCACCACTATAAATACACTGACACCTCTCAGGTATCTCTAAGTCCCAATACTCTATAGATCTGCTCACACTCTTACTGACTTAGGCATCGGAGTGTCTTTGCAGCTACCACCCCCATTCGTTCACACTCACAAGTCGGACGGAGGCCCCAAGACGCTGACCCGCTTGAAGGCTTCCTTCCTCAGATGATTGGGCCAACCCAGAAAGTCCAGCCCAACAATCTCCGGTTACCCATCGTGACATTGGTGCCGTTGTCGGGGACCCGAGAGATTAACCAGTAATGGCGGACAGATCCCCTGAGGAGGGTCATGTGGAGACAGATTCCGAACAAGAAAATCTGGACACCAGAAATAATGACGTGGACCTAACCCTCCACCAGGGAACCAACGATCAACACAGAGAGGGTACCTCCGGAGTCAAAACTCTGAAGGTAAATTCCTCAGAAGGGCGCGAATCGGAGAAGGACGGACAGTCCCACGCAACTGAACTCATGGGATTAGTCCATGTCCACCAAAGTCGCTTGGAACAGCTAGAACAGGAACGGGAGCGACAAAGGGAGATAGAAAAGCACCTAAGAGAGGAGATGGATCGACGAAAAGAGTTAGAGAAAAAACTCTTAAAGTTAGAATCCTCCCTCAAAAGGTCGGAACTCCCGTGACGATAGAGAAGAGTCGCCCCCAGGAGGGGAGGATCCTTTTAGTGAGGACATAATGAGGGCAAAAGTTCCAAGAAACTTTAAAAGCCCCGATATGGACCTCTATGACGGAACCACAGATCCGAAGCATCATTTAAGCAACTTTAAAAGTCGAATGTATCTGGCTGATGCTTCTGATGCGACGCGCTGCAAAGTTTTCCCGACCACCTTATCGAAAGCAGCGATGAAGTGGTTCGATAGCCTCCCCCCGAGGTCGGTCACCAGTTTTGAAGACCTCTCAAGGAAGTTCCTGATGAGGTTCTCCATCCAGAAGGACAAAGTAAAACATGCGCCAAGTCTCCTGGGAATAAAACAGGAGGTCAGAGAATCCCTACGAGCCTATATGGAAAGGTTCAACAAAGCATGTCTAGAAATCCAAGACCTGCCCACCGAGGTAGTCATAATGGGGTTAGTCAATGGGCTTAGAGAAGGTCCCTTCTCACAGTCCATATCTAAAAGACACCCCACCTCCTTAAGTGATGTACAGGAAAGAGCTGAAAAGTACATCAACATGGAGGAAAATGCTAGACTGAGAGATTCGAGTTGGCGACCTGGGCATCTCCCCTCAACAAAAGAGAGGGAGAGGGAACCCAAGAAGAAGGAAGAGCTCGGTCTCGATAGACCAAGAAAATATCACTCTTATACTCCTCTAAAGGTTTCTATAGTGGATGTATACAGAGAGATTTGCAATACTGAAAGGCTGCCACCTCCCAGGCCCATTAAAAATAAGAAAGGGGGGAGTCGCAGCGACTACTGTGAGTACCATAAAATATATGGTCACTCGACAAATGACTGTTACGACCTCAAAAATGTGATAGAAAAGCTGGCTAGAGAAGGTCGGCTTGACAGATATCTCATAGAAATGTCGGACAGTCATGGGAAAAGAAAGCGGGACGATGTGGACAGAAGAGACCCACCACCGCATACTCCGGAGAGACATATCCATATGATCTCAGGAGGGTTCGCGGGAGGGGGACTCACCAAATCCTCTCGCAAAAGGCATCTCAAACGAGTCTACCAGGTCGGAGGAGAATCATCTGACCTCCCTACCATTTCATTCACAAAAGAGGATGGGCAAGGAATAATTCCTGGACACGACGATCCAGTGGTAATAACCATGATCCTGGCAAATGCCCATCTCCACAGAACCCTAGTAGACCAAGGAAGCTCAGCGGACATCCTTTTCAAGCCCACTTTTGACAAACTAGGGTTGGATGAGAAAGAATTAAGAGCCTACCCCGACACCTTGTACGGACTAGGCGACACACCAAAAAGACCACTAGGATTTCTACCCCTACACACTACCTTTGGAAAAGGAGAAAAATCCAAAACTCTGAGTATAGACTTTATAGTCATCGACGTAGGGTCAGCATACAATGCTTTAATCGGCAGAGCCACCCTTAATCGACTCGGAGCAGTGGTGTCCACTCCCCACCTTTGCATGAAATTCCCGACCTCAGCGGGAATAGCAACGGTGAAGGGAGATCAGAAATTGGCAAGGAAATGCTACAATGAAAGCCTGAACCTAGGGGGAAAAGGCAAAGAAGTTCACACCATAGAGCTCGGCGGTACAAAGGCTAGAGAAGAGCTGCGACCACAGTCGGGAGGAAAAACCGAAGAAATACAGGTCGGTCAAGAGGAAGGGAAAAATACCAACATAGGAGCCAACCTAAGGGAAACCCTAAAACAAGGGTTGACTAAACTCCTAAGAGACAATTCCGACCTCTTTGCTTGGAAAGCCTCCGACATGCCCGGGATAAACCCCAAGCTCATGTCCCACAAGCTCTCGGTATACCCAGGGTCCCGACCTGTACAACAAAGAAGACGCAAGCTCGGCCCGGGACGAGCCCTAGTAGTAGAAGAACAAGTACAGGCACTCTTAGAAGCCGGCTTCATCAGAGAAGTTAAATATCCAACATGGCTAGCCAATGTAGTGCTAGTCAAAAAGCAAAATGGCAAATAGAGAATGTGTGTCGACTACACCGATTTAAATAAGGCATGTCCTAAGGACCCTTATCCACTACCAAATATTGATACCCTAGTAGACTCTAGCTCGGGATATCAATACTTATCGTTCATGGATGCCTACTCGGGTTATAACCAAATCCCGATGTATGAGCCCGACCAGGAGAAAACATCATTCATCACGCCCAGAGCTAATTTCTGTTATGTGGTCATGCCATTTGGATTGAAAAATGCAGGGGCTACATATCAGAGGCTGATGAATAAGGTGTTCGCTTCTCACCTTGGAAGCTTAATGGAAGTCTACGTTGACGACATGCTAGTAAAAACTAAGGGAGAAATCGACCTCTTGACAGACCTCTCGCAAGTCTTTGACATCATAAGGTCACACGGGATGAGACTAAATCCTGCAAAGTGTGCCTTCGAGGTAGAAGCTGGAAAATTTCTGGGTTTTATGCTAACACAGAGAGGGATTGAGGCAAATCCCGATAAGTGTAAAGCTATCCTGGAAATGAAGACCCTGACTTGCTTAAGAGAGGTCTAGCAGCTAAATGGCCAACTTGCAGCCCTCTCCAGATTCTTGGCAGGATCAGCACTAAAATCCCTTCCACTATTCTCCTTATTGAGAAAGGGATGTCAGTTCGAGTGGACTCCTGAATGCGAAGAGGCGTTCCAGGAGTTCAAGAGATTCTTGAGTCAACCTCCGGTTCTGACCCGACCTGTAGTTGGAGAAGACCTCGTCCTATACTTATCTGTAGCAGACAAGGCTGTCGCGTCGGCCCTGATAAGAGAAGACGAGGTCGGTCAGCATCCAGTGTATTTCATCAGCAAAGTTCTACAAGGCCCCGAACTAAGGTACCACAAACTAGAGAAGTTTGCCTACTCCTTAGTGGTAGCCTCACGAAGGCTACGGCCTTACTTTCAAGCTCATACAATAAGAGTCCACACGAACCAACCCATGAAGCAAATCCTCCAAAAGACGGATGTCGCAGGGAGAATGGTTCAATGGGCAATAGAGCTCTCCGAGTTCGACTTGAGGTACGAAACTCGGATGGCAATTAAAGCCCAATGCCTTACCGACTTCATAGCAGAGTATGCAGGAGATCAAGAGAATAAGCCAACTGCATGGGAACTCTATGTAGACGGATCCTCAAATAAAACAGGAAGCGGTGCAGGCATAATATTAGTGGACGAAAGGGAAACCCAAATAGAGGTTTCCCTCAAATTTGAATTCCCAGCTTCAAATAATCAGGCAGAATATGAAGCCCTGATTGCCGGGTTGAAGCTGGCAGAAGAAGTCGGTGCTACAAAAGTGATGATATATAGCGACTCCCAAGTGGTGACCTCCCAGATAAGTGGAGAATATCAGGCAAAAGACCCAAACATGAAGAGGTACTTGGAAAAAACCCTGGAACATCTTGGGCGCTTTGCGAAAACCGAGGTCAGACATATAACTCGGGATCTAAATAGCATAGCAGACGCCCTATCCAAGTTAGCAAGTACCAAGCCAGGAGGGAATAACAGAAGCCTGATCCAGGAAACTCTCCAGGAACCCTCTGTGGTAAAAATGGAGGAAACGCAAGTGGTCCTTGAGGTAACCGGACTAAACCTCGGATGGATGAACCCCTTGGTCGAATATATGAAATACGACATCCTCCCCAAGGAGGAAAAAGAGGCTAAGAAAATCCGGAGGGAAGCACAACACTACACTCTGGTGAAAAATATTCTCTATAGAAGGGGAATATCAACACCATTGTTAAAGTGCGTACCGACCTCGAGAACCACGGAGGTATTAGAAGAGGTCCATAACGGGATCTGCGGAAATCATCTTGGAGCCAGGTCGCTAGCCAGAAAAGTAATCCAAGCTGGAATCTACTGGCCGACCTTGCAGAAAGATGCCACAGAATTTGTGAAGAAATGTCAACCATGCCAAATGCATGCAAACTTCCACGTGGCTCCCCCCGAGGAGCTCATCAGTATAACTTCTCCATGGCCCTTCGCAAAGTGGGGAATGGATTTGTTAGGCCCCTTTCCCCAAGCGCCAGGACAAGTTAAATATTTGATCGTGGGAATAGACTACTTCATAAAATGGATAGAAGCAGAACCACTGGCTACCATCACAGCCCAAAGAAGTCAGAGGTTCCTCTACAAAAATATCATCACAAGGTATGGGATCCCTTATTCCATCACTACAGATAATGGAACCCAGTTCACCGACTCTACCTTCAGAAGCCTGGTGGCCAGTATGAAAATCAAACACCAGTTCACCTCGGTGGAACATCCACAAGCCAATGGACAACCTGAGGCAGCCAACAAAGTCATACTGGCAGGGCTGAAGAAAAGACTACAAGAAGCAAAGGGAACCTGGACAGAAGAACTCCCACAAGTGTTGTGGGCTTATCGGACAACGCCACAATCTGCCACTGGAGAAACGCCCTTCCGACTTGTCTATGGGGTAGAAGCTATGATACCAGTAGAAATCAGTGAGCAAAGCCCAAGGGTGATTCTCCATGATGAAATCGGAAACATACAGGGGCACAAAGAGGAGCTAGAGTTGCTCCCCGAAGTCCGAGAACAAGCCCAGATAAGAGAAGCAGCGCTGAAGCAAAGGATGGCTACCAGATACAACAAGAAAGTCATTCGAAGAAGTTTCACATTAAGCGATCTAGTCTTAATCAGAAACGACATAGGAGTCAACAAGTCGGGGGAAGGAAAACTCGCTGCCAACTGGAAAGGCTGGAAAGGACTCAGCGAGGTCTTAGGAAAAGGTTATTATAAGGTGACCGA
>NC_029787.2:13420865-13435745 GCF_000816755.2 Arachis ipaensis
ACTGGAGAAACACCCTTCCGACTTGTCTATGGGTAGAAGCTATGATACCAGTAGAAATCAGTGAGCAAAGCCCAAGGGTGATTCTCCATGATGAAATCGGAAACATACAGGGGCACAAAGAGGAGCTAGAGTTGCTCCCCGAAGTCCGAGAACAAGCCCAGATAAGAGAAGCAGCGCTGAAGCAAAGGATGGCTACCAGATACAACAAGAAAGTCATTCGAAGAAGTTTCACATTAAGCGATCTAGTCTTAATCAGAAACGACATAGGAGTCAACAAGTCGGGGGAAGGAAAACTCGCTGCCAACTGGAAAGGACCCTACAAAGTCAGCGAGGTCTTAGGAAAAGGTTATTATAAGGTGACCGACCTAAGCGGCGCCGAGTTACCAAGATCGTGGCATGCTTGTAATATGAAAAGGTACTATAGCTAAGAGCGAACTCTACTCCCTGATGTACTCTTTTTCCAACTTCACGATTTTTTCCCAAACGATAGAGGGTTTTTTTTGAAGAAGGGTTTTTAATGAGGCATCATAGTAGAGGCTAAGGGGGAAAATTATTAAAAAACCTTAGTGGCAGTAAAAGTACCTTCCCAAAATTAATAAAGATCTTTTACAATATCTCTTATAAATTCCTTCTCGTTTATTTTTTCCTACGAAACGCACCGACTTAAGCTCGACAAAACGTGAAAATCCCTTGAACCGACCTAGATGGTCGTCAGGATAAAACGACGAGGTACAAGTCGGCGTAAAGAGGTTATAAAAGTTGATCGTGAGAAACTCGGAGATATTCCGACTTATAAGTCGAAATAAACAACCGAGTAGAAAAGAAAACGCATCGCAAAAATAACCTAAGTCATAAAACTCAATAAAACACCAAGTTGAGTTTAAGGAATAGAAAAAGAGATTGAAAAAACCTAGGAAAAAGCTTAAAAAACTGTCTTAAAATCCTTAAAGCGGAAGGGTTCAGATAGACAGACAAGCCAAAGAAAAGGTTTTCAGAAAAGATCAAGGGAACTTCGAAAAATCAGAAAAGCATGCACATCAAAAGGTGGCTAAAAACCCTTATACCAAAAAAGGGTATTTTTTGTTAAATAAAACCCTTATCCAAAAAAGGGGCAATTATAAATATTTTGTTTACGGCCTTAAAAGGCCAAAGGAAATTGTTCAGTTACCACCACTACCAACAACAAATATAAAAGGTTTAAAAAAGAGGGACTCACAGGCTGGGCCCCCATATAGCCAATAAAGTTATTTTTTCAGAGGAGTAGACGGATCACCACCAGAACCAGGAAGAGTGGTCGGAGCAGCGTCAGGATTAGGGAGAGAAGTATCCATGGGAGTCGGAGAGGAGGACCCTTGGGGCTTCGAGGAACTCGGAGCATCCTTCGAACGAGGAGGGGACTCAATGATTCTTTGCCCTCGAGTCTTCAAATCTGACTCGGTGACAACCTGGGGAACCGAGGGATCAACTATGGCCCCATCAATTACAACCTTGTCGGGATCTAAAGGAGAAAGATCCAAGTCAGGGGCAATGACCCCGACTTACTCCTTAAAAATCCTCCAGGCCTCCTCGGATCCCTCAGCAATAGAGTCCTCCAACTCGGCGTAGGCAGTCCGAGCATTCAGCAAATCTTTTTTAACGACCACAAGGTCCTCAAACAACCTCTGGTAACTCTCCTGCGCTGTCTTCCTCAGGCCCACCTCCATATTACACTGGGCCTGCAGCTTGCTCTCCTTTTCCCGAAGGCTATCTCTCTCCTCCCTCAATTTGGTGACTTCCTTCTTCAACTCCCTTTCATGCTCCTGATACATGAGAAGCCTTCCCTCTAGCTCTTCAACCTTTGAGGTTGAACCCAAAGAGCTAAGAGGGGTCTTCTCAAAAATATCTAAGAACTTGGCACAGACCCCCGCCGCCCTGATACTCTCCTTAGCCAGAGTGGTAAGATGGTTCTGGACAGAAACATCATCCATACCTATACGGGTATGGGGGTAGATGTATTTCCGGATGAATGCAGGGGCATCTACTTTAACCTCACCCTCCAAAGAAGAGCCAGGCTCCAAAGCCTTGCGCTTCTTCCTTTCTGGCTCAGGAGAAGGTCGGGGAGAAGGGGGCGGCTGAGAAGAAGCTGAAGAAGAAATCACAATGGGTTCAGAAGGAGACCCCAAATTTCGGGGAGGAGGAGGAGGAGGAGGAGGAGAGATAACCGCCCTGGCACCACCAGTCCTGGCCCTAGACCTCGCTTTAGCTTCCTGGACCCTCTGGTAAGACTCATTCGAATTCCTCTTCGCCATCTCTGTAAGAACAAATAGTAGCCAAAAGATTAGACAAGTCGGAAAAAGCAAGTCAGACAAGTCGAAAATCCAATAAAAACAAATAAAAGCTACCTAGTTGTGTCTGAACAAAGGTCGGAGAACCCTGGAGAAATTTTTTAGTATCCAGATATGGGGCTCTCCCCCATACTTCTCGGAGGAACCCCACGATGGCTGCCTCCACCTCATCCAGGTCATCCAGACCATATTTTTCACAGGGGGAGGCCTCCAACCAATACAGAGGAAAGCGAGGGGAAGAATTCTCATCCAGAAAAAAGGGGTGGTGACCCTCTACAGCTTGCACTTTGAAAAAATAATTTTTGAAGTCATGAAAAGATTCATCAAAAAGGGTGAAAACTCTCCGGCCTTGAATAGCCCGGAAGGACACCCATTGTTGTTTATTATTCTGCCTACTGAAGGGCTTGGCCATATGAAAAAGATAGAAGAAAATCCTCAAGGAAGTCGGAAACTCCAGGGCTTGGCTGATAAACTGGTAAATTTTCAAAAAACCCCAAGAGTTGGGGTGAAGCTGAGTAGGAGCAACTCGACAGTGACGTAACACCGACATTTCGAAGTCAGAAAATGGAAGAAAAACACCCAAATGGGTAATCATGCTTTCGTACATAAAAAAGAAATGAGGGGCTGCCTCAGTGACCCTCCCGAAGCACACCCGGTCCTCCGGACCCGGGACCACTAACTCGTACTTCGGCTCATCCTCCTCAGAAGTACAAAGCCTGTGATGAGTGCGAATGTGGGTGACAAATTCGGCGTCAACCAAAGGTTCCTCTCCTAAAACTGTGACATCGACCCATTGAGCAAGAATTTCTACGGATGCCATTGTTTTTCCTAAAAGGTGAGAAAAACCTACAAAGGAAAAAGAAAAAGAAAAATAAAAAATATGGTCTCTAAGGGGAATACGGAGTCAGAACCTACGAACCGACTTCTCTCTAAGAAATAAAAGCATGCAAGCAAGAAGCATTTTTCGTGGAAAAGAGAGAAAAAGACTAACCTTTGTCCGGGAGAGAGTGAAAGGCAAGGTAAAAGCCTTCGAAACGGAGGTTGCACCACGAACAAATGAAGAAGAAGAGGAAAATTCGAAAAATCGCAGAAACGAAACAACGAAAGAGAGGGAAAGTATTTATAAAAATGCTAGGGGCACAATGGTAAAAACGGAGCAGTCATTAATAAGAATGCACCGTTACCAAGGCCATCAATCCCTACGCAAATCCCTAACGGACGCGACGCATGATTAGACGTAACTGTAAGAACCAAAAGGTCACGAAAAGTCACGTCGGTTCCAGACCATCACGTCGGTCCTCCAACAAGTCGGCTACGACCCTGAGTAGAATACTCGAACCCAAATCTTAAAAGAAATTGGGCTCGAGTAGGGGTACTGTTCATACCCTGCCCCAACGATAAGGCTCAGGTACAAATAAAAGGCCCAATCTGAAGGATTGAGCCTCACTTAGCACCGACCTTCCTCCTGCGAAGTCGGTTCTTGCCACGACTTACCCTGAAGAAGTCGGGGACGAGAGTTAGCTGGCAGATAAACATTCGCTTGAGTGAGTAACTGTCCCTAGAATCTCTCTAACCACTTCCAAGAGTCATATCCTAACCTCCCCGAGATACAGGGACGGTTAACACCCTAAAAAAGTGGCACTACTTCAACGGTGGTTATTGGTTCACCACTATAAATACACTGACACCTCTCAAGTATCTCTAAGTCCCAATACTCTCTAGATCTGCTCACACTCTTGCTGACTTAGGCATCGGAGTGTCTTTGCAGATACCACCCCCATTCGTTCACACTCACAAGTCGGACGGAGGCCCCAAGACGCTGACCCGCTCGAAGGCTTCCTTCCTCAGACGATTGGGCCAACCCAGCAAGTCTTGCCCAACAATCTCCGGTTACCCATCGTAACAGGTATTAATGTAATTTTACTTGGATATGATTTTCTCTCTTCTTACTTTTCCTTTCATCCAAACACAAGAAAAATTTTCTTTTATTTTCTTTCCATCCATTTTCTCTTCATCCAAACAATATAAAAAAAATTAACTTTTCCTTTTATTTTCTTTCCTTCTATTTTATTTTTTTTCTTTTATTTTCCATCTTCCATCCAAACAAAGTGTTAAAGTTGTTAAAGGTAAGAGAAATAAAAAATACTGTATAATATATTAATTTTTTTACTTTTTTATTTTGAATAAGGCAAGTTATTCATGTGTTTATAAGTGTTAAAAATTCGAATTCAATTTTACATTTATATATTAATTTATTAGTTAATAATAAACTTTTAAATGAAGTAATTTTGAGTTTATCAAAATAAAAATATATGAGAAATAAAAAAAAAAATTTACATTTTATTAGATTTTTTTTTTATTTTCTCGTGACCCTGATTAATAAGAGTTGCAAGATATTTTCTTCATTTTATTAACATTTTAAAATGAAAAATGTTGGCTTGATTATTTTCCTCGTTTCACATCTAAAATACTTGGGAGACAAAAACTCGCAGGAACCAAATAATCAATAATGTTAACTAGCTAATATTTATCTACTTCCCCATTTTATTTTTATATATATAAAAAGAAAAAGAATTAGAGAGAAGGAGATAACTTAATTCCGAGTTTCTGACTCCTCCGTTCTTCAGAGGCGTTACTTAGAAGAACGAAGAGTAATTTCCGTATAATAAAACCCATCTCATCTTTAATAATCCGAGAAAAGACACGTGATTCTGTGATGACGGAGATGGAGACCACCGAAACGAACTGGAACGTTGCTTCGTCTTCCGTTTCCGTCGCCAACTGCGTCACCTTCGAATCCTCACTCTCTCTGTTAAACGACGATAATCACCAACAAGCTTCTTCATCTCCACTTCTTCTCCGCTCACCTTCTCCCGATTCCTCTCCTTGCGAGATCAAGAGTACGTTTCACTTTCACTACACTTAACTTTGTCTCGTCTCGTTTCTTTTTTGCTTTTTTTTGTTTTCAATTTTTTAAATTGCACTAATTGTTCTTCTAGTTATAGCTGTTTCTTATACTTGGAAAAATTGTGATAAACCTGTCATATTCGCTGTGGATTTGCGTATATAGAGCTAAGTCATTGATTAAATTCGATTTCTGTTTTGTAAGTTACTATCGTAGGGGTTATATTAATTTGGACGGTTTTATGATAAGATTTTTCATCTAGATTAGTGATTCTCCTCATATGAATGTAGTGAGCTCTTGCTCATTGTAGAAATTAAGAAAGAAGGACGATCGGATTTGAACTTTTGCACATTTTTCTTGTGATTGATGCGAGATTCGGTTTCGTGCAGTTTGTTTTAATACGAAACATGAACTCAGACAAGTCTATGTTCGTAGTACGGCTCGGGTGTATGAGATTTACACTGCATCTGATCTGCAGAGCAGCAATGAGTATCTCTGTACGGTTCGCTGCGGTGTTGCGTCTAGAGATGGTGAAGTTCTTCGTGCTCCTAATGTTCCACATGTCGATGGTTCTCGCAGAGAGTCGAGTGAGGAAAATATAAAAAGTGAAGATGACTGGGTTGAAGTGAAGATCCCTGAATGCACCAACTCAACTGAAATCAGTCAGGTAAGTAGATTTTCTAATTTCTTTTTCAAGGAAATAAAAAGCAAAATAGATATATGATTTTGTTATGTTTTGTTCTTTTCCAGAACTTTTGGGCTGTCTCTTGAAACATGAAGCTGATGGCATCATACCAAATCTTAGATTGATTTCTTTTTTATTGTTCGATGTTCTTTTCCTGTTCGCAGGACCTTTTTGAGGCTACAGCTGAGCTTAATGATGTCAGTCCTTGCATTTCTGTTACACTTCGTTTGCTCTCACTTCAGAGTAAAGGCTGCATTTATGTTGATGAGATTTATATATTTGGTGATCCTGATGATTCAACTGATTCAGAAAGCCAAGAGAGCCGTAATGGAAACTCATCCAGCGGTTCTCTTATGGCTATGTTTCTTCCAACTATAATGCAATTATCTAAGACATCAGGTCTCGGCCATCTAAATGCTGTCAAGAAGGAAAAACAATCTTTTTCAGCAGATGATTTGGAAGAAACCCAGCCACGTGATTCAGTAACCAAAACTCAACTGAAGGGAAAAGCTAGCATAGCTGGTCCTCAAGAAGTGAAGTTGAAAGAGGTGAATGGTGGTTGGGTGGTTCCATCCTTGCCATGCACATCCTCTCAAGTCTCTAAACTGGATAGTGACTGTACTGCTGTACCCTCACAAGCTGATACAGTGGATAGTACTAATTGTGTTGCCCCCTCTGAGGTTGCTCCTGCCAAGAGCAATCATGGTGGTTCTCTTGGTGGCAATATTGAAAGGGCCTTTGAACAGCTTGTATCACGAATGGACAGGATTGAACAAATCTGTCTGGGGTTTCAGGAGAAAATGGTATTGCCCATGAGCAGCATTGAGGCAAGACTCCAGAAAGTTGAGCAGCAACTTGATACCCTGACCAAGAAATTGCAAAATCCTGGATCATCATCCTGTGGAAGGTGTGCTCCTGAAGGCTCTTTCATTGAATCAGATGCTATTGATTATGCTTTCACTAGGGAAAATGAACCAGAGAAGAGAGAATTAGTTACAGAAGTGCATATCTCTGATTCAGCAAATACTAGTCAAATGCTCCCAGGTCTTATAGTTACGGCTCCCGAGTTTCCTGATGGTGAGGATGAAGAAGATAATGCATCAGGGCAAAAAACGGGTTCTTCATGTGTTGAAGTAAAGCGATCAATTGACGATGCTTTATCTTCTGCGTTAGCTAATTTTTTATCCACAGGCTCTTCAAAGTCTCCAAAGTATACTAAAAGTTTAACAGTCAAAGCCCCTGATTTTTCTAGTGAAGATGAGGATGATCGTGAGAGTAATAACGAGACAGCGAATAATGAATCAGCTCATCCTGTGGACTGTGAGAAGATTAATCACATCCAAGTGCTGACATCATCCAATATTTCTCTGGAAAATGGAGCACAGGTAGATGAGGATTCTAAAGATGAACACACTGAAGAATGTGGTCAATCTTGTAGTATGGCAGGAGATCAAGAAGTATCTGTTACAACCAGTTCTGTAGCTGATCATAATCCAAAGATAGGTTTAACTAACAACTTTGAAGATGGTCAAAGCAGAGAACTCAGTGTTTATAAAACCGATGATTTGTTCAACAGTGGAAATGAAACCTCGAATGAGTTGCTTGGCAATCAGACTGCAAGTGGTTTAACTAGCATTGCTCAGGAAGGATCACTTGCAACAGTTGCAACAGAAGTTGGGAAAAAACCTTCCCATGAAGACATTATAGAGAATGTTCTTGGATTTTCAATTGCTTCCTCTGCAGTAGATTTTGAAACCTCACTCCTGGATGTGAAATTCATTTCACAGAGAAGTCCTGTCACTGACCCTTTGCTAGAAGCTCTTCTTGTTGACACACCGGAAACAAACTCCCAAGACTCTTCTGGAAAGGAAACCAGTGATCATCTGGCCCATAAGGAACAAGAGAAGACCGATGGCATTCTTTCACTTGAGGAGCACTCTAACTTGGTTTCAGTAGATGATGAGGAAGCAGTGAATCCCACTGGCACTAGCGATGCTGCTGCGGAAAAAGACTACTCTACTCTGATGACTGGGCCTGTTAACAGAGAGGACGATAATGTGCCCGGGGATCATAAACGCAAGCTTGATGAAATATCTGCCTCGAGTCTGATATGAAGCTCGTTCGTCCTGTTTATGAACTTTGGATTTTAATCTACATCATATTTGATGATTCATGTTTTTGCTTTTGCCAGTGCCCTAAACGTTGAAGAGTCAATAGGAGTTGCTAAGTAGAACCATCAAACATGTTTGGCCAGCTGTTATGTTTATATGGCGTGGTTGTAGGTTTGAATGTGTACAGAAGCAGTACGAATTAAGTTTCAAGTTTCAATTGTAAATAGCCAATCACACTTAGGTTCATCAAGCAGGAGAATGATTTGGATCCAAAGGTGATTTATATTTTTTTTTATGCATCGTTTGAAATTATAGATCGGTATTAAATAATCAGAAGACCTTTGTTGGTATGTGTGTCGTTGACGTATAATGTTCGTATAAAAATTCTTGACGCCATGTTTTCTTTGGCTAACTACTGTTATATTTTATGTTCCCAAGTGTGTTTGAATGTGATCTAAGGAAAATAAGTTGTGCATTATTAATTTATTATTACTATCTGGGAAAGAATATGTACCATAAAATGTAGACAGAGAGGTGTATGGTTTTGGTAGATCACAAGAGAGACGAGTGTAATTTATCCAAACTTCAAAGGCCATTCTTACAAAAGATAAGCTGTTTTTTTGTTAAAAAAAAATACTTCGTCTCTTAATTTTTTTATTTTAGGACAATATGATCTATCTATTAAAAAATCTGTTAAATAGTAATAAAAATTAATTTTATAAAAATTTTAAACTCACACAAAAAATTAATAAATTTATTTTTAAAAAATTCGGCCCTTATCTATTTTCATGAAGGATAAGGCACCTCTTGTCCAAAAAAAGGAACACTTCGACCCTTAATCTTTTAATTTTAGGACAATACGACTCCTCTGTTAAAAAAACTCATCAAATAGTAAAGAAAATTAGTTTTGTAGGGTTTTGTTTGTAATTTTTAGGGGTTTAAACTCCCACAAATTATTAATAAGTTTATTTTTGAAAAATTTATTTACCGATGACGATTAAGTGAAGAAAGACTATTATTGAAAATGATGTCACAAGAAAAAAAATAATTTCAGTATGAAAATCTTTTAAGAAAAAAAAAAGCATCGAACAAGAAATGAAATAACATAATATTAATGTTGATGATATTTGTATTGGTAATGATGACAGTAGAAAACGATGGTGATAAAATATGGTTACACAATAGAAATAGTAGAGGTAGAAGTGAGAATGATGAGAATGAAGAAGGTGGTGGTAGTAATGGTCATAGTTGGTTATATTGTTAAAATTTTTTTTATAAAGGATTTAAAATTCTCACAAATTACAAATAAAAATTAAATTGTTATATTGTGATAAGGTAGCTTATGTGGATGTCCATTTTCAAGAGAGAATGAATTTAATGAAAGTTGAAAAGAGATGACCATTTGTGTGTATAAATAAAGGAAGCATCAATCTGAAATAAATACACAGCAATAACAAATATTCTCCTCTCTTTCTTTACGATATAAAACCCTTTCCCTTTTCTATTTCTCTCTGTGGGTTTTTTAAGTAGTAATATACTAGTATATATATAAATTACTTTTATTATAGTGAGATAATTATATTGGTGAATATTAATACTAGAGTCTTCTATTTATACTTATTTATTTTATATTTATTATATCTTCCTTAGTTATTTATTTCACAACACGTTATCAATACGAGACTCTGATCAAATTTTAGGAAGATTCATATAACAAATTTTCATTATGTCGAAACTCTCTCATCTTGAATTTAATACTATTGATATATCTGGAAACAACTATTTATCATGGATATTAGATGCTAAAATCTATCTTGATTCAATGAATCTTGGAGATACTATTAAGACTGAAAATAATACATCCCAGAAGGATAAAGTCAAAACGATGATCTTTTTTCGTCGTCATCTTGACGAATGATTGAAAAATGAATATCTCACATTAAAAGATCTTACAGATATGTGGAAAGACCTTGAAGAAATGTATAATAATCAAAAGACGGTGATACTTCTTCAAACCCGATATGAATGGACGCACTTGCGTCTCCAGGATTTTAAATCCATAAATGAATAATTTAGCAATATTTCGAATCACCTCACGAATGAAATTATGTGGGGAAAAGATAACTGATAATGATATGTTAGAGAAAACTTTTTTGACCTTCCATGCCTTGAATGTGTTTCTGCAGCAGCAGTATCGAAAAAAAGAATTTCAAAAAATATTATGAGCTAATTTCTTGCCTTCTTGTTGCTGAACGCAACAATAAATTGCTTTTAAAAAATCATGAAGTGCGCCCAGCTGGCGCCGCACCATTCCCTGAAGCAAATGCGGCAAATCATTACCCCAGAAGAGGTAAATGATAAGATTTTAGTAACAAGAAAAATTATGGAAGGAAAAGGAATTATGTTCACAAGAAAGGATCTCACCAGAAGTGGGATAAAGAAAGAAGTAATGGATAAAATAAATCAGCAGAGGATAAATATTTCCGTTGTGGTGGAAAGGGTCATTGGTCGCGTACCTGTTGTAACCCAAGGCACTTAGTCGATGTTTATCAAGCAAAAAAGGATGACAAAGGAAAGGAAACAAATTTTGTTTCAAATGATGCTGAAAATTACACCACTCATTATGATGTATCTGATTTCTTTGAGGACCCTGAAGGAAATATTAGTCATTTGATCAATGATGGAATAATTTAATATGTGTGTTTGTTAAGTATTCATGTAAATAAATAATGTAATAAACTTCTTGTTAAATTTTATTTTCTATACATCTGAACTTGAAGTATGAGGTATATAAATAATGTTTGATAAAATATTTATGAATTTCAAAATTATTGAATATACCAAGATAATAATAATTAAATTTTTAGTATATACTATACTTTTTAGAAAAATATTTTCAATCAAGGAAATAATTTTACTGCGTAAATATTTCTACCCATTTTATTATTATTTGTGTTTGAAAAAAATGGCAAGGACATATAGTGAAGATGTTTGCCTTGCGGATAGTGCAAGTTCACATACTATTCTCAAAAGTAATATATATTTTACCCATCTTGTGCCAAAAGAAGAATATGTTAATACTATTATTGGCTCGGACAATATGATAGAAAGCTCCGGAAGAGTTATAACTTTGTTTCCTGGAGGAACAAAATTCATAATAAATAAAACACTATTGTCTACTAAGTTCCTAAGGAACTTATTGAGTTTTAAAAATATTCGCCGAAATGGATATCATATTGAAACAATGAATTAGAGAAATCATGAGTTCTTATATATCACAACTCATGATTTAAATAAAAAATTTATATTAAAAAAGTTACCCTCACTTTCATCTGGGTTATATTATACCAAGATTAGTGCAATTGAATTATATGTCATTGTAAACCAGAAGTTTACTAGTCCAAATGAATTTATAACTTGGCATGATCAATTGAGTCTCCAGGAACAACCATGATGCGGAGAATTATTGAAAACTCCCATGGAAATTCACTAAAGAATCAAAAGATTCTTAAATCTAGTGAATTTTGTTGTGCTGCATGTTCTTAAGGAAAGTTAATTCTAAGGTCATCACCAGGAAAGATTGGATTTGAGTCCCCTGAATTCCTAAAAAGGATTCAATGTGATATATGTGGACCTATTCATCCATCATATGGATCTTTTAGATATTTTATGGTTCTAATAGACGCATCTTCGAGATGGTCACATGTATGCTTATTGTCTTCTCGCAACCTGGCATTTGCGAGATTACTTGCTCAAATTATTCGATTAAAAATACAGTTTTTAGAAAATCCAATTAAAGCAATACGTTTTGATAATGCTGGTGAATTTACTTCTTAAGCCTTTGATGCTTATTGTATGGCTAATGGAATAAGTGTTGAATATCTAGTAGCTCATGTTCACATACAAAATGGGTTAGCAGAATCACTTATTAAACGCCTCTGATTAATTGCTAGACCCTTACTTATGAAAACAAATCTCCCAACCTCGGCTTGGGGTATGCTATTTTACATGTCGCAGCACTTATTCGTTTGAAGCCAACAAGTTACCATCAGTTCTCTCCTAAGCAATTAGCTTTTGGCCAGCAGCCAAATGTTTTCCATTTAAGAATATTCAGATGTGCGATATATGTTCCCATTGCACCACCTTCTCGCACCAAAATAGGACCCCAAAGAAAATTGGGGATATTATGATTCTCCCTCTATAGTGAGGTATATTGAAATACAAACTGGAGATGTATTTAAAGCCAGATTTGCAGATTGTCATTTTAATGAATCAAAATTTCCAACATTAGGGGTAGAGAATAAGCTTCATGGAAAGGAACTTAATTGGAATGCATCATCCTTGATACATTTAGATCCTCGATCAGGGAAATGTGAACTAGAAGTTCAAAAGATTATACATTTGCAAAGAATAGCAAATGAATTGCTCGATGTATTTTCTGATACGAAAAGGATAACTAAATCCTATATACCGGTTGAAAATATTCCAATTCGAATTGATGTCCCAGTCGGATAAATTGCCACCGAAGCAAATTCAGGTCAGAAGTGTGGTAGGCTTATCGGTTCCAAAGACAAAAATTCTCGAAAAAGAAAATAGGTAAATACTATTCCTGTTGAAAAAGACATAGTAAAGATACCTGCAGTTATCTAAAATTCTGATATAGTTTTAACGCCAGAAGATATTTAGGTACTTGAAAATTGTGAAAATGACGAGATCTCGATAAATTATGTTTTTACAGGAGAGAAATGGGACCGAAATAAGACAATTGTCGATAAAATATTTTCATATAATGTGGCATTAAATATCATACATGAAAGTAAGGATCTTGAGCACAGTCGAAAAATATCGACAAAGGAATGATTGGCCAAAATGGAAAGAAGCCATGAAGGCTGAGTTAGACTCACTTGCAAAATGTGAAGTCTTTGGACCTGTAGTCCGTATACCAGAAGATGTAAAACTTGTTGGATACATATGGGTATTTGTGAGAAAATGAAATGAGGAAAATGAAGTTGTACACTACAAATCTCGACTTGTGGCACAAGATTTTTCACAAAGGCCCGGGATAGATTATGAAGAAACATATTCCCCTATAGTGGATGCAATAACATTGCCTTATTTGGTCAGTTTATCCGCATATCATAAATTACATATGCATTTAATAGATGTGATAACAGCCTACTTATACGACTCATTAGATCCTGATACCTATATGAAAGTCCTTGAAGGACTAAAGATGTCTAAACCATCCAATGAATATTCGGAGGGGTTATACTCAGTTAAATTACAAAGATCTTTATATGGTCTAAAGCAATCTGAACTAATGTGATATAATCATCTTACTGAGTATTTGGCCAAAAATGGATTCAAGAATGATGATATCTGCCCATGTTTTTATAAAGAAATCTGCATCTGGATTCATTATAATTGCTGTGTACATTGATGATTTAAATATCATTGGAACTCCTGCAGAGATTCCAACAATTATAAAAACTCTAAAAGAAGAGTTTGAGATGAAAGATCTTGAAAAGACTAAATTTTGTCTCGGCCTGCAGATCAAGTATACAAAAAACGAGATCTTTATTCATCAAACAACATACATAGAAAAGATCTTGAAGTGAATTTATATGGATAAGTCGCATCCATTAAGTACCCCAATTATCATAAGATCTTTGGATATGGAAAAAAGATCAATTCCGTCCTAAGGAAGAAAATGAAGATATCCTTGGTCTTGAAGTACCATATCTTAGTGTCATTAGAGCACTAATATATCTTGCTAATAATACAAGACCCGATATATCATTTGCTGTGAATTTACTAGCAAGATATAGTTCCTCTCCAACTAGAAGACATTGGAATATAATCAAACAAATCTTTCGATATCTTCATGGAACGGTTAATATGGGATTGTTTTATCCCTATGGATCCAAGTCTCAATTAGTTGGCTATGCAAATGTGGGATACTTGTCTGATCCACATAAAGGGAGATCTCAAACAGGATACATGTTCACATATGGTGGTACAACTATATCATGGAGGTTCACAAAACAGACAATTGCAGCAACATCTTCTAATCATGCTGAAATACTAGCGATACATGAAGCTAGTCGCGAGTGTTTTTGGCTTAGATGTCTGATCCAATATATTCTGTCATCGTGTAGACTGATTGATCACAAGATAGCTCAAACTGTCATGTTTGAAGATAATACATCATGCATTACGCAACTTAAAGGTGGATACATCAAAGGTGACAAAACAAAGCATATTTCTCCCAAATTCTTCTTCACTCATGATCTTCAAAATCAAGGGACAATTGATGTCCAACAGATCCGCTCAAGTGATAATCTGGTAGATTTATTTACCAAGTCACTCCCAAAATTCTCCTTTGAAAGATTGGTACATCAAATTGGGATGCGCCGATTCCGAAACATTAAATAATATTGACAAGAGGGGGAGATTATATTGTACTCTTTTTTTCTTGGTCAGGTTTTTGTCCTTAACGGGTTTTTCTTGACAAGGTTTTTAACGAGACAGTCACATCACAAAGAATATTGTACTCTTTTTCCTTTACTAAAGTTTTTTTCTATTGGATTTTTCTTTAGTAAAGTTTTAATGAGGTATAATCCTAAATGGACATCTAAGAGGAAGTATTTTGATAAGGTAACTTATGTGGATGTCCATTCTCAAGAGAGAATGAATTTAATAAAAGTTGAAAAGAGATGACTATTTGTGTGTATAAATAGAAAAAGCATCAAACTGAAATAAACACACAGCAATAACAAATATTCTCCTCTCTTTCTTTACAATATAAAATTCTCTCCCTTTCTTCTTTCTCTTTGAAATTTTTAAGTAGCAATA
>NC_029787.2:13435860-13443594 GCF_000816755.2 Arachis ipaensis
GCAATATACTAGTATATATATATAAATTACTTTTATTATAGTAAGATAATTATATTAGCGAATATTAATACTAAAATCTTTTATTTATACTTATTTATTTTATATTTATTATATCTTCCTTAGTTATTTATTTCACAACATGTTACTATTTAACAAAATTTTTACCAAAGGGATCATATCCGGATTGGATTGTTGTTCTTTTTGTTTACATAAATCTAGTTATAAACTTTTTAGTAGGATGTAATATACTTTTCAACTTAAGAGATGACTTAAATGCATCAAAGTTTCACATGGAACATACCAAGACAATTTCATCGTGTAGATTCAATAGAAGTTATTAATGTAAAATTATGTTAAGACTTAAGACTTGTGCTATTAAATTATCTTAATGTTTAAATTCAAATCAATATAAAATAAAATGTTTATCTAATTCAATACTCTAAAAAAAACCTTCCAATCCAAATTATACTACAAATAAAATTAATGTTCAGATCAAATAATTTTTTGACTAAAAATCGATCTAAACTATACCGCAAACACTTTTAATCTTAGGGCAATGCTACCGTGCTGAAGAGGAAATCTTTCAACAGGTAAAGAAATGCGTTGGTGATTATAGTTGGTAGATGTGTGTTGGTGTGGCACTACACGCACTGACCGAATATGACGTTTTGCAGTGGTTGCAGACAGTGCTCCATCTAATAACGTTTGTGTAATCCGATATTAACAATGATTATCTGGGTTATATATTTTTAATTATTATAACAACTGGGTTGATTTTATTGTTGGAATTAGGTTTTTTTATAAGTAGATAGATTGGACTGATTGGAGGTCATTGGACTGAAATTATCCAAAAATAATCAATTAATTTGACAATAAAACTTATTTTTTTCCCTAATTTTGTTTCTTTTTTCTTTATGGACTGATGTTCCTATAGAGTACCAAAAAATAAAATAAAAATTTTATAAAAAATAATAACAATAATAACAACTTTTTGTTTTTTTTTTTCCTTTTTGTTTTTATTTTTTCAATTAAGTAATAATAATAAAAAATCTTTAGAACATGAAGTACTTTTTTAAACATAAAATTACACTCGCATAAAAATTTAGCATAAATGTATTATATTGTCTCTTTCATTTCAAGAACATACGATCATGATTCGGTTTGTGTCGCTAAAAGAAATTGATTTTTTATGGTCAAATTGCATGTCTCAGAATACTTTAACACTATGTTTGGTTTAAAAAAAAATAAGAGAAAAGAAAAAGGATAAAAAAAATGAGTGAAAATTTTTATTTTCTTTTGTTTGAATGCTAAAAAAAATAGGAAAGAAAGAAAATTTTGATACGGGTCTCACTAAATTTTTTTTTCCATTACAAGCAAAAAAAAAGGAAAAAAATATTATCTTTTATGTATTTACGATATTACCATTTTTACTCATTACAAAATATCTCTTTGAAAATGGTGATATGATCGTGCCTTAAAATCATAATAAAATTATGCTTTGTCATCTTTTAATCATCATTTGCCTAACAGGGTGCTGCATGAATTGCTTTATCGAATGTTGTTTGTGGGACATATTTAAACCTTAGAACAATGAATATACGTGGGCGATTTCGTAGTTAGAAACTCGTCGTTTGTGATAGCTAAGACAAAGGATGCGTCGTCTGCTCTAGTACGTGGGACATGTTCGATATTGAAAGTATATGGGATAGATGTTGGGACAGGACTAGATCAAGTCGTTAAACAGCCGCCAACCTTTTCGTATTCTTTGACAGTTTGTTTGACTACTATATACGGAGGAAGCATTTTAACACTATGTCTGGTTTAGAGAAAAATAAAAGAAAAAAAAATAAAAAAAATGAGTGAAAATTTTTATTTTTCTTTATTTGGATGCTAAAGAAAATAAAAAAAAAATTGGGTGTGAATCTCACCAAAATAATTTTTTTTCCATTACAAACAAGAAAATAAAGAAAAAAATGTTATCTTTTGTGTATTTATAATATTACCCATAATTCTATTATTATTAATAATTATCAATATAAATTTAGTTTTAATATATTATTATAATAGAGATTCATATTTAAACATTATATATATTAGATAAATAATTTAAATTAAATATATAAAATTATAACATTTTATAATATTTATAGAATGAAATAAAACATAAATAAATAAAAATATTTATATTTTATTTTATTATAAGGGTATTAATATAATTTTATACTATTATGATTTTTTTTTTCATTTTTCTGATTTTTTTTTATTTTTTCTCTTCTCATTTTTTTCTTTTCTTTTATTTTCTTTCCTGTATCCAAACAAAACCTAATAGACACAGATATTTTGTGATGTGTATTTAAAGAAAAATTCTATGGTGTGGATTGGGAAAATATCCATACACGTAGATGGTGGGGTGTATACACTAAACAGCAACGCGTGGCTTCCTTCTTCTGACTCACATGGAGAACTGCAAACACAAAAGGCTACCACTACAGGTTGACACAAATGTTGTCATAGTCAAAAATTTAATTTAAGAAAGATTTGGTCCTTCTTAATAAGTTTGTTATTAAATATTTTTTGTTTAATAATTAAATCTTCTTAAGAGTTCTTTACTCTAATTTTTTATGTTTTTTATCTTGTAAGATTTGATGAAAAAAATTATAAATTCTAATTGCATTGATAAAGTAAATAGTATGTCTACTTAGTAACTATCATTCATTTAGAATTACATGATTTTTCGGTATTCTATTTCGTATGAGTTGATATTATAACAACGTCTTTTCTATTTTAATAGGTCCACTGATAACTGAAAAAATTTTAGACCGGTAGATAAGGATCATATTTCAGAATATTTACACTATATATGTTCGGATTGAGCGAAATATTGCGGAAAGAAAAATGATAGAAAAAAATGAAAGGAAAAATCTATTTGTTCTTGTCTAGATATAAAAAAAAATAAGACGGCTACCTGCTACACATGACCTTCAAGAAATTTTCTTGCTTTTGGTTGACCAACTATGACAACATCTTATGTCAATCTGTAGTCTTTTGTGTTTGCGGTTCTCCATGCGAGTCAGAAGAAGAAAACCACGCATTGCTGTTTGGTGTACACACCTCACCATCTACATGTGTGAATGTTTTCTCAATTTACACCATAGAATTTTTCTTTAAATACACATCACAAAATACCTGCATCTATTAGGTTTTGTTTGGATATAGGAAAGAAAATAAAAGGAAAAAACAAGAGGAGAAAAATAGAAAAAAAATGAAAAGTGAGAGAAAAAAATCAAAAAATTAGTGAGACCCATATCAATTTTTTTTCCTATTTTTTTTAGCATTCAAACAAAAGAAAATAAAATTTTTCACTCATTTTTTTTATCTTTTTTCTTTTCTCTTATTTTCTTTTAAACCAAACATAGTGTTAAAGTGTTCTGAGACATGCAATTTGACCATAAAAAATCAATTTATTACAGCGACACAAACCGAATCATCATGGTATGTTCTTGAAATGAAAGAAACAACATAATACATTTATGCTAAATTTTTATGCGAGTGTAATTTTATGTTTAAAAAAGTACTTCATGTTCTAAAGATTTGTTTTTATTATTATTTAATTGAAAAAATAAAAATAAGAAGGAAAAAAAATAAAAGTTGTTATTATTGTTATTATTTTTGATAAAATTTTTATTTTATTTTTTGGTACTCTATAGAGACATCAGTCATAAAGAAAAAAGAAACAAAATTAGAAAAAAAAATTTATTGTCAAATTAATTGATTATTTTTGGATAATTTCAATCCAAAGACCTCCAATCAGCCCAATCCATCTACCTATAAAAAAGTCTAATTCCAACAATAAAATCAACCCAGTTGTTATAATAATTAAAAATCGGGATAAGTATTATTTTGGTCCCTCACGTTGAGAGTCGGAATCGAACCCGTCCCTAGTATATATTTTGATTTAAAATCATCCTTAAAGTCACATTTGAATTTAAAATCATCCTTTACAAAGTAAACTTTTTGTAAATGATGATGATACCCTTCTGAAGTTTTTGTGTTTCGCGCGAAATATTTCACCCCTTCATATGCTTCCAAACCCTCAACATAAACCCAACATTAATCAGAACGTTTCACTTCACCAATGTTGTTGCACCGTGCCCTAAGTAAGAATAAAAAACGCTAGAAGGTGTTCTTGGAGTGAAGATCGCAGCCGAGTCCGGTTTACTGAAAGGCAGGGTCGTGCACATTCTATCAGGTATGTTTCGTTGTTTACTGAGATTAAGGATAAACATCACTGTGTGGTTTAGGTTTTAATTTTTTCTTCTATTTTTGTGATTTGGCAATGTCTATAGGTTGTTGGAGAAGACAGTGGTGTACTTTAAACTGAAAGTCTACTATGGGGGTGGTTTACGTATCGAAATGGGCCGTTAGAGTATGTGAGGGGAGAAACAACAGTGATAGAAGAGATTGATGGTGATCGATGGTCCGTATTTGAAGCCTATGCAGAGTTAAAGCAGTTTGGTTATGTGGAGGAGAATATCCCTTCATTGTGGTTCAAGGATCCTACACATGAAGAGTTGGAGAAAAAATTGAAGTTGTTTAAGTCTGATGCAGATTCCATTGCTATGTGCAAAATAACTGAGTTAAGAGATTATGTTGAATTGTATGTAGTGCACAAGGTTGAGGAGGAAGACGTGTTTCCTGCATCTGGCTACATTGATGTTGGGGAGATCATAGGATGGATGATGTGGGACAACAGCTGGTTGTGTATCGAGGAGAAGATGATGGTTTAAACAAATCTGAAGCAGCTGCTGATATCTCTGGGGCCGAGAATACGGAGGGTGGTGATGATGTTAATCTGGAAGCTTATATGAGTAACTATAGTGATAGTGACAGCGTTGATTCAGAGTATAAACCATCTGAGGAAGAGGAAGAGACTGAAGATGATTTACACTTTACCAACAGTGAAGATGAGCTTGATCCTGCTATTAGTGGGTTTCAAGATGTTAATGTGGTGAATGAAAAAAGTAGGGCAGTGAAAAAGAAGGGGGTTGCAACTAAAAACTTTGAAGATGAGGATGGAGCAAGGAGTGATGAAATAGAGAATGACCACGAGGTTGGAGGTGCTATGTCAGATTCAGACCACCAAGGACAGAGTTATCCAGTTTACAAGCATAAAAAAGACATGAGCCAATACAAGTGGGAAGTGGGCACAGTATATGCTACCAGGGAAGAGTTCAAGGACACTGTGACTGCATATGCCATGCAGACCGCTAGGGCAATCACATTTAGGAAATGTGATCTGCAAAGGGTTAGGGCAGTTTGCACTGGCAAGTGTCCCTTTTGGCTATATGCTGCGAAGATGAAAGAAGAGGATACTTGGCAGCTTCGCAACATGAATTTGACTCACACATGTACACAAGCACACAGGGTGGGGATTTTGCACTCTAGATGGCTAGGCAAGGCATTCAAGAAGAAGGTCGAATCAAATTCGAAGGTGAAGATTAGGGAGTTCGTGTCAAAGGCTCAAAAAAAGTGGAACTTGACTGTCACCAAGTCAATGGCAACGAGGACCAAGCAGATTGCACTGGATGAAATCCAGGGAACCTTCCGAGAGCAGTATAAGAGGATATATGATTATGCACATGAGCTGATGCAGGCAAATCAAGGTTCCTCCGTTCACATACAAGTGTAAAGGTTCCCTGACCTTGATAATGAGGTAGCCTCATCACAGACCAGCTACTGTATCTTTCAAAGGATCTATATCTGCTTGGAAGCATCTACACAGCCCACTCCTAAGTTCACTGTCAAGAGAAAAGTTGCTTCAGCAACACAGCCAACAACTTCAGCCCAGTCCAACACTGTAGCACAGCCAAAAAGGCTTAGAGGCAGGCCCAAAGGGACCACGAAGCCCACACCTTCAGCTCAACCTGATCCACCTCCCAGGAGGATTGCAAGCCCAAAAAGCTCAGCACCTTCTACTTCATCATCACAGCCAACCACCACAACTCTTCCAGCATCTCAGCCATCCTTTGCCACAGCTTCAAGCCAACCCACTGGGCACTACTCTATTAGCTTTATTGGAGGACCTCATGTTTCTCCCAGGAAACTGAAGTTAATGGCAAAGTTACCTCCAAGAAAATGGGGATTGCTTTAGGAAAATGACAACACTTAGCATGTTGGTTTATTTTGTTTTAAGTTTGTGTTAAGGTTCTGGTTAATCCAGTGTGGACTTGTTGATTGCTTTTTGTTGCTTATATTTTGCCTTTGTGCTACTGGCTGTTGTACTGAAATATTGGCTTGTTCCCAGCCAATCCTTTTGATGGTTAGGTTATTTTGAGTTAAGTTTCTTTTAAGGTTCTGGTAATGTCAAACGCTATGCTTATTATGTATTTAGACATTTACCATTTTAATGACACTGTTATCTTATTGTTCAGTCATGAAAATCATGTTTTGCCAAGAAAAAGTTTCACTCTCATTTCAATATCCAACCATGCTTACAAAACAGTCATATATACATGTTGAAATACATTCAACATAACACAATCAGGAACCCCCCTAATAGATAAATCCTAGCCCAATTCACCAACAAAAACAACAGGAGAATACACCTACACATGTTTCATACTAGGTTCAATGGAATTAGACACTGTTGCGTTGCTTTAGACCAACTCTGCAACAGCAAACATACAAACCCAACCCACCCAAAAAATCCTAAAACTGCAACGAACTTCAGCTTCCACTCTGCCGCTTTGGTTCTTGATTTCATCATCGAAAGCTTCTTCCTTATTCTAGCAATTTCTGAATGTTCCACCTCTGTCTCTGGATCTGCCCAACGAAAGAAATTGTAGCCTTCTTGCACCTGCACATACCCACCGAGATCACCATCAATTCCATCACCCAAAAGACCCAATTCAGAGAAAAAGTAAAAAAACAAATCTCAAAGTAGACACAACCCCAAAATCTGCGACCTGGGTTCTTCTTGGTCCCCGAGATTCGCAACACCGGCTTCTCACCATGGGAACAAAGTAGTAGCCTACCTTGTGACAAAGCCCTGCTTCGAAACGAGGTTGAGCTTCGTGCGGCCATGGTGTTCTCCCTCCAGCAGGTCCTCCACGGTGAACTCTGCAACAATGGCTTCTACGCTGCTTTACCCTTTCTTCCTTTTAATTCAATGTATAATTATTAAACTTTTTCATTCATTTTAATTTCTTATATATATAATTATTTTCGGTGGTCATAACTGCCTCATAACGACGCAAGGGCATTTACGTTCGAAAATATTATAAAAGACGATTTTAATTTCAAATGCTACTTTAAGGATGATTTTAAATCAAAATATACACCAGTGGAGCACTGTCTGCAACCAATGCAAAACGTCATATTCGGTCAGCGTCTGATCAGCACTTGTAGTGCCAACACCAACACGTGTCTACCAACTATAATCGCCAACGCATTTCTTTATCTGCTGAAATATTTCCTCTTCAGCACCGTAACATTGCCCTTAAAATTAATGCCTGATACAACGAAATTAAGTGTCTCATTTTAGAACATCATATTATTGTGCCCTAACCAAGGCTTAAAACGATTATACTAACTAGATAGGCACACCTTTTTTTTTTGTGGGTGTAATAAGTGTATCTGTGTATGAACCGTGGTTTTACTAACAGTCTAACAACATTAATACATAAGTTAGGAAAGAAAAGACAAGCGAGTATGCAAATAGAGTCAGGATATTTG
>NC_029787.2:13444261-13456184 GCF_000816755.2 Arachis ipaensis
AAACAAAATATATATTAAAATATAGAATATATATTAAAAATAAATTAAATTATATATATTTAAACATAAATATATAATAATTAATTTTAGTGTGTAAATTACATTTTTAAATTATTAATATATATGGTGTGTTAAGTCCGTCCTTGGGCCAAAGAATTACTTAGCATTGTAGCTTCAAGATTATCCGTCACATACCAGGCTGCACACAAAAAAAACATCATGTGACATTTTTTGTCGGATCTATTTTGTATGTTTTTATTCGATGGCATTTGCTGAGCAGGGAAGCTTGGGCCTTGGGCTTTTGACTTTTGACTCCCTGACTGCTGAAACTCGAAAGGTCTTTGAACCGAAGCGAGAGTGAGCTGAGTAGACTAGTTTCCCCTCTGGTCTCCGAGAACCACTGTCACTGTTACTGCGACTACAGTGGCTACTTCTGCCCATGGAAGCTGCCGTGGTTGACGTCGGGACTAAGCTCCTCAAAGCTGGTTTCGCAATTCCTGATCAGTCTCCTGCCATGGTATATATATCTATATGCCCCGCTCATTATTATTATTATTATAACATGCAACCGTACAACCAAATCGCCGAAATTTTCGTCATTCTCATCTCAATTGTGCCCTACTTGTATGTGCTTTCTCTCCTAAACTTTACTGTTTTGCTTAATTCATTTCTGTCGTGAAGCCACTTAAGGTGTAGGGTTTAAGGTGTATGCTTTAGGGAGATGCACATGAATTGTTGTAGTGTTATACATCTAACATTCCCCTCTGGTTATAGAGGCTCTTGTAAAGTTGCTTATCCCAAAAGCTTAAGTTTATAGGTAGAGGCACGTAGTGAATGGTTACCATTCATTTTAGCTCAATTGTGTATAGCTTTCCAGCACTTGCAATTCTTGACTAAATTTAAATTGCATCAATTTCAATGTTTTTCTTTTGTTTTCTCTTGATTGTGAAGTGTGATTATTTATCCTCAGAATTCCCTAATTCGTTTGATTGTGGCTCTTTTTGATATGGCTCAGATAATTCCCACTCAGATGAAAAGAGTGCTTGATGATGGTGGGTCTGTGAGTGACGATAATTCAGTAGCTGATAGTGTTACTGTTGATCCAGTGGTGCGAGGGTTTATCAGAGATTGGGACGCCGTTGAGGATTTATTGCATCATGTCTTGTATACTGGCCTTGGATGGGAAATTGGCAATGAAGGACAGATATTATTCACAGATCCACTTTGTACCCCCAAGGTTTGAGGAAACCCTATGTAGTATCTGCAAGGTTATCAAACTTGAGAGTTCATATAAACTCGATTATGGAGCTTAGAGCTCAAGTTGTAAACTTAAAAAGAGTTTATGAGTTAATTTGGAAGTTTGATAACCTTATCTTCTCTAACACATATATATTTTCCTAGACTTTGTAATTTCGTATACCCTTTGCATGCAGAAAATTCTTGGGCATTCCTAATAACTGAAAGGTTATCTATAAGAATTTCTCGTTTTGTAAATGCGTAAGAATCTTCTTGAGCAGATTTGTCCTCCTTTTTGTCCTGTTTGATCTAGAACTGCTATCATGCGTCCTTTTGTATTAAATCAAATTGCTAGTATTCAGTCGGTGACCTTCTTTTAATATGTATAATAGGGTATTTTTCTCTAAATATTGTATATATTATTGTCTCCCAGGCCAACAAGGAACAGCTAGTGCAATTAATGTTTGAAACATTCAACATATCAGGGTTTTATGCCTCAGAACAAGCAGTTTTATCACTGTATGCTGTGGGACGTATCTCAGGGTGCACAGTTGATATTGGACATGGAAAAATAGGTATCCATATGTGAAGCAATGGGAACTTAATTTAGATTATGTTGCTAAATTTTATAGTGGACGGATGGTAGATGTCCATGTGAATAATTTTAAATTATATAGTATATTAAATTTTATGGGGTAAAGATTGCATGGAGATTATCTGTGAAATTTTACCCCCATGTCAAACACATCCTACGAGATAAGATATGCATTTTCATTTGCCCCCTTTTCTATCGCTCAAGCAAAACAGTACGAATTCTGTACTTTTTCTATACACAGATGTTGCTTTTCACATTGTTATTTTATTGGTCTGGCTGGTTATGTGCTACCCAATCTTTTTGGCTTTATAAATAGATATTGCGCCAGTAATCGAGGGTGCTGTCCACCACATTGCATCGAGAAGATTTGAGTTTGGAGGTACTGATCTAACTAATTTCTTGGCACAAGAACTTGGGAAATCCAATCCACAAGTAAATATCAGCTTGTCTGATGTGGAGAGAATAAAAGAGCAATACTCATGTGCTGCTGAAGATGAATTAGCTTATCAAAAGACTGTTTCATGTCCTGTGGAGAAACATACACTTCCTGATGGACAGGTCTGCTTACTAATTCTCTGATATTTTTGACATTGGTACTTGCTAATTGAGTTTTCTTAAGATTTATGTTTTCTTTTTGATAGATTATTTGATAGAGTTAGTAGAAACATGGAGTGGGGAGTAGCAGTTAAGAGAGCTGGGTTGCACTTGAATTTAACTAGAGCTTATGAACATTTTCAGTAGTTTACAACTTCCTTTGATCTTTATATAGGTCATAACAATTGGGAGGGAAAGATATACTATTGGCGAAGCTTTGTTCCAACCAAGTCTGTTGGGTTTGGAGGCTCATGGCATTGTTGAGCAGCTTGTCCGTGCTGTTTCAACAGTGTCACCTGATAATCATCGGCAGCTGCTGGAAAATACTGTGGTTTGTGGGGGCACTGCTTCTATGACCGGTAAATGTTGTTCTTGTTGTTTGTTTGTTTCCATTAAGGATTTCTGCTGAATTAGGATATGAACTTCTAATATGTTATACTTGTTCTGCTTCTTGATATATAAGAAAAATATGATTTATTTGGGTGTGATCATTAATATATAAATATTCAGAAAATGGGAAATTTTCTCCTTTGAGTTACATCTTTTTGAGAATGCTGTTCTTTGTGGTTATTGTAGTGTAGACTAATGTTGAATCTCACTGCAGGTTTTGAAGATAGATTTCAGAAGGAATGTAGCTTAAGTTCGTCTGCCATTCAACCTGCTCTGGTTAAGGTAAGATTGCTATCTTCTAAATTCATCTAAATTTTTAAAGTTTCATATGATTTTACCAAATGATTGTTAACTTCCTCTTCTGTCAATTTTAAGAGCATAACTTAACAAGAGACAGGCAAAAAATGTTTCTTCATCCTAATACAGTGATGAATTGAAAATCGCAAGAGCGGTATCATAATAATTCGTGTTCAATATAATATATATACCCACTGATTGATAATCTGTGTTTACTACAGCCTCCAGAGTACATGCCAGAGAACTTAACCCAATATTCTGCATGGGTGGGAGGTGCCATACTTGCCAAAGTAGTTTTCCCTCAAAATCAACATATAACCAAGGGAGATTATGATGAAACTGGACCTTCCATTGTTCACCGGAAATGCTTCTGACAAAATTCACCTATCGCATAATCTCCACAAACATTGCATTCCTCTGCAGTTTGCACCTGCCTGTACTGTAACATATGGTAGGTTTTTATTTGCTGTATATTCAAAATGTTAGATGTCCATTTGCTCGTGTTATTTTAAAATTTGCAGTGATCTCCACTGATACCAATCTTCGGACAAAATCATGTGTATATGTATTCATGTTATAGCACTAGCCACACCTTTATTTGCACTCTCTTTCTACACCTTTGAGCTGCTTATAAATTAATTTATAGATTAGTTATTCTGTATTCTCTTAGTTTAAAAAGAAAGAAACTGGTTTTATATAAGAAATGACAAAATCGCAAGCACTGAGAAGGTGTTCTAGGCGGTGATGTATATACATGGGGGTTGTGCATCTCTTATTCAATCATTAAATTCTTAAGGGCATGATTTTCAGTGCAAGATTGCGTGATGAAGCAGAGCATATGTCACTCATTGAATTGTTGGGAGTTTGTTTAGTGAAAAGTAGAATTATTAAAGAGTGAAGATTCTTATTAAATTGATAGAGAATGTGTATTATACATAATTTATTTTTTGAGCGATCTTTTATTAAATAAATAATTTTTATTTTTCATTGAAAGATATAATACACTATAGTATTATACTAATTTTGATCCGTATAAGAGTCGGCATGAAGCCACGTCTTGAGCATATTCTTGTAGCTCGTAGTAAGGTGTTATTAATTGTCCTTATTGTCAAATGATCCTTTTAGTACCATTTATTGAGTTTGTATATCTTAACAACTAAATTTGTTCTATTTAACCCATGTAGTAAATCTTAAGTTTTCAAGCTACTCTCTTCCGTATATATTGATAAATTATTTTAATCTGTTTTGATATATTTACATGAATAAACAAAATAAAGTACGCACACTTGGGTGAGTTCCATCAAGACCAGAGTGTTATAAGCAATACTTAGAAGACAAGTATAAATTATAGGCATCATATCATTTTTGGAATATTACATATTAATAAAAAGATATATAGAGATTATCCAGGGTAGAACCATCCAATTAATAGTCAACTTGTTATGGGTAAAGACACTAGATGACAAATATGTCAATTTTGTAACAAGTTTAGTCCACAAAGTGAATAATCAAATAGCAATATTGACAAAATCTAAATTCACACTTTGAGAATCTAATAAACAATTAGAAGTACACAAAGAAAACTAGGTGTCAAGTGCCTAGTGGACTAGGACCTTGATCCTAACAACCCCACACAGCTTTAAAAAATATATATATATAACCATTGTTATCTTCTGCCCATCACATTATAGTGTATAATTTAATTAGAGTCAATGCTATTTTCGGGGAAAAAGAGATTCTAACCTCTTGGAACTTTAGTACTATTCAATTGCTCTTGATGGAGCTACAACATGCATGTTTCATGCTTGTTATTTTTATATATATTGTATTCTTTACAAGTAAATGGAGCTTAACTGGTTTATATCCTCTTTACACAAATGGATGATGGAGATTTTAAGATCTAAGTTCTCCATTTTCAGTAGGCCCTAAAAATTGGTCCTCTCCCCAACTTTGCTTTGGTGCAACCTTGGGATGCACAGGAACATACTCCTGAAGAAAAACAAAAACAAAACAAACGAATGATTGAAATTTACCTGATTTTAACCAACAATTCTTTTTCCATGTGATTTAGAAATTAGCCCCAGCATAAAATGTTTATACTCCGTATTCTTTGATTTGTCATTTTTATTTAACATTTTTCAAAGTTATATTTATAGGGTAAGTCACTGATATCACAAAATATAAGTGTATTAAGCATAGTAATATCATTTAAACCAACATGAGTGAGTAGTATATGGTTTTATAAATTGAGAGATTAGTATAATTTACCCCTTATTTTATAAATCATACCTCCATTTTCTTTATTAATTCTTCTGATGTGTCTCCTATGACCACTATATGCCTTGCAGAGTCATCTATGAAACCTTCTTCAACCCCCTTATCAAATAAGGTTAGTAAGCTATTGAAATACCCATCTACATTCAGCAACCCCACCTTCATATTCAAAAAGTTAAGAAAAAAGAAAAAGAAAATTAATAACAACTTAAAAGTGGAAGAAAATCCACATCTCAAATTCAATAAGAAATGATCCTTTTATTGAAAAAGAAGAATTTGAACATGTTTTTTCATTTAGTTTAGTGATATATTGGTTCATCTAGTAGATAACGAAAATAATCTTACTGGTTTATCATGTATTCCTAATTGGGACCAAGCTATAACCTCTAGCAACTCTTCCATTGTTCCATAGCCTCCTGAACAATATACAACTTTGATTGAATTTTAGAATATTCTTAGAACAGAAAAGAAGAGTGCAATTTATGTTAATAAAGAATATACCAGGAAGAGCTATGAATGCATCAGCATGTTTAGCCATTATTGACTTCCTTTCATGCATATTTGCAACTGTTTTCACTTCTCCAAAGGTTTCTCCGGATATCTAAAAGAGGGATTTGATCAGCATAAGCTTTTCATGAGTGAAAATTCGGTTCGAAAGATTCACATACATGATCATATAGTAACTAAAGATGGAATTGTACCTCATGATGCAGTAGAGCTTTAGGAATCACTCTAACCCAGGAAAGATAAACAAATGAAGTTCATGAAAGTTTAGAAATAAAATTTACAATAAAAATAGAATATAACATGTCAAGAAAATTAGAAATATTACCCAAGAACATGGCCACCTCCCGTTAGAACTGTTTCAGAGATCAAACCCATTAGTCCTAATCTTCCTCCACCATAAACCAAATCAATCTTCTTTTCAACCTTTCAATACAACAACTATGAATAAAACACATGCAAAAGTTCTTCAAAGGAGAAGAAAAAAACAAGTAGAATACACAAGTATATTCATAATAATGAATTGGTAAACAATATAGTATGATAGAAATTACCAGCAATTTACCAAGCTCAAGAGCAGCATCACCAAATGCAGATTTGTATCCAGGTCTACTACCACAGAAGACACATATTCTTTGGAACCTTCCTTTCTGCTTTATTTCTTCTTCTGGCACCTTTCCTTCCCCTTCCATCATTGATCATCCAGGCAAAAAGAAAGTACTAGTGGATTGATGGTAAATTCAGAGAGACAGAGAGAGAGAGAGAGAGAGCATAAAAAAGTGAGTGAGTGAGACACCTTTGTTTGAAGAACTTCTCAAAAATTCATCCAAAACACACCATTTTGTCTCCATGAAAAGAACTTGGCTGGTCACCATCATGACCCCATCTACCTCTTTTATTATTCTTATCAATCCTGCATCCATGTATTACGAGTTATGTTATTTGTATTCATTTTTGTCTCGTAATCTTGCTAACATAGATCGTTCTACCACTAGATAAGACCTCACAGAAATATACATCAGTCAAGTGATATACGAAATACAATGAGTACCAATATATTTCTTGTGTAATAATGTAACTTAAATTGCGCTAACTAGTGACAACACAAGTTACATAAAGGCAATTGTAACAAAATTTCTCAAGTGGAAAAATATAGGTAATTTAACATTTCAAGTCTATAAATTATTTTTCAACCATGCCATGTGTACATAAAAAATCAGTCATTGATATAAAATATATATTGAAATACGAAATATACATTAAAAATAAATTAAATAATATATGTATTTTATATTTTTATACATAAATATGTGGTCACTGATTTTTGGTAAATACATAGCATTTTTAATTATCTTTTATGTATTAATAATTATGATGGAAAAGAAAAAACAAACTCCCGGTACCAAAAACGATTTGTAAGGGAAATTGTATTATGTGTAAAATGAAAAATTTCAAAGTAGCATCATGATATGTCAGATATTAGGAGTTGATGAAGAACTATTCCACAAGTGCTCTCTATCCAGTTTAAAAATAAATAAATAAATAACCTCATGGAGTGTCCTTTTATGGAATCAAAAGTTGTGACCCCAAAAGATTGATAAAGTAAAATAAAAACTTACAAAAATTTCAACTCGTGATGATATTATTTTGTCTTCTTTCGTAAAAGTGAATAATATATAGTTATATACTACTAGTTGATTTATGCACCATAATGGTGCATAGCAAAAAAAAAAGGAAAAAGCTCACAATTACTCTAACCAACTATCATAACCGAAATAACAGAATTTAACTAACTTGACACAAGATGATTATTCAACCACTTAGAGATATATGTCAAGAATTTCTAACTTTGTTAGTATATATCAGCAAAGTCATGATAATATTTAACATGAACAAGCTTAGGTTTATATTTATGAATTGTACGTTCTTGAAATTCAGCTCTTAAAGTGGATTATCTTTCATTTAATTTTTTAAAATTTCATTGCAGTTTTAAATTTTAGAAGCAAAATAGTTCAGTTATAGTTTTTTATGTTCACAGAAATTATTCAACGGTTCAAGTTGCTTCTGATTTCTGTTCTTACTATAAGTGATGTAAGCTTTGTATTAAAAGAGAAAAAGAAAATGGTGGCCGGCTACTTTGGATAAAATGAACAAAAGCTATCAGTCATGCATCAAAAATGAATGAGGCCAAAATGCTACTTTAACAAAGTATTCTGAGAATCATCTCAACCTTCTTATTAATAGTGGATTTGAGAAATTTATGCAACCTAATTGGAGAAATGATTTAATATTGAAGCATACAATTTGCATTTATGGGACAGAAAAGTACAATGACATAACGATTGATAATCGATGTCAGCAACCATGACTGCGAATTCTTCTCGAAGTACCAATACACATGTGTGTTAATGAGAACTATGAGACGTGGAATCATCAACTGCGTGCCAGAATCTGTTGAAAAACCACATGCTGTCCGCTTCCACGGCATATCCATCTTGATTCCGATGCCAGCCATAGTGAGCATGTGTTCGGTTCTTTATGTCGAATATGGCGTGTCCAAAGCTAGCCTCTCTGTACGCTGAATACGCCGGCTGTGGTTCTGTCATGCTGCAGGTTAATGCATATTTAAATCAGACTCGGATACATCAAAGTAACTGAATTAGGATTTATTATGTTTAGAGCTTACTTGGTTGCCAAGCCTTCAAGGTTTCCTCCATCACCAATGGTTATATATACAGGAGCCGATTCATCTTTCACAGGAACGCAAATACCGTTCACAATGTTGTAAGCAATATTCGAGACACGTTCCTGATACATAACAGCCAACGATTCAGGTTAATTTGAGTTCAAAAAAGCTCATTGAAGTGCACTGTTTGAGGCTTTGTGACACATTCAGTTGCATTGTTATCTTTCCAGTTTAACAAGACTAGTATTAGCACTTACGGATCGTTCATAGGCATGAACATGCCCTGCAAACACGACATCAACCTTGTACTTCACAAACCAGGGTTCATACATTACTCTCATTGATTCACCTTCCATATAGTGATAGTTGTAGCTGTTATACCAAGGCGAATGCATAAGCACAATCAACCATGGAGTCTCTGTCCTGTTAACTTTTGGTAGCTCCTGCTCAAGCCATTTGTATTGTGGTGTATATTTCCCTGAAACAAAAATTGAAGCTTATACATTTAATTCAAGATGTTTACAAACAGATCATAACAATAGGTCAAAAAATATGTATTTATGAATACCATATGCTGAATATGAGGCCAAGACAATGATGTGTGCTGAGGCTCTCTTGACAGAATACCAGAAGGGTGCGGTACTCTGCGACGCTCTATAAGGAACATGATAGCGATGGCGATACGGCTTGAAAGGTACAGTTTCACCCTGCAAAATATCATTCGCTAGTGTCAAAAATCGACGATGACAAATCACACTAAGTTTCTAAACTTCTCAAAACCAAATTAAAACAATTATTACGAGAGAAGCCTTACGATTTCTGGAGCAAAATCAATTTCATGGTTCCCTGCAACCCAAATCCATGGTTGATAAGCAGTACTCCTTTCTACAAACCTTCCCCAAGTATCCCATCTAACGTTATCGTGATTAGGGTAATTATCCGCATAAGAAAGGTCTCCAACAAACAACACAGTTTGTCCTTTACTTGGGCTCTTTTCATAGTGAGTGAGTGTTTTATTTGAATCATAACTCTGACCAAGATCCCCTGCAAGATCATTGCCAAATTAATTAATTACAAACATATTGGCATTGATTTCGGGTACATTAACTACCTCAAATGCTGAAATTGTAAATTTGTAAACATCAATCAAGTAGGTCACAACTATAGGAAATTTAGTTTTAGTTCCCTAACATTATATACTTGTAAATCAAATTAGTCCACCATATTATGTTTTCTCTGTTAGGAAAATGTTAACATAGTTGATAGAATATACTTACCAATGAGACCAAAAGTGTATGGCACATCAGGACCAACTTGAGGAGGAGTCACAAACCAAAATTGCCTCGTTGTGTTCGCGATTCCAACTTCATAGTAGTATTTGGTGTTGTACTGTCCAAAACAAGAACCACACGAATCAATAATGGATTGATTGCATAATAAAACTCAAACTGAAATTGCTACAACAAAACACGGAATGTAATGGAATGGAGCAGAAGAAATACCTCCAAATTTCTGATGGTGCAATGATGAATAAAACCAGATGAGTAATTGAAGTATCTATAAGTAACATGTCTTCCCTTAGCAAGATTCTTTTGCTTGCTGTTCTCGCTCCAGTATCGCACTTCGCTGGAGCCTGGTTCATCCACCGTCACCCATGACACAATCACAGCTTTCCCCTCATGATCACCTTGTGTTATATGAACCTTTTATACATACATTCATTCATTAAAACTTAGAAACTAATTGTAAAACCAAGAACAAAAAAACACACTAAAATTTGTGAAACACACTAAAATTTAATCAAATCAAACAGAGGAAAGTTTCTAAATCTTAAAAAGCTATCCTACCTTTAAAAAAAAAACAGGTGGGATTGGTTAATGAAGAGTACCTAATCAGGTCAGTCACCAATCTTAGCCTAATTAACATTAATTATCTAATCACAGTCTGTCTTCTTTTTTTGGTTAAAAACCACATTTATCCACCAATCAAAATTCAAAATCAATTCTACTCAAGTAGATAGGACCATTAACCTAAGACCTCTGGTTAAACTAATACAGTTAGTGGTTAGTATCTAATTAAAAAGTTGATTAATTACTCACTAATCATCACCCCCACTTCCCTAAAGTTCCATTATCTTATCCTCACTTTAGAGGAACCCTCCACCAACCCAAAACAACTAAAAATTAACAAAAACAATGAATGATCCCTTGATCTATCAAACATCAAAGAACACCAAGGAAACTTCCAAAGTAGATTCCATATCAAAACTGAGAAATAATGTCACATGCAAAACAAAACAATAGAAGAAAAAGGGTACCTGTTGGGGAGCATTATAACCACGAGGAACAGCAAAGACATCACTATCAAGTGGCATGTCCACAGCCTTCTCTTCATTCCTAACGAAGGTGCTTGTTGATCCTCCATTACACAACACTGCCACGTTCACAAGAACCAATCCAAAAACCAAAACTTTGAAACCCACTGAATCCATTTTTGCAAAGTGTGCGGAAGACCCGTGATGAATGTGGCATTTATTTATAGCAAATCACATGTTAAGTAATTAAATTAAATGCTGATTTCGAAATAATGGAATATTAGGATTTAGGAGGAATATTCAGATTAGTGAGTCAACTATAAACAACGTATGAGAGAAGTTTATTAGAGTTCTAATCTAAACACAGTAAACTGTTATTATGCATCGTTTTTTTTTTTCTTGGGATCACTACACAAAGCAGTTTTCAGATGAAGACGAAGACTTGGACTAACAAACCCTTTAGCAAAAACTAGTGGTTTTGGATTTGGTTGAGATGAGAAACCGAGAAAACTGTAGATGTAAGAGTATGAATTGAATTGAATTGAATTGCATTGAATAATATGATATGGGGTCGCAATAATGAGGGCGAAAAAGTTGACTTTGAATATTAATTTTTATTGGGTTGTATTTTTTCTTTGGAACAGGAATGTGCCACCTACGTGTCATTCAGACCACATCATTTATGAAGTAATGAAGAATTAATTATACTAAGGTTACGTAATGAAACCTCTTGATTTTTTTTAATTAATTTCTTAAGGTATGATCTTAAGTAGGGCTGGGAGTGAACGGAATTGAATCGAATTAGATCAAATTTAAATTTAATTCACAAAAATTAAATTTGACTTATAAAAATTAAGACTTACGGTTCAACTCATTAATGATCGAGGCTATTTCTTAAACTCAAGCTTAACTTACCGAAAATTTATGAGTTGATTCGAGTTTACAAACTGACTTAAATAACAGAAAACATAATCTATAATTCTATATCAATAAATTATAATGTATATATATTAAAAAAATATTAATTTTATAT
>NC_029787.2:13456495-13457223 GCF_000816755.2 Arachis ipaensis
AAAAAAAAAAAACTAACCCACTGTCCCAATAGGGCTGGAAGTGAGTCGAGCTGAGTCGAGCTAGACCAAGCTCAAGCTCGACTCACGAAAATTGAGTTTGGCTCACGGCTCAACTCACTAACAATCGAGCCTATTTCTTAAGCTCAACCTTGCTCACCGAAAGCTCATAAGCCGGTTCGAGCTCACGAACTGGTTTAAATAATAGGAACATAATCTATAATTCTATATTAATAAATTATAACTTATATATATTAAAAATATTAATTTTATATATTGTGTATCTATTAATTATAAATTTTTTTTATTTATATCCTACATCAAAATCATATAAAAATAATTATAAAATTTTAAATAAAAATATTAATATATATAAAATTACACATTATTATTTTATATATATATATATAAAGAAGCCTCAAGCCCAAGAGTTGAGGAAAGGTAGATTTCTTACTTGGTGCTTGCCCTCTACCTTTTTCATAAAATGTAGTGGCCAAACTAGATAGTCCATTTTCTCTCTTTCCTCGCTCCTCATGCATAATATCATAAAAAATAGATACAAATGAGATGCAAACTTAGATTGAAAAAGTGTTCGGTAAGTGAAATCAATTGATTCATAATGGTAGAAAAGAAAAACGGCGCGCGCAGACTGTTTACCAAAAACACAGGTCTCCGCAAAGTGAAGAATCTCCAAACACATCCAGCTCTTCAATACCTATATAAACTGCTAC
>NC_029787.2:13457849-13460208 GCF_000816755.2 Arachis ipaensis
TTAAATTTTTGTATCTGAATTGATAATGTAAAATATAATTTTACATCATACGAAATTTTCTTTGACATATATTTTTTATATCCCTTTAAATTTTATATAGCTTAAGATTAGGGTTAGAAGTGAGTCAAGCCAGCTTATGAATCAGTTCAAGCTCAATTTGTTAATAATTCGATAAGCTGAACTCGGAGCTGATGAGTTGAATTTGAGCCTAAAATTGAGCTCATAAATTAAATGAGCCGAACTTAAGTTTTGATAAGTTCAACTCATTAGCTCGTGAGCTGGCTCGATATATATATATATATATATATATATATATATATATATATATATATATATATATATATATATATCGAGCCAACTCATGAGCTAATGAGTTGAACTTATCAAAACTTAAGTTCGGCTCATTTAATTTATGAGCTCAATTTTAGGCTCAAATTCAACTCATCAGCTCCGAGTTCAGCTTATCGAATTATTAACAAATTGAGCTTGAACTGATTCATAAGCTGGCTTGACTCACTTCTAACCCTAATCTTAAGCTATATAAAATTTAAAGGGATATAAAAAATATATGTCAAAGAAAATTTCGTATGATGTAAAATTATATTTTACATTATCAATTCAGATACAAAAATTGAAAAAATCTATATTTATACTAAAGTAGTTTTAATTCTTAAAAATTAATATTCCTTAACCAAATTTCTATCTCAATCAAGTTTTTTTAATTGATTAATATTCCTTAATTAGCTGAAGGTGTTTATTTTGGATATTGCTAATAATTGTTTTTAAAAGTTGTAGAAGGCTTAAAAAAAGGGGTTGAATCTATGACATTTTTTTACTTTAATGAAATAACCTTTTAAATACAAATTTTTAGTCTGAATCTGTTTGAATTCAGTAGCAAAAAATTTATGAGATAATTCATTGTTGTCTCATGAATATTAGAAAAAACATACCAGAGAAGAGAAGAGAGAAGCTGACACCATCATGTATCCTAGTTCAGTTGCCTTGTGCAATGTAACCTACATCCAGTCTCTACCATAACAGTGGTAGAATTTTTACTATAGTTAAAGTATTAAATACACCAATTCCACAAGATTGATACAATCCTTTCTCTCTCAAGTTCTAACCTAACTTGACTTGGCTATGCTAATACCTAACTCTTCACTTTTAATGCTTACCCAACTAAGAAAGGGGTACCTCACTGGTGCAAGACACAAGATATTTGAAACAACCTAAAGAAATCTGAAATCACTCTAGACTTTTTACTCAAGTGTATCACTCAGCCTTTTATCACTCTTTGACTTTTTCATGAACTCTCTTATTTAGCCTTTTACCACTCTAGAAATTACAGAAAGATATACATTAAAAGGAAATTATAAAACTTGAAGGAGATTGATGTTTCAACAGCCTATGTTGCTATGAGTTGGACCAGGTTGAGCAAACATTAATCAAGTTCTTCATCTTAGTGGAATGCTTCTTTCTTTAGATAGCACTGTCCAAAACGTTGAACTTTCTCAGGAAGCTCTATCAAACTCACACTTTGGTTCTTTTCTCCTTCCTTCAGCAGCCTCGAGTTGTATGCTTCACTAACTTACCTTTCAGGCTTTCACTTTCTTCCATTAATCCCCAAATTATGAATCTTGGAATAGATTCTTTTTGCTTGACCGAATGACCCAGAACAGCAAAGAAAAAGTTGTTCAATGATAAAATTCATATCTAAACTCTTGAGCTACAACTTTGTCCCCAAGAAATAATTTTGACCTTTGATTCACAGCAGTGATTATCAAAAATCATTTTTTCCATTTATCCCAAATTGGAATAGCAGAGAGTTGGAGAAGAGGTGAAGAAAGTAAATTGCATGCAAATGGAAACAAATCACCTTTAACTTCTGACTTAGCTTGAAATGGTTTGATTTGGGTGATTAGACCTTTGCCTTTTGGATTAAGCTTTCTCTTTCTTTCTTCTATGGTGAATGAATGGGAAATGAAGCTCTCTCTTTCTTTTCTCTGAGTCTGACCAAAAGAGAAATGAACGTTGGTTTTGGAGTATACCTACTTGGAGAGATTAACTTGGGTGAGCAACTTAAGCTTGAGTTGGCTTTCTTCTTATTCAGCCTAAGTGATTTTTTTGTTTAACAACTTTGAACTTTAGTGCTTTATAACCCACTTTATTTTTCGTTTGATTTCCATCCTATTGGGCTCTTGCATCATTATTTTTTTGGCCCACAACGCTATTCAAACACAATTAAAATTAATTGGGTGTCTAACCCAATAAAAATAATATTTATCATCATCAATTAATTTAGTTAATTTCTTAACTCAAGAATTTTAACTCAATTATCTTTTCACAATAATTCAATTAA
>NC_029787.2:13460245-13463912 GCF_000816755.2 Arachis ipaensis
ATGTTAAGAAATAAAAAAAATAATTGAAAAAAATATTTTTCTATCAAATTAGTAGCACCTAAACAAACAGATAGAAAAAAAATACCAATCTCTTTTGTATGTGACTGGTCTTGCATGTGTCAAAAATTAAATACAAAATATCATATATGTGCAAAATTTTCATTATATTTAACTCTGTATTTTAATTAGGATTTTACTAACAAACATTTGTTTTTCGATAAAATTTTATAATGTTATATTTTTAATTACTTTGTCTTTTAAATCACATAAAATTTTTAATGAAAAGAAACTAAGAATACGAAATCAATTATTTAGTAACCAATTTCAAGCAATTTTTTTTCTCGTCTAAAATAATCTTTTTCTCCCTCATTTCCACTTTGAAACACACACTTTTATGAAATTTCAAACAAACTGTCTAATTGTTGACTTTCTAAATATTAATTTGCTAGTTATAGTTAAACTTTTAAATAACAAACTTCAAAAGTCCACATTTTTTTATCCAAAAAAACTCTTTCGTCCCACTTTTTGCTTCTTTGTTGAATAATAATTTGATTGGAGCAAACTATGTAACGTTGACTATGTTACTTTATCATCTTTTAGGTATAGTATTTAATTATTTATATCATGCACTCACCAACTAAATCAATAATCATGAAATTACCGACATTACTTCATAATATAATAAAATTATTCTGACCAATCACCTATAACTCAAATCACTTCTATCCGTGACTTAATGAGTTGTGGAATCATCAACCGGGTACCAATATCTATTAAAAAACCACATGGAATCAGCTTTCACAGCATATCCATCCTGATTCCTATGCCAGCTATAGTAAGCATGAGTTCTATTCTTGATATCAAACATGGCATGTCCAAAGCTTGCTTCTCTATATGCTGAGTAATCTGGCTGTGGTTCTATCATCCTGCGTTATCAAAATAACGATCATATTATATATTGTCAGGTAATAATCACTCTTTTCAATACGTGAGTCATTATATATGTATGGAACTTACTTGTTTGCCAAGCCTTCAATGTTTCCTCCATCACCAATGGTTATATACACTGGAGCTGAGTTATCTTTCACAGGATTGCATCGCCCGTTTGTAATGTTGTATGCAATATTGGACACACGTTCCTTCAAACATAACATATATAAGTGCAATATTTGAGGCTTAATTAGACTCAAAATTCAATAGGCTTAGTTTATATTATAATGTATGTTAAATGAGGTTTTGAGAAATTATATTTTGTTACTTACAGATCGTTCATAGCCATGAACATGGCCGGCGAACACGACATCAACCTTGTGCTTCACAAACCAGGACTCAAACATTACTCTCATTGATTCACCTTCCATGTAGTGGTAATCGTAGCTGTTATACCAAGGTGAATGCAAGAGAACAATCAACCATGGAGTCTCTGTCCTATTAACTTTTGGTAGCTCTTGTTTTAGCCATTGGTATTGTGGTGTATATTTCCCTAAAGGAAAAAAAAATTGTGTCAGTTGCTGAAACTATTTTTTATACAAAGTTTTATTTAACTAATTATTAAAAATGATGTAATTATATGATTACCATAAGCTGAATATGAGGCCAATACAATAATATGTGCTGATGCTCTCTTGATAGAATACCAAAAGGGTGCTGTACTCTGTGACGCTCTATAAGGAACATGATACCTATGTGTATATGGCTTGAAAGGTACACCTTCACCCTGCAAAAGAAATAAGAGTTTAATTGTTACGTACCTCTAGTGTATAAACAACGATATATTCTAATTAAAAAAAGGGGAGTGCTAAATTATTATTGTGAGAGAAGGCGTACAATTTCTGGAGCAAAATCAATTTCATGGTTGCCTGTAACCCAAATCCATGGTTGATAAGCAACACTCCTTTCTACAAACCTTCCCCAAGTATCCCACTTAACATTATCATGATAAGGGTGATCATCTGCATAAGATAGGTCTCCAATAAACATCAAAGCTTGTCCTTTTCTTGGGTTCATTTCATAGTGAGAAAGAGTTTTATTTGAATCATATGTTTGACCAAGATCACCTGCACAATACAATGCCACATCAATTAATAACTAACGTATAGGCCTATTTGGGGCACAACAACATGCAGTGTTATTAAGATAAGATTTTTTAAAATTAGAGACTAAAATTTAGGCTAAAAATTTGTATATAACTTAAAGAAAATGTGAAATTTCTCAAGATGGGTCATGCATGTTAACTTAAGAAACATGGTATTAAGCTTTCTCAAGTTACGAAAAATAATATTTTAAATTTGTATATACTTGTGAATCAAATTAGTCCACCATATTATAATTTCTCTATTAGGAAAATGCTAACTAGTTGATAAAATATACTTACCAATGACACCAAAAGTGTATGGCACATCAGGACCAACTTGTGGAGGAGTAACAAACCAAAATTGCCTCGTTGTGTTCGCGATTCCAACTTCATAGTAGTATTTGGTGTTGTACTGTCCAAAACAAGAACCACATGAATCAATAATGGATTGATTGCATAACAAAAATAAAACTGAAATTGATAAACAAAACATGGAATGCAATGGAACGGAGCAGAAGAAATACCTCCAAATTTCTGATGGTGCAATGATGAATAAAACCAGATGAGTAATTGAAGTATCTATAAGTAACATGTCTTCCCTTAGCAATTAGCTTCTTTTGCTTGCTGTTCTCGCTCCAATATCGCACTTCGCTGGAGCCTGGTTCATCCATCGTCACCCACGACACAATTATTGCTTTCCCCTCGTGATCACCTTGTGTTATGTGAACCTTTTATACATACATTCATTCATTAAAACTTTGAAACTAAATGTTAAACCAAGAACGAAAAAACACTAAACTTTATGATGTATCAAACACTAAAGAACACCAAGGAAACTTCCAAAGTAGATTCCATATCAAAACTGAGATATGATATCACATGCAAAACAAAACAATAGAAGAAAAAGGGTACCTGCTGAGGAGCATTGTAACCAGGAGGAATAGCAAAGACATCACTGTCAAATAGCATATCTACAGTCTTCTCTTCTTTCCTAACGAAGGTGCTTGTTGATCCTCCATTACACAACACTGCTACGTTCACAAGAACCAATCCAAAAACCAAGACTTTGAAACTCACTGAATCCATTTTTGCAAAGTGTGGGGAATACCTTTGATGAATGTGGCTTTTATCATAGCAAACATGTTAATTATTTAAATTAAATGCTAATTTCAAAATAGTAGAATATTAGGATTTAGGAAGAATATTCTGATTAGTGACTCAACTAGTCAACTATAAACAACATATGAGAGAAATTTGTTAGAGTTCGAATCTGGTGGCTGTTACAACATTCCTCTTCCTCTTCCTTTAAAGTACCAAATTACGTGCCTTCTAATCTAAAAATACGCTAAACTATTATTATGCTTCGTTTCTTTTTTTTCCTGAGATCACTAAACAAAACAGTTTTCAGATGAAGACGAAGACTTGGACTAACAAACTAGCCGATTTGGATTTGTTGAGATGAGAAACCGGAAAAGTGGGTATCAGTCATCATGCTCAACTCAACATACCAATTTTGTTAGAGAAAAGGGAGCATAGACAATACTTAACTTACTTAAAAAAAGTACTAAAAGAGTACTAAGAGTATTACTATAT
>NC_029787.2:13463935-13468015 GCF_000816755.2 Arachis ipaensis
ACTAATAATATTACTATATAAAAAATATATAAAAAAAGTATAAAAAAAATTAAACATATATAAAAAATAATATTATAATTTAATGTCATGTATTTTTAAGTAATTATTTATCTCAAAGTGATTTTATCTAATATTATCCAAACAATATTTATTTTATCAAAATCAATTTTGGTAAAGAGTTGCTAAGTATAAATTATGTTGACACAAACTTACTTCAACCTAAAATTAATTCTATAAACTTATTTTTACCCAAAATCAATTCTATAAAATCATTTTTTTTAAACTCCAGTTTGACAAACCACAATCCAAATACACTCTTAACCTGCAAGTGAAACGGACACAGTTTTAACTTCTAAGTTTTTTAATTGGAATTAATTTTAATTTGGAATGAATTGAATTAAAAATAAATTACTAAATTTAAAAGATATTTTTTCTTAAAAGATATATTTTTTATAATGAATAAACAAAAGTATTTTTATATTATTGTACATAAACATAATTGATAGATAAAAAAAGATATTTTTCATGAGATATTCAAAGATAAAATTATTTTTACTTTTTTTATAAGATCTTTTAAAAAAAATAAGCCAAACAAACACGTAGAAAAAAATATGAATCTCCTTTTTTTTTTAAATTAAGAATGAGACTCGAATTCCAAATTTTTAAATAAGCAGATGAGACTATATTATTTGAGATATACCTTGTTAACAGAAAATACAAATCTTTTTTACATGTGATAAATCATCTATACGTCAAAAATTAAATTAAAATATCATTTATGGGCAAATCCCTCATTATATTTAGAGAAAATTTCACTCTCCTTCCCTGCGAGACGTTAAAATGACACTTCCCTCCCTTTTATTTATAAAATGTACATTTCTCTCCCTTATAACTTTTAAAAAACCTCCTCTTTAATTCATTTTAATTTTTTTGTGTTAACTAATTTTAACATTATCCATTTTTCAAGAAAAATAAATTATTTTTTTACAAAAATACCTTTTAGTAAAAATTTATTTTTTTGTCATTAATTTTGCTTACCAAAATACCCTTTAATAAATTATTTTTTTATTGATTAAATTGTATTTTTACCAAAATATTTTTAAAAAAGCATGGCACGGGTGATTAAACTTATATTTTATAAATAGAGGGGAGGGGAGCGTCATTTTAGCATCTCGCAGAGAAAGGGAGTAAAATTTTCTCTTATATTTAACTCTATATTTTAATTAGCATTTTACTTCTTCTTCATTAAAATTTTAAAATATTGTATTTTTAATTAAACCTTTTTTTATTTTGTCTTTTTAATAAAATAAACTTTTTAATAATGAAAAGAAACTAAGAAAGCATACAAAATCAATTATTTAGTAACCAATTTCAAGCATTTTTTTCTTTCTCGTCTAAAATAATCTTTTTCTCCCTCATTCCCACTTTGAAATGTACACTTTTATGAAATTTTAAACAAACATTTAATAGTTGACTCTCTAAATATTAATTTGCTAGTTATAGTTAAACTTTCAAATAACAAACTTCAAAAGTCCACAATTTTTTTCCAAAAAAAAAAACCTTTGCTCCCACTCTTTGCTTCTTTGTTGAATGATAATTTGATTGGATCAAATTATCACCATAAAAAAAAGTAATATTTGTAACAAAAAAAATTATTACAAAAAATTGAAATTTTGAAATAAAAGAATTTTGTAATAAAAAAAGGACCGTTGCAGTATATTAGCATAGATAGTTCAAATATCTTTCATTTAACTAAGATTGTTTTATAAATCTTCAACCTATAAACTTTAAGGTACAAACTAACAAGACACATTGAAAAATCCTAATGAACTAGATAGATACATAGGACAAGAAAAACAAGGAATTATAGATCTCCAAAATATAAACTACAAATTACAAACTCCATCATGTTCATACATCTCCTTTCAAAAACAGTGAAGTATTATGTATCAAGTTGTATAACCTTGGTGATTGTAGAACAAGACTCTCAACATCTCTAATGTATAAAATGATGGGAGCAGCTTCTGAGATAGAAACCAAGACCTGCACAAAGAAAATGTTCTTAGAACTTCTTTTTCCGAAATCTATGTAATAGAGTAGGTTGTTATCAAATATGAGATAATAAAAGTTTAAGAAAATTAATTCACCTGATAAAGTGACAGAACAAATAGCTTTTCATCGAAACACAAGCTACTCATGCACTTTAAAGGAGTTACAAACAAAATCTGAAATAATAAGCATAATATTGCAACACAATAAAAAGCAACACTACTTATATGCTTTAAAACAGTTTTCAAACCTTCAACACCAATACTTTGTTGATGTAAAGTATCTATAAGATCAAAAGATAGTTATAAAATGAAATTAGCAATTAATATCTAAGACAAGATCAATAAAAATATGATGTCAATTAATGTAATTCTAAAAAATTTTGTCTAGAAAATTTGAACTTTATTTTCTCTAGTACCTATAATTTCAAATTGTTTAGTTAGCATAAACATGTGAGAAAATCACACAGTCAACATAACCAAAAGGTTTAACTAAATTATTGTATTTTTATAAAAATTTGGATATAACTTTTACTAAAAATATATTTAAACCACCCTTACGGGTTTTCTCAACCTCAACAACTCATCAACATTTTCTCTACAATTATCAAAATAATATACTCTCAAAAATATCTTATAATAGCATAAAAATCTATTCTTAAGTCTCATAGGCCATAGCCAAGGTTATTACCAAAAATAACTACGACAGTCTAATTTCAATTATATTTTTTAAATACCAAATGAATTTGGAATTGCACAACCTTTATATCCATGCAACCGTCTCGGATTAGGCTTTCCATTAAACCAAAAATCACAATTTTTCGCTTACTCTAACTTCGAGAATATAAACAAAACCGTGACTGCTTTGCAGTGTCTTAAAAACTAGAAAACAACAGGAGCGTACAACGTTCAAAATTCCATATAAAATCCAAATTAAATCCAACCACCTTCAGAATTAACATGGTTAAACTTAACTTATCCAAATTTCTTTTTCAATTGGTTCCAGGTCAATATCATTTTTAATAAAAAAGTTACATAATTTGAAAGTTAGGTAAAAATAAGTCAAAATCTGTTTTAGAAACCAACAAGTTTAGTATCTTTCAACTCGTATAACTTTTACTACAAAACTTTAAATAGGTTAAAGTTTGGTTTATAGACTCCTAACTTATCTAACAACAAGTGTGTCTTAGTTGCAACCCAATTGCATTTCAATTTTAAGAGTTACAAGCATTGAAAATTGATACATAACTTGCTAAAAACTGATTCTCTCTAGCTTTAATCATTAACTTTCAAAAATTCACAACTCCCAATCCTTAACTCCTAAAATTCTGAAGTTTTAGAGCAATGAACCAAGTAAATCAAATTTTAAAACAAAATTGATTTCGCCCCAAAACACAGCTTGTTGAAATCGCAACAAGACAAACAAGTTGCTGCCCTGTTTGAACTTTTCTGCTGCAGGACGGATTTATCAATCTAATTTTAAAAATTTGCCATAAATTGTGTATTTAACGAAAATGCCTCAAATTTTTCAGTCCAGCTCTATACATTTTCAAGTTTAATCCAGACTTGGTCTCACACAATTCCGATCATCACAGAATTAGTTATAACTTTTCAAAATTTCTGGCTTCAGTTAAAAGTAATGCAGAAGATCAGATTTCACAATTCAACTTTAAAAAATCATAACTAATTCTCCAGTTAATACAAAACCTTTAAAATTTAAATCTTAGCAACTATACTCATTGTAATTCACTTTAACTTTTAATCTCATTATTTCAATCATTATCGAATTACTGCTTTGCTTTTTAAAATTACCATTTATCTCAAAAAATTAGGCTTCTTATAAAAATTTAATATTTTAAAATTGTATTGTTGTTACAAAATATTATTATTATTATGTAATAATTACTAATTGTTGTTATATAAAAATAATTTTTTGTAATAATTTTAAATTTGTTACAAAACTTTTGTTACAAATATTTTATTTTCTTGTAGTGTATGTAATATTGATTATGTTACTTTATGATCTCTTTTA
>NC_029787.2:13468106-13469706 GCF_000816755.2 Arachis ipaensis
GTAATGTTGATATGTTACTTTATGATCTCTTTTATGTATAGTATTTAATTATTTATATCATTCACTGACCAACAAAATCAATGACCAACCAAATCAATAATAATGAAACTACCGACATTACTTTACACCGATTTTTTTTAAATGAAATAATTTATAATATATTTACCAATTTTCATCTTTTACCTATTTCGTTTCGTTTATACGTAAATGAGATAAATTTATAATTAATAATCTTGTAAGTTTATACTAAATTCTTAAAAATAGAAGTTTTAAATAATAGAAAAGATATACAGAAAAGATAAACAATTTTTTTTTTACCAAAAATAGGAAATTCGAACCCATGACCTTTTAAGTGAGTATAGGAAGATTATGTCATTTGAGCTATAACTTATTAATAAAGATAGATGATTTCATAATAATAGAAAAACTAAACGGTTTTAATTCATTGACTAGTAGGCCTTTTGAAACTACCTATCTAAAATTAATACATTATTTTCTTAAGAACCAACCTATTTAAATTGTATTAAAAAAATAAAAAAATAAAAATTTTGATAAATAAAATTTTATTTTTTTAGTATTAATTTAAATGTATTAGTTTATAAAAAATATTGTACTGATTTTAAATGGACAGTTCTAAAATTGTCTAGTCGCTCACTAAGTAGGAGTGTTATCGGTTTGGTTTGGTTCTTACAGATATACAACCGTTCGGTTTGCTGTTCTTATAACAACCAAACCGAACCAACAACAGTTTGGTTCGGTCAGTTTTTTGGTTTTTAATTCCTAATGAACATAATATGAATCACAAAAACTAGAGGTTTAAAATAGTCAATAAACTGAAATAATAAGAGTACATCACATTCAAATTCAGTACATTTTTAATCCATCCGAATAACTAAACAATAAACATAAAACAAACACAGAATGGAGAATTCAGAAGCGAAAAAATGAGGGGTTAGGGACTTAGGTTTGGCGCTGAGAGCTTAATAGACGCTGAGTGACTTGGGCCTTGGGATTGGAGATTTTTGTTGTTAGGTTAAAGGTTAAAATGGTTAAAACATTGAAATGTATGCATATCTTCGGTTCGGTTTGGTTCGGTTTCTATTGAGCCAACTGAAAACCGAACCGAACCAATCGGTTTTGTCAGAAAAAATGATTTTTTCGGTTTTCAAGTCGGTTGTTGTAATTTTTGGTTCGGTTTTGCGGTAATTTTCGGTTCGGTTCGGTAACTTACACCTCTATCACTGAGTAGTGAGTTAAAACTGCTCATCTCTCCTATTATTTTGAAACCATTCATCTTCTCTATTATTTGAAATCATGTTATTGTTGAAACGTTCTATTTTTAAGAGTTCGGTATAAATATTTTGTCAGAATTTTTTCGGTTTTCAAGTCGGTTGTTGTAATTTTTGGTTCGGTTTTGCGGTAATTTTCGGTTCGGTTCGGTAACTTACAACTTACACCTTGAGTAGTGAGTTAAAACTGCTCATCTCTCCTATTATTTTGAAACCATTCATCTTCTCTATTATTTGAAATCATGTTATTGTTGAAACGTTCTATTTTTAAGAGTTCGGTATAAATAATTAAAGTTATTAATTTAAAATTT
>NC_029787.2:13473156-13473407 GCF_000816755.2 Arachis ipaensis
AAGGAGATACATGTATTTTTTTCAAATTCTATATATCTCATTTGCAAATGAGATAAAATCAAATAAATACTGATTTTAAAATAATAGAATATTAAGAATTAGGAGGAATATTCATATCAGTGAGTCAACTATAAATAAGGCATGTTAGAGTTCTAATATAAAAAATAAGTTGTTATTGTACTGAACTCTTACTGGTAAAATAGTTAGCGACACGTGATTTAAAATTACTCATTTAAAATCAACACATTATT
>NC_029787.2:13473646-13508467 GCF_000816755.2 Arachis ipaensis
TTTAAAATAATATTGTGCTTATTTTAAATAGATAGTCGCCCACTAATTAGTGAATTAAAATCGCTCATATTATTATGAAATTGTCCACCTTCTATTAGGGGTGACAAATTGGCCTAAACCCGCCGGCCAGCCCGCGTAATATGCCAAAAAAGGTGGGTTGGGTTAGAAAATTAGAACCGCCAAATAGTAAAATTTCGTCTAACCCGCACCGCGGGCTTTGGCGGGGCGGGTCCGTTGGGCTTAGTGTTTTTTTGGCAAGGGGTATTTTTGTAATTTTTTTGCCAAAACTCAACTTTTCCTAACCAAATTTACAAGAGAATGAAGATGAAAATTGAATATTTTAGATTATGTTTATTTTGTTTTCGAGACAATATTTATAATTATGTTTTGAATTATGTTTATTTTGCTTTGAAGGCAATATTTATAATTATGTTTATTAGATATTTATAATTACAAAGACTTTAATGTTTGTGAATATAAAAATTATAATTTTTTTATACATTTAAAAATTATAATAGTTAAAAAAAATTTAGGATGACATGACAGATGAGGCTGATGTTCAACTGTTGATGGTCTTGAGACATTGTTGGTGCTAAATGCATGTGTGCTCCTTCAACCCTACGCACCTTCCTAACGAAATAACACATACATGGTTGGCATTTACATAAAATATAACAGTGATAAATGATATTAATTACACCACAGTTAAACGAAGGCTCACCAAGATCCAAAATTCTGTCGGAGGGCAACACGGAGACTCCACGGGCATCCAACTGTATATTGTCAGCAATAAATATGGTACTTTAATCAGTCCGACTCCACTACTTAGTACTTAGCACTTCTGCAAATACTGTAATTCTTCACACCCTACATCACTGCATCTTTACTCTTGAATTTGTGGCCAACCCGAAACTCCACACCACCATCTAAGTTGTAATCGTCTTCACCCATGTTGGAAAATGGAGTTTTCTCGTGCATCACATCCAGATCCAACATCTGATAGTGACTGGGTACAACTAATAAGGCCAAAATTGGGTGGGGGGCGGGAAGAAAATACCGAACTGATGCCTCCACCGGCGTCTCGGGTACAAACTCCTCCTCAACATCATCTTCAGAAGAACTACAAATCGTTGCTATCTGCAACATACTCCTCGTTGGATTTCTCACCATCCATGTCCATGTCTTCCACTAGACTCGCAATGTGTATTAGTGGTGGTGTGAGAGGTGGGTCGTCCTGCACAAAATTTGAGTGGCCAGATCCACCGCCACTAACATCACCGACCTCCGTAGAAAGCTCCATAACTTATGCCTCTATGATTTTTTCATGGATGTCAAACATGAGGCGCACATGTTCATCGCCATGTAGCCAAAATAGACGAAACCGGAAAACTCCATTTCCTATCATTGCTAGCAATCTATACCCCACCCTTCCTACCTCTTTTCTTCCGCTACCACCAATGTTACTGAATATCAGACTCTTCAACTCGGACAAAGAACTAACTCGTCGGGTGCGCAACAAAATGGGATTATCATACTCAAATATGACCCAAGTGTCACTGTTTCTCATATGGCAATTGAAATACACACTTATAACCACATATCCAGTACCACTAGACATTTTGGCTTATTTTTCGAAAGAAAAATGGACAAGAAGAAGTAGTGAGATATTTGTGAAGAATACAAAGGGTTGACATCCTTTTATAGCTACTAAAAATTTGTTATAATGTATTTCGTTTGCACTGTAAACGTCATAATTCTTCACATATTTCGTTTACAGTATAAACGAAATAAAAGTGCACATATCTCGTTTACACTGTAAACAAAATAAACATATCTAATGTTTTGTACATTATTTCATTTACAACGTAAATGAGATATACGCATTTTTAATTCGTTTACACTGTAAACAAAATAAAAATAAAAATAAATAAATATGCTATAAATGATCTATATCCATAAATAAAATATTTAAATTATATATTTAAAAAAATCCTACTTAACACTGAGGATAAGATAATATAATATAATTATTCTCAAAAATAAAATAAAATACAGGTACATCCGTGACTTAATATGAAACATGAGTTGTGGAATCGTCAACAGGATACCAATATCTATTAGAAAACCACATGGAATCAGCTTCCACAGCATATCCATCTTGATTCCTATGCCAGCTATAGTAAGCATGAGTTCTGTTCTTTATGTCAAAAATGGCATGTCCAAAGCTTGCTTCTCTGTATGCTGAGTAATCTGGTTGTGGTTCTGTCATGCTGCATTTTTAAAATAATGATCATATTAGATATTGTCGCGTAATAATTACTTTTTTCGTTCTAAAATATATGTCGCTTTAGAGATTTAATATATTAAAAATTCAATGTGTTTTTAGAAAAACGATATCCAAATACATTGAATTTTTAATGTATTAAATTTTTTAAGTGATTGATATTTTTATAAGGAAAAGAGCAACTAACCATTATCATATCAGTAGTGACCAACCGGTTAGCCAATAATATTTAAAAATATTGACTAAATATATTATTGGATTGTTAAACTAAAAGTATTAAGTTACTAATATAAATTAAAATTGCTGAATCTTAAATTTTTGTATGATTCCAATACGTGAGTCATTATGCATGTATAGAACTTACTTGTTTGCCAAGCCTTCAATGTTTCCTCCATCACCAATGGTTATATATACTGGAGCTGAGTTATCTTTCACAGGATTGCATCGCCCGTTTGTAATGTTGTATGCAATATTGGACACACGTTCCTTCAAACATAACATATATCAAATTTGAAGTGCAATGTTTGAGGCTTAATTAGACTTATTTAATTAGTGTCACACTCAAAATTCAATAGGCTTAGTTTATTTTGAGAAATTATATTTTGTTACTTACAGATCGTTCATAGGCATGAACGTGGCCGGCGAACACGACATCAACCTTGTGCTGCACAAACCAGGGCTCAAACATTACTCTCATTGTTTCACCTTCCATGTAGTGGTAGTTGTAGCTGTTATACCAAGGTGAATGCAAGAGAACAATCAACCATGGAGTCTCTGTCCTGTTAACTTTTGGTAGCTCTTCTTCTAGCCATGTGTATTGTGGTGTATATTTCCCTAAAGGAAAAAAATTTTGTGTCAGTTACTGAAACTATTTTTTATATAAAGTTTTATTTAACTAATTATTAAAAATGATGTAATTATATGATTACCATAAGCTGAATATGAGGCCAATACGATAATATGTGCTGATGCTCTCTTGATAGAATACCAAAAGGGTGCTGTACTCTGTGACGCTCTATAAGGAACATGATACCTATGTGTATATGGCTTGAAAGGTACACTTTCACCCTGCAAAAGAAATTATCTATTTGTATCAAAACTTTACTAGAAAATGAGAGCCATAGAAACGGGTATATGTTGAAGGGTAGCCATAGAGAAACGGTTGAGTTGTCTTGGTTTGACCTCAAGATTACAGGTTCAAGCCGTAAAAATAGCCACTATGTGTTATTACTTATTAGGTTAGGTTGCATACATTACACACTTTGATGTGGTCCTTCTTTAGATTCTGTGTTAACATGAGATGTTTGTGCACCAAACTGCATTTTTATGAAATTGGGTATATGGTACATGATACAACAAAGTAAAGTATGTTATGTGGGAAGCATACATATAATATTCTTATAAATGAATTGTGATTCTGTACATTGATACGCTATAGGTTACTTGATTGGCAAATTCATGTAATTATGAGTTAAACCAAAATTTTAATTGTTATGCACTGCTAGTGTATAAACAACATGCATGATGTTATCTAATCAAATGTTTGTACTCACAAAATTTCTAATAACATGGGTGGTAAAGCCAACTAGAGAGTTTGATTTTGGATCAAATGCAAGGAATTCAATTAGGATTATGAGAGAAGGCTTACAAGTTCTGGAGCAAAATCAAGTTCATGGTTGCCTGCAACCCAAATCCATGGTTGATAAGCAACACTCCTTTCTATAAATCTTCCCCAAGTATCCCACCTAACATTATCATGATAAGGGTAATGATCTGCATAAGAAAGGTCTCCAACAAACATCAAAGTTTGTCCTTTTCTTGGGTTCATTTCATAGTGTGTAAGAGTTTTATTTGAATCATATGTTTGACCAAGATCACCTGCACAATATAATGCCACATCAATTAATAACTAACGTATAGGCCTATTGGGGGCAAAACAACATGCAGCATTATTTTGTTCCTAATTTCATTTTCTTGGTTATTAGTTATTACTATTAATATTATAACATGACTACCATGTCAGTTTATTTTCACTTGTTAACTATTCAAATAGCAAGATTAAGATAAGATTTTTTAAAATTAGAGAGTAAAATTTAAACTGAAAAATTTGTATATGCTTTTAAAAAAAGTGAAACTTCTCAAAATGGGTCATGCATGTTAATTTCAGAAACATGGACTTAAACTTTTTCAAGTTACGAAATGCAATATTTTTTGTGGTTTTGTGGTTTTTTATGTTTTGTAGGTATATATTTTCTTCTGTAACGCGAAATAGGTTAACCCATATTTTTGTATATTACTTCAACTACCCATTCAATATACCAACTAAAGAACTATTTAAAAATTAATTTCTATAAAATTTAAGGGATACAATTTAATTGAATTTACCTATGAGACCAAATGTATATGGCACATCAAGACCAACTTGAGGAGGAGTCACAAACCAAAACCGCCGTGTTGTGTTCAAAAGTCCAACTTCATAGTAATATTTGGTGTTATACTGCCCAAAATTGAAGCATATATATGATAACACAAATGACACTTTTCTCTTTCTGAAATTGCTACAAATATATATAAGATGGAGTGCAATGGAATAATAGAGAGCTGAGGTAGTACCTCCAAATTGGTGATGGTGCAGTGATGAATAAAACCAGAAGTGTAATTGAAGAATGTGTAAGTAACATATTTTCCTTTAGCAAGCTTCTTTTGCTTGCTGTTTTCACTCCAATAACGCACTTCATTGGACCCTGGTTCATCTATTGTCACCCATGACACTAACATTGCTTTCCCATTAAGGTCACCTTGTGTTATATGAACCTTTACATTTAAAGTGTGAATAATTATGCATATATTTATTTTTGTCTTATGCTAAAATTCGTTCATACCAAACTTTAAACATTTCAATGATAGAAATTGGTATAACATATCATAAAATTATTTATCCTAAAAATTTTAAAAATTTAATTTTGATGTATTATTAACGTAAAGTAATTTTACATATGTATTCAATTATGTAACGTCGCATAAAAAAAATAACTACTTTTCACATTAACTACGTGAATAGTCATCCAATAAAATAGATATAATTGTATAAATATATAAAGCATTTTACATTATCAGTATATTAAAATTAAACTCTAAATAAAATTACATGAATGATTATATATCTAATCGACTAAAATAAAAGGGATGGAAGAAAGGTACTTGCTGTGGAGCATTATAACCAAGAGGTATAGCAAAGACATCACTATCCAGTGGCATATCTAGAGTCTTCTCCACTTTCCTAACATAAATGCTGGTTACATGTCCACTACACAAGGCTGTGACATTCAGAAGCAAACACAAAGCCAAGGCTAATGTTACAAAACTAGGGAAACCCGAAATTCCCATTTTCTCAAACTCTCAAACATACACCCCTCGTAAATTTAACACCACACTTCTTAGTACGGGTTTATTTATAATAATATATAGCCATATATATATGTTTAGTAACTAAATGTTGGTAAATGGCATATTAGAGGAATGCTAAGGGGGACAGCAACTTTTGTGATTTGTAGCCATCAAATAACCATTAATGATGATTCTAATGGTGTGAAATTTTATCCAATGACTCACTTTTCTTTGCTGGTTACATGCTGGCCAAAATTTAATAAAGTTGCTGGCTCTCTAGACTTTTCCTGGCATATTAATCAGGAGGAATAAAATGTTGGTTAATAGCTTATTGACATTGGGATTTGGGAGGAATATCCAGATTAATTAATTAGAGGTAAACTAACGAAGCAATGTGTACGAGGAGAGCCTTCCAATGCAAGGAAACCATTGTCATACATCGTTTTCTTCGAAGACAGGATAAAACGGTTCAGACAAGAAGAACAGTTGTATGAATAGAATAGAATAGAATAATGGGATGCAATGTAATGCAATAAGCTAAGGTTGAGTTGAATATTATAGTATATTATATATACTCTATTGTGTCGCTTGGGATCAAGAGAGAGTTTTACTTACTTGTCATTCAGATTTCAGACCATGTAAGTTTTTATAAGCCTTAAAGCTTCATTAACGGCTGGCACAAGTCATATGTTTATAAATGACATTTTTGTTAATGATCTCTTTAGAGTAAAAAGACATTTTGAAATTGGAAAAATCACGATTTTAATAAAATTAAAACGAGACTCGCACGATGTGACAAATATAATGCGAAATTTGGAACATTCTATTTTTTTTGGTATTAGATTCGAAACATTTGAAATAGTTCTAAATAGATCCTGGTCCAGGTCCAGAAAGTAAAACTTATCCAAAAAGAAGAGAAAAAAAAGAGAGTTAATATTTGCCTATTTGGTTCAATTACAGATCCAAAGAATTCAAGTAAGGCCCAAAAAAACCAAACAATAAACAGTTATTATTGCTGCAACTGCCTAGCTCATTCTTCTTCTCAACTCTAGCTTCCAAGTCAACACAAGTAGCTGAAGTCAACTTGCTTAGATTCAAGATTCAACACATGTCAAGTAAATCACAGCTCCACTTACTTCATTTCTAGTTTCTTGATTGACAGGTTAGCTTCTCCTCAGCTTCTGTCCTTCTTTCGCAACAAGACCTACGAAGTACGAAGCTGCCGAGGATTTGAAGCTGCGGTTACTCTCAGTGAACTGTGTCCTCGTGGATGCAGAGGAGAAGCAGATCGTCAAGATATGGCTCAACGAGCTTCGAGAAGCTCTCTACTATGCCGAGGATCTTCTTGATAAGCTTGACACTCAGGTTTTGGAATACAAGGTGAGGTCTCAGTCACACACCACATTGGACACTGTAATAGACTACTTTGATTCTGTTTCTCCTTTCGCTAAGTCGTTGAATCGTAGCCTTGAGAAAATAAATCTAAGGCTTCGTGTTTTGAGAGACTATCATATTAAACTGCTCTTCTACCAATGACAACAATAAAGAGTACGGCCCACAAATTTAATCCAATAGAATTATAATTTTAGTAAAAAATCTTTATCTTATCTTTAACTTTATCTTTTTATCTTTCTTAAGCCAATACTCTATATATACTTAGTTTTACCTTCATAATTTACAATTTTCAATCAATTAATGATTAATAAAATTTTTTCATCTTTTCTTTTACCAGCAACTTCATTCGAAGCCTCTTTTGAACTTTTCGTCAGTCCAGTACTTTTCTTTCATAACACTTCCTTCCAATAAAGAAGCTCGTCCTTCAAACCAACTTGGGCTTTTGTCAAATTCAACTACTCATTATCTTTGTTCTTTCAATACTTTTTCTATTGTTAACAATTTTTTAAATCGAGATTCATTCTTGAATACTTGGGTCATTGATTCTGGTGCCACAGATCACATAGCATCAAGGTTCGGAAAACCGGACCGGTCATCAAACCGTTCTAGCTACTGGTTCACTGGTCTAACCGGTCCAACCGGTGGTTCAATCGAAAAAACCGTTTTAAAATAAAATAATAAATAAATTATAAATAAACATCCTAAAATATAATTATAGTATAATATAAATATTAAAATAGTTTTCAAATTTAAAAAACTACATTAAATGTCATCAATCAAATTCATATAATCTTATTAATATACAAACTCAAATTAAATAGTATAAAGAAATTTCAAATATTAAATGTCAACATAAAGATTTATCAATCATCAAAACCTCAAGATGTTCTTGTGAGTTTTTTTTTTTGTTTTGGGATAACTATTTAAATATATTATGTAATTATGATTGTGATTTCAACTATTGTGCTAAAGAAACCTTCAAGTAACAAGGATATGTTAATGGTGGTGGTGTCTTTCCGAGGCATCAATGTCTCCTCATCCAGCCCCTCCAATTTCTTCAGCTAAACCAATAACAAAAGGAATAGTACCAGAAAATGAGGTAGTTAATGGATCATCAAATGAGAAGCTTTTTGTTATTGCAATTTGCAAGTGAAGATGAATGGGCCAATGCACGTTTGAATGTAGCAACTTAACAGAACTTAACAACAACAAAAGTTAAATACTAGCAACAAATAATCACTCTAAACCCTGAAATCAATAACTATTTCAACAAAAATTAAAAAACATCATACTTAAAAATTAAAAAACGGCAACAACAGCATAACAAATCCATTTTAATCAACAATTTCAACAACACAAAATCAATGATTTAATTAATTTCAGATTCAAAAATCACAAATCAGAATATCAGACATTCAAAACACTAAACCTTCACCTAGCAATTACAAATAAAGCCAGCAAAACCAGCACAACCAGCAACTACACATCAAAGCCATTAGCAAATTTGAACAAAAAAATTAGGAGCCATCAGCAAAACCAACAATTAGAAAACAAAGCCAGCAATTACAAAACACTAAACCTTCACCCAGCAACTACAAATCAAAGCAAAACCAGCAACTACAACACAATGAAAAACATATATGAAATTAAAAATAGCCCCACAACACAATGAACAATAACAAGTTAGGAGCCATCAGCAATTAAAAACAGGAGCCACAACACAATGATTAACCATATTCTTAACCTAAAGCAGGAGCCATCAGCAATTAAAAACAGGAGCCATGACCCAAGAAGAGTAAGTTTTCAGCATTAAAAACAGATATGAAATTAACAAGACCATATCTAAATTCTGCCTACAGCATTCAACAATATTGCAAAACATTACAAGTTTACAGCATTAACAAAACAACAAAACACTAAAACAGAGTAACAGTTACATAATAGAGTAAGTTTTCAACATATTAGGTGTTCTGGACCAAAACAGAGTAACAGTTACAATTGTCTAGCATATTAGGTGTTCTAGACCAAAACAGAGTAACAGGTAGAATTACAAAACAGCAAAATACTAAAACAGCAATATTAGCCTATTAGGTGTTCTGGATACAAATCACATAACAGAGACAGTTTTCAGCATTAGCAACCAATCCAAACATACATACAAGAAAGAACATAGATACAAGGAATTGAAGAACAAAGAACGAATTTTCACAGCAATCAGAACCATACATACAAGGAAGACCGAAGAATAAAGAACGAAGAACGAAGACTGAAGTCTAAAAAACGAAGACTGAAGACCAAAGAAGAAGAAGAACCAAACTTCAAACCAAGACCCAAGAAGAATTGAAACAATATGGATCAAAAATTGAAGAAGAAGCTCAAAGAAGATGAAGACGAGGAGCACTCACCTGACTTACTGGGTTCCTGAGGACTTGGGACGGCGGCGGCGCTGACGACCTCTGAACGGCGGCGACGATGGAGGGCTACGGTTCGGGATTCCTAGGGCTAGGGTTCGGCGATGATGGAGTCCTTGGAGTGAGCTGTGAGGTGATTAGGTGAATCTGAGTGAATGGGGAAATGGGGGGTGGAGAACGAGTGTTATCGGATTTTTATTTTTTTTTTAAAAGTAAAAAACGACGTCGTTTTAAGAGAACCGGCTGGTTCTCGGCCGGTTCGCCGGTTTTTAGACGGTTATTTCCCAAGCGGTTATAGGGAGAGGACCGGACCGCTTGCGTCGCCGGTTTCCGGTTGAACCGGTTCGACCGGCCAGTCCGGTCCGATTTTCAGAACCTTGCATAGCATCAAATTTGTCTTGGTTTATTTCTTACATACAAATTTCTCCTATTATTGTTCATTTACCAAATGGTTTTCAAACTACTGTTTCTTATAAAGGCATCGTTCAATTTTCACCATCCTTGGTTCTTCATGATATTCTTTATTTACCTTATTTCAACTTTAATATTATCTCTGTCTCAAAAATTACTTCAGCACTCATATGTGAACTCACTTTTTCATCTTCTTCTTGCACTCTACAAAGCAACAATTTGGGGACGATTGATTTGGTCAGAATGAGAGAGGAATTATATGTCTTTGAACCCAATTTCGGTAAAAATTCATCCACTACACGCTCCATAAATTCAATCAAATCTCCACCCATTACACCTTCAAATATATGTCATTTTCGTTTAGGACACCTTTCTGGACAATGACTTAATCATTTACATAAACAATTTCCTTTTATCTTCATGCATCATGACGAGGATTGTGACATTTGTCATCTTTCTAAGCAAAAGAAACTTTCATTTTCTCAAAGTTTTAACAAAGCCAATGCAAGTTTTGATTTATTACATTTTTATATTTGGGGTTCGTTTCGACAAAATTCTATTCATAATCATAAATATTTTTTTACTATTATTGATGATTTTAATCGCTTTACATGGGTTATTTTATTAAAATTAAAAGGAGAAGTGCAAAATCATGTAAAAAATTTTATTACTTTAGTTGAAACACAATTCAACTCCAAAGTCAAAACTATTCGTTCCGATAATGGACCAGAATTTATTTTACATGATTTTTATTTTTCAAAGGGCACTATTCATCAACGTAGTTGTGTTGAAACTCCTCAACAAAATGGAAGGGTAGAGCGCAAGCATCAACATATTTTGAATATAGCTCGTGCTCTTATGTTTCAATCTAATTTACCATCATCTTTTTGGTCGTATGCTGTTAGACATGCTGTTTATTTACTTAACAGAGTTTCATTATCCGCAATTAATTTTAAAACACCATTTGAAATTTTATTCAATCATCCACTAAATTATCATGACCTTAAAGTTTTTGGATGCTTATGTTTTGTTTCTACGCTAATGGCAAACAGATCAAAATTTAATCCAAGAGCCAAAAAGGCTGTATTTATTGGCTTTCAACATGGTTTTAAAGGATATATTGTTTATGTTTTAGAAGATAAGAGAATTGATACTTCTAGAAACATGATTTTTTATGAAATGATCTTGCCCTTAGTCACAAAAATGTCTAATTCCATACACTCAACCCAATATTGCCAAATACACCTTCTCAAAAACAAGATTCAGTTAGTCTTCCAGTTAAACCCTCACTAATGCCCATTGACCCAACTCCATCTAGTTCTTTATTTTCTCCAACAACCTCTCCTTCTTCCTCACTATCGTTTCCTAACCAAGTTGAACCCATGACCACCGAATCACTTTCAACACACACACCCATCTCTCCTTCCGCACTAGACACCAGTCTACCATTACCTTCTCATCCCCTGTTACCTTCTTCACCACTTGAGCAACCTCATCCTCGTCATTCCGACTGGCCTCACCGACCTCCAACATATCTCTTTGATTACTTGTGTAATTCCTCTCTCATCTCTACAAATCAATCTCCCTCAAAGTGCAAGTATCATTTATCTTCAGTCATGTCTTTTTCTTCTCTTTCATTTTCACATAAAAAGTTTCTTTTATCTCTATATTCTGACGTTGAGCCAAAGTCTTTTAAGAATGCCAATCAACACTCTAATTGGCGTAGTGCTATGAAAGATGAGTTGGATGCTCTTGAGCTGAACAAAACTTGGCGTCTTGTTGATTGCCCTGCAGGGGTTAAGCCGGTTGGCTGTAAATGGGTCTATCACATCATATGCAAGCCTGATGGTTCAGTTGATCGATATAAATCACGCCTTGTGGCTAAAGGGTTCACTCAAATTGAAAGTGTTGATTTCTTGGAAATTTTCTCTCATGTTGTCAAGCCTGCCACCATCAAATTAGTTTCGGCATTGGCCTCTATGAAGCATTGGCCGATACATCAGTTGGATGTCAATAATGCTTTCTTACATGGGGATCTTTCTAAGGATGTTTATATGACTCTGCCACCCGGATTTACATCTGCTCAACCGAATCAATACTGTAAGCTACTAAAGTCACTGTATGGTTTACGACAATCTAGTCGTATGTGGTATGACAAACTTTCTCATCTTTTGCTATCTCATGGATATCAGCAGACCTCATTTGATTATAGTCTATTTTTTAAATTCATTGGTGATCAAATTTCTATCCTTTTAGTCTATGTTGACGACATTGTTCTCACTGGTAATTCCATTTCTGAACTTGCTGCCATTAAGTCTATTTTGCACCAACACTTCCGAATTAAAGACTTGGGCCCATTAAAATATTTTTTGGGTATTGAGGTTGCTCAATCAGTGAAGGGAATTTGCTTATCTCAGAGAAAATATTTTCTTGAACTTTTAGAGGATTCTGGTTTATTAGGTGCTAAACCTGCCTCTGTTCCAATGGATAGTACCACAAGACTCTATCAAGACAAAAGTCCACTGCTATTTGATCCTTTTGTATATCGCCGTTTGGTTGGCCGTCTTATCTATCTCACCACTACTCGATCAGACATCATGTATGCCACTCAACAATTAAGTCAATTCATGACATCTCCTACTGAATCTCATTTTCAAGCTGCCAAGCATGTGTTACGATATTTGAAAACTAGTCCCAACAAAGGACTTTTCTTTCCAAGGGAATCAGAAACTCTGATTGGACCGGATGTCCTGACACTCGGTGATCTTTAACAGGTTATTGTTTCTTCTTAGGAAGTACTTTACTCTCTTGGAAGACCAAGAAACAAACCACCGTTACCCGCTCATCCACGGAAGCAGAATATCATGCACTTGCCAACACAACTTGTGAACTTCAATGGATACTAAATGTGTTACAATTTTTACGCATCTCTCCTATTCGCCCACCAGTTTTATATTGTGATAATCAGAGTGTTCTTCATATTGCTGCTAACCCGATTTTTCATGAACGGACTACACATTTAGAGGTTGATTGTCACTTGGTTCGACAAAAAGCTCAAGCTGGAGTGATGAAACTTCTCCCAATTTCCTCTCCTGGGCAACTGGCTAACATCTTCACCAAGCCTTTGTCTTCTCAACCCTTCCATCTTAATATGAATAAGCTTAGTGTTCTTGACATCTTTCATCCTCCAGCTTGCGGGGGCGTATTAAACCACTCTTCCACCTTAGCCCATGACAACAATAAAGACGTCTCACGGCCCACAAATTTAGCCAAACAGAATACACAAATTCAATTATAATTTTAGCCTTTATCTTATCTTATCTTTATCTTATCTTTATTTGTATTTATCTTTCATAGGCCAATGCTCTATATATACTTAGTTTTACCTTCATAGTTTACAATTTTCAATCAATCAACAATCAATAAAATTTCTTCATCTTTCTTTTCTTTCATTATTCTTTCACAATTTTATTATCTTTGCGTACTCTTTATGTACTCTTTCCATTTTATTATATAAAAACCGTTTGGGCCTTAGGGAAGACCCACAGAATCTGTTCCCACTGCTATCTAATGTGCCTACTACTAGTAGGGTAGATTGGGCTAGGGTTTATGGCAGGGACATTGTGAAAGAAACAATCAAACAACGTATACTTGGAACCATGGATGAGGAAGTTGCAGTGTTGGCAAAACTACTCTGTCTTCAGTGATGAACGTGTACTTCCATATGCGGTCTTGGGTTTCTGTCTCTTAGGATTCTGATGTTCTCTACTTAACTACCAACGTTTATGTTAGGATTGAAATTCACAACACAAAATTCAGATTTAGTGTAGCAAAGCTTAGAAAAAAAGGAGAATGTTTGAGATAGACAATTGACTATTATGAATACAAATTATAGCAGTAACACTCCTTTCCTTGTCCAGGTAACGGACTCCACCTCTAACAAACTGATTCTCCTCTCTTCCTACATTCCTAATGTACTCCTAGTGTACTCTCACCCTCACTTTTCCATATGGTAGTCCTTAGCCCAAACAGGGGCCCTCTCTCTCTTCCACTCTTAATTGGGCCTTTTTTTTATTACTCCTTTATTTGAGACTTCAGAACCTTCACTTGGATTGGGTTGTTGGTTTGGGTCTGGATCTGGATCAGTACTTGCAACAATTATCCCTCCCCGACAATGACCTTGTCCTCAAGGTCAAGATCTGAAAATAACCTCTGTAACTCTTCTCTATCTACCCAAGTTTGTTCCCTCCCAATCCACCAACACTTGTTCAATTGATTTGCCTTCTCTCATCACCGTGAGTTTCACAATAATTACCGAAAGCAGCGGTTGGAAGGTAGCAGGTGCTGTCGCCAGAACAGGGGATGTGGTTGGTGGCTCACCATGAAACTCCTTCAGCATTGAAACATGGAACACCGAGTGGATGGTGCTACTGGCGGGCAGCTCCAACCGGTATGCAAGCTTACCTACTTGTCACTGGACCCGATATGGGCCAAAAAATTGCCGCCCCAGCTTCGGGTGTTCACCATGGAACAAGGAGATTTGCCGGTATGGTTTTAATTTGAGCAAAACCCAGTCTCCTTCCTTAAACTCCCTATCACAACGGTGCTTGTTTGCTTGATTTTTCATGCAGATTCGTGCCTAATGCAGGTAAAAACCAAGTTCATCATTGAGAATCTCTCTTGTGCACAAAAACTGATCTACTTCTAGAACTGGGGAAGATCCAGGAATATAGCCAGGGGGTAAATTCATGGGAAATCCATGTAGAGTCTCATGAGGGGTCATTTGAATGGTCGTGTGGAAGGAGCTATTGTAGCAAAACTCCGCTCAAGCTAAAAATGAGGCCCAGAGATGGGGTCGTGAATGTGTGAAGGCACGAAGATATTGTTCCAATGAACGGTTAGTAACTTCGGTTTGCCTATCGCTTTGAGGATGATAGGTAGTACTATAGTGCAGTTGTGCACCACTAAATTTGAATAAGCTACGCCAAAACCTGCTGAGAAATAAGGGATCACGATCTGAAACTATGATTGAAGAAAACCCATGAAGCTTAACCACCGAACCAATGAAAATCTTAGCCACCGAAGAAGCGGTAAACCCGGTACGCATGGCCTCAAAGTGTGCCGTCTTACTAAAATGATCCACCACCACCATGATTGCGGAATATCCTGAAGATTTTGGAAGTTGCACAATAAAATCCATGGAGAGTTCTATCCATGGTCCCCTCGGAACAGGTAATGGGTGGAGCATCCACTGTGGTTTAGAAGTACTATATTTTGTTGATTGACAAATTGTACATTCTTGAATAAACTTGTGAGTATCCCTTCGCAGGCCAGGCCAAAAGAAAGCACTGCCCAATGCCTTAAACGTCTTGAGCTCTCCGGTGTGTCCCGCCATGGGTGTATTGAGGAACTCCTTAAGTAATTGAGACCGCAGACCATCAAAATCAGGAACCCAGACTCTACCTTTGTACACCAGCAATCCTACCTGAAAATGAAAGTCAGGAGGCAGAGTTCCCTCCTTGAATTGACTAATAAGGAGTTGGGTCTCTTGATCCTCTGCGGTGGCATGCAAGAGGGAGGGTAACAACGATGATTGCACCGTTGAAAATGCTTGAAAGCTTGTAACCTCAACATCCTCATCCTGTCGCGATAGTGCATCAGCAACATGATTAGTCTTGCCTGAGCGAAATACTACCTCAAAGTCATATCCCACCAACTTGGTGAGATAAAACTGTTGATCCGGGTTAACAACACCTAATTCATAAGCTCCCGCAAGCCTTGGTAGTCTGTCTTGATGTAGAATTGGTTCCCTAACAAGTAATGGCGCCATTTAGCGACAGCCTGGGTAATGGCATAGAGTTCCCGTACATAAGCCGAAGCCACCCGCAGTCTACTATTGAGCTTCTTGCTGAAATATGTGATAGGGTGTCCTTGTTGAGACAACACCGCTCCAATTCCTTGTGATGAGGCATCAGTTTCTACAGTGAAGGGAAGACTAAAATTTGGCAAGGCAAAGACCGGTGTTTGTGTTAGAACCAACTTTAAACTCTCAAAGGCACAATAAGCAGCTTGATCCCAATGAAAGTTGTTGCGTTTTAGTAGTTCAGTAAGAGGGGCAGCAAGATGCGCATAACTAGCCACAAATTTGCGGTAATACCCGGTTAGACCAAGGAACCCCTGAAGCTGTTTTAAGGTCGTCGGCCTTGGCCATTCCACTATTGCCTTAATCTTGGAGGTATCTAGCTGGACACCCTCTTTGGTAACCACATGCCCAAGGTACTCAACCTGTTCTTAACAAAAAGCACATTTGGAGAATTTGGCCACAAAGTGATGCTGTTGCAACATACTAAGAGCAATTCTAAGGTGAACAAGGTGTTCCTCCTTAGATCTGCTATAAACCAGGATATCATAAAAAAAAACCGCAATGAACTTTCGAAGGTAGGGTTTGAACACTTTGTTCATCGTGGCTTGAAATGTGGAAGGGGAATTGGTAAGGTTGAAAGGCATCACGACAAATTCATAGTGTCCAAGGTGTGTCCGAAACGTTGTTTTGTGAATGTCCTCATCCCGTACTCGAATCTGATGATAACCAGAGCGTAAATCAATTATGGAAAAATAGCAGCACCGTATAGATCATCTAAAATTTCATCAATAGTGGAAATGGGAAACTTATCTTTGATTGTAATGGCATTGGGGCCGCGATAGTCCACACAAAACTGCCAACTACCATCCTTCTTCTGCACTAGCAACACCGGGCTGGAAAAAGTACTGTGACTTTCCCTAATCACCCCTGCCTGCATCATCTCCTCAACCAGCTTCTCAATCTCCTTCTTTTGAAAATGTGGGTATCGATAGGGCCAGACATTCACTGGATTGGTTTCGGGCAGCAAGTGAATTTGATGCTCAATTTCCCTTTGTGGAGGTAATTGCTCTGACTCCTTGAATACTTCTTGATACTCATCTAGTAACAGTTGTACCTCTTCATCTTGTGCACTCGGTTCTGTTGTAGGCATCAATTCAATCACACGCAGATGCAAAAATGAGGCAATTACATCTGCCGACACCATCTTGTTGAGGACTCGGTTCCCTACTGCCCCCGGCTGGAACAACCTCTCCCCCTGCAGCTTGATAGTAATTTCACCCACTTTGAATTCCATGGTCAAGTGCATGTAGTTCATCGTAATATCACCAAGTTGCATAAGCCATTGCACCCCTAGAACAACGTTTGCACCCTTAATGTCCAGCCAGAAGGTCTCCAACTGAAAACCATACCCTTGCATATGCAATGGCACCGCGTTGCACTTGGACGCACAACTGATACACTCCCCATTACCCACATACACATTCAGCTGGTGCACTGGGGTCAGGGGCAAGCACAATTTCTGGGCAGTAGCTGCTTTCATGAAATTGTGAGTGCTGCCGCCATCAACTAGCACCATAACTAGATGACCGTCACAAGTTCCAGCAATCCGAATAGTCTCTGGATGATACGCACCCACCATGGCGTTGAAGCTGATCTCCATTACTCCTTCCTCCGGACCAGATTGTGGTGAATTAATGTCCAATTCGAAGCTCTTGTCCTCATCTGGTCTTTCCCGAGTTAACTCCTCCAACTCCTCTCCCTCTACTAACAACAAGTACGTTGATTTGCATTTATGGCCTCTGGAGTATTTTTTATCACAGTAATAACACAACCCCTTATCCCTCATTTGTTTAATTTCAGCAGTAGAAAGGTGTTTGTGGGTTTGGTTAACTGATGGAAGCATGTTGGAAGACTTCTCTGATGCAGTGTTCATCCTCGTGGCTGGTGGGATGCAGCTGGGAGAGCGTGGAGGTGGAGTGCGATTTGCACCCAGTTGGGCGAGCTAGGAGCTTCCCATGGTTCTACTCCCATGTGGCCTCAAATTTAGGTTGCTGGTTTAAAATTTTTGTTCATGAAGCTTGGCCAGTGCCACAGCTTCGACGTACGTGCGGGGTTTAGCCAACATGAGCTCACACTTCAATGTCTCAGGTAACCCAACAACAAATAATGAGGTAAGCCATTCTTCACTCAACCCCGTTACTTGATTCGAGAGCTCTTCAAATTGGTGCTGGTAAGCTGCCACGGTTGTGACTTGTTTGAGCTCCTTCAAGGCTACCTTGGGGTCATGAAAGATGTTGCGGCCAAACCGAACGCAGAGCGCGTCCAAGAAACTCTCCCAAGTGTGATTAATGGAATTGTTCACGCACCAACGATACCATGTATAAGCGGGACCGGTCATGTGGAATGAAAGCATTCGTACTCTCCACGCCTCTGGCACGGTATATACTTCGAAATATTCTCCGAAACGTCCACTCTTTCACCCCCTCTCCGTCAAACATGGGTAGCTCTGTTTTCACCCCTTTTGGCCAGCGAGGTTGCTGCAAATCTCCTTTAACCGCGGAGAAGTCGCTGGGCGTTCCATACTCCGGAATGGGTTGTTTCAGCTTCAGCGAATCACGCAACATCTTCTCGATGTTCTTGACAGAGGTCTCAACGGAACCGAGCCGCTCTTGGGTACCCCCTATTTGAGCGATCGTCTCAATCTGGCCGCGTTGCAATGCAGCGATCTCGGAGCGATTTTGCTTGCAAACATCCTCGGGCCGTGAAATGGGAGTTCCTGATTCCATTGAATTCTCTCAACAAAAGCACCAAATTGTTAGGATTGAAATTCACAATACAAAATTCAGATTTAGTGTAGCAAAGCTTAGAAAAATAGAAGAAGGTATGAGATAGACAATTGACTATTATGATTGCAAATTATAGCAGTAACACTCCCTTCTTTGTCTAGGGAAGGGACTCCACCTCTAACAAACTGATTCTCTTCTCCCACTCTATTTCCCCCACTTTTCCTATATCCCGCTGAATCTTAACTAACTCTCCTCCTACATTCCTAGTGTACTCTCACCCTCACCTTCACATATGGTAGTCCTTAGCGCAAACAGGGCCTTGCTCTCTCTTCCACTCTTAATTGGGGCTTTTTTTTTTTTTACTCCTTCATTTGAGACTTCAGAATTTTCACTTGGATTGGGTTGTTGAATTGGGTCTGGATCCGGATCGGTGCTTGCAACAGTTTATGAGTCATTGACGGGTTCTAGTGTTGGGAGTACAAGCTTGGACAGAAGTTCTTGTTGGTTTTATATGATTTTTGGGCTGAGAGTTTCTTTGACTAGGAACTCTTCAAGATGGCCTTTATGGATGCTGCTATTGGAAGTGTTATTCTAGTCACCACCCGCAATGAAAATGTGGCAATCACTATGCGTGCTGCTGTTTATTTTCCTTTCACATCTACCGGATGATGATTAAAAAAGAAAATTAGTTTGATCCTTAGTTTGATCCTCTTTCTTTGATTCCTCTGCTTGGAGTTCCACTTGCATACTTGCTCCATGTTCTTCGTAACCTATCTTTTGCATAACTTAGACATATCTTTGATTCCGCTCTACGTGCCATGGGATTTCGTCGGCTTCCGGCAAGCTTGGTGCTATGATTGGTGCTTTTGGATTCCTATATTTGACGCAGAGTCTGGACAAGACCAAGGCAGATGCCGGTTATTCTCCCGGTATCGGTATCAAGAATTCCTTGCTGATATTAGGAGTGGTTAATACTTTAGGATTCTTGTTTACATTCTTGGTGCCTGAGCCGAATGGAAAATCTTTGGAGGAGATATCAGGTGAGCATGAGCTTGGAAATGAGGTATAGTTGTGTTGTTTGGCGCAATTAGGACGAATAAAAAACCTTGCTATTTTGATTTGATTTTGTATTGTTATTCTCTTCGTGATGATTGCTGAGCTTTCATATCCAAGGGGCAAGGGGCTTCTTGGGCTACCGTTGTTGTTTAGTGAGTGAAGGAGAGGTTTGTTAATTTGTTTGAGAGAATTTGGGGAGTGGAAATGTGTGTTTGAGGGGTTGTACTTATAAGAGTTATGTTTATGTTATATTATGTTAGTGGGATATTATTATTCATGGATGGAGTGGTTGGACTAAGCACCTGGTTTTGTTTGGAACATTTAATAGAGTTAACTATACTCTTACTCTATGTACTGCCAAGCTGTGTAAATTGTGGCGGTTAGATTAGTTAAGGATGTTATGCATGGCTAGAAAGTTAGTTAGTCACTTAAATGACGTGGCACTTAGTTGCTTCTGTACTAGTCATTGTATTTCACTTTATAAATACTTAAGCAGAAGCTCAACACAAGTGAACGAATTCAGTATCATCATTTTACACCAAAATCACCTTTTCTTCTCTAAGAAATTCCCTTAACAGTTCTCTCTGGTTTGGAACTTTGGATAATTTCACATCTATAATTTTATATACTTGATAAGCAAGGCAACACTTATCAAATCCTTTGAGCATGGGTTAGATTAGTTTTTAGGTTGAAACCTTCTATCGTTCATATTAAGATTTATTTTCCCAAGTATAAATTACTTGAGAAATAGAAAATGAGAAAAATTATTCAACTTCATCTTTTAATTAGTGGTAGCAAATTTCTTAATATTGCTCAATGCAGATCAACCCTACACTAAAAGCAAAAAATTTGAAATAACAAATAAGATTCGAATAGAAAAATAATATAAAATAGCAAGTAATAAAAAAACCTAGCTTTCTAGACATAAAAATTAAAGACTTTTGGAAATATCTTTTTATTTATTTTTTCAATTTCATAAAAAAAATTCAAAGAATATTATTCTTTGATCAAAGAAAAAGAGTGTGTTTGGACTCCACTAAAAATGAGAATAAGAAAATGTATCATTTTTCTATTGAAAAGTTAAAAAAAAAAATTATACCAGATTTATGAGTAAATTTATGAGTCATAAGATAATTAACTATGTATGTTGATGAATTTAACTTAACCTAGGTATCTGTAGAGCAATAAATTATTTTTATATCCAAAACCCATAAAAAAAAAAGAAAAATCTCGTATCAAAATTTATGTGTTATATAACTTATAACAAAAGTTTTAGTCCTTGAATATCGCTAGCTCTAATCAACAGTGTGCTTAAGTTTATTAATATAAAAAATTGAATAGCAAGATAATTGTTTTTTTGGAACATTACCAAGATAATTTTTTAAACTGAAACATTTCTTTTGATCTTAAAAACATAAAGAACCAAATATAATAAAATTTTTAATTTTTATATTATCATAACGATTTTCTTTTCTTTTCTTCTTTTTTTTTTGGTCATTCTTTTCTTTTCTTCTTATTCATGTCTTTTTCATTTTTGGTAAAATTTCTTATTCATGTCTTTAGACTCTTTACATTACATTTTTTTTCTTATTCTCTTGGTATTTTTTTTTATAACAGTGCATTACATCCCATAAATTGTAAAGCTGTAATAAAAAGAGGAGCCCATGCCATTAAAAGATAGCATAGCCAGTGAAACTTTCGTCCTCGACGAATTTCAAGGAGTATATACTTGGTCTTCAAAAAATTTTTAAATTGAAAACTTTTGTTATTAACTAAATTTTATTATATTCGAGGTTCTTAAGTTTATTTTTGTAAGATAAATAAGTTCTTTTATTTGTGAGAACAGTTGAGCATATCAGAGAAATCCCATGTGGCCATTAAGTGAGAAATGTGACCATAATAATACTGTGTGTATAGAGAAATAGGTCCTCACCAAAACATACCAAACAATGTCGTGGCCTCGTGGGTCGTGCAGTTGCTCAAAACGGGAGAAAGAGTTTCACAACTGTGGAAAGTTGATTCTGCAATGAATTATATATGCAGCGGAAGCAGAGAACAAAGATTTCTTAGTTATTTAACTAGAAGTGTACTCTTTCTCTCTCTCTATATATATATACTAACTATAACAGAGAACCAAAAAGTGAAAATAGTCAACTCACACCTCAACTAATAATACATCAAAAATTGTTAGAAGAATTAAAAATTAATTATTTCAGTTATTGATGCATGATAATTATCTACAGCTCTCCTCAAACTCATAGTGAATTGAAAAACTACTCTGAGTTTGTTCTTGAATTTTTTTAAAAGTGATAATGGATAGTAGTTTAGTGAGCACATCAGCAATTTAGAAATCAGCTGGGATATGAATCACATGTAATTGCTGTTAATTGCTCCAGTTAATTAGCAGTTGGGGTCTGAATTGTTATAGGTCCTTCTTGTCACTATAATCCTTTTTTTTTCAGGAACACAATATATTGCTGTATTATATATGGATCTCATCTTGCTTCATTTATTCCTAATTTTTCTTGGTTGTTTAACTTGTTTGCTAACTATTTCCTTCTAATTATGATATAGGACATGAAATTATTGCCAACTTAACTATAAGAAATTGTTTTCCTTATCGTATGTAGATCTATTACGACTTTAATAAAATTTGGTTCTTTTGTTAGCTCTTGATTTTACCTATAATATTATCTTTTTTAACACTTTGGTTGAAGACATTTTATATACTGCTTTAAATTTAGATAACATTTTAAAATTTATATTAAAATATAATTATATTTTAAAATATTTATTTATAATTTATTTATTATTTTATTATAAAATAATTTTTTTAATTAAATCACATTTAAACCAATTAGACTAATAAATCAGTCACTAGAATGATTTTATGATTAGTCCAATTTTTATAACCTTGCCTATAAATAAGTGTCCACTCTCTTCATTTCATTTGTGCTAAGCCAATTCTTTTTCCCTATACTCTCTTTTCTTTCTGCTCCTCTCTCTCAAAACTCATTAAAGTTTCTCACATTCTTGCTGGTAAGTTGCTTTCATCTTAATTTCTAATCTTATTCTTTTTCTCACTCTTTTACTCTTCTTATTTAACTTTACTATGTATGCATACATTATGTGACTACATGTTCAGTAATCATCGTTAGAGAAAGAAAATTGTGGTAGTATATTACATTAGCCAAATAAACTTAGGTCATTACTTGTCCTTTTGTTTTGAAGAATAACTGTTTTGTGTAGTTTATTTGGGATTACATAAAGCTATACATATACATGCCCAAAGATAAACTTTAAGTACATTTTAGCACTTATGCAGCAAAGACACATTCTATCACTTCACCGCAATCATCCTGACAGGAATGAGATTCTTCACATGCCTATGACCTGTGTTGTATCTCCCTCATAATAAAGCTACTTGGACGCATATACCACCATGTGGATGGTGCACCATAGCCGAGAAAGTTCCCCCAAGGTCTCCGCCACAGTTAATGGCGTAGCCTTCATCATCGAAACACTTTTCGGCCAGCTCTTCTTTGACTGACTAGGTGACAAGCTCGGCAGAAAGAAAGTCTATGGCATGACTCTGCTGCTTATGGTGATTTGCTCTGTCGCCTTCGGCCTCTCCTTCCGCCGAGAACCAATGTCGGTTATGATGACGCTCTGCTTTTTCCGGTTTTGGCTCGGATTCGGTATGGGAGGCAAACAAGAAAACTCGCGGCGCAATCTTGGCCGGAGGAATATTTGCAATCGTTATCTCATCGATATTCAAGGCGAAATTCGATGCTCCACCAGATGAGGTTGATCATCCGGTAGGCTCAATTGTTCCAAGAGCATATTTTGCGTGGTGAGTAATTCTTATGGTTGGGGCTCTTCCCGCTGCACTGACATACTATTGGAGGACGAAGATGCCGGAAATCCCGCATTACAAGGCGTTGGTTGCAAAGAACATGGAGCAGGCTGCAAAAGATATGTCTAGAGCTATGCAAGTGGATCTCCAAACAGAGGAATCTAAGAAAGAAGATCAAACTAAGGATTTTGGTTTGTTCTCTAAGCAATTCGTGTTGCGCCATGGTTTACATTTTCTTGGAACAGCGAGTACATGGTTCTTGCTTGATGTTGCATTTTACAGTCAGAATCTCTTCCAGAAAGATATCTTCAGGGCAATCGGTTGGATTCCTTTTGCAAAAACCATGAACGCTTTGGAAGAAGTTTTCAAGATCGCGAGAGCTCAAACACTTATAGCTCTCTGCAGTACAGTAAGTCAGTGCAGCGGGAAGAGCCCCAACCATAAGAATTACTCTCTACCCAAAATCTGCTTCTGGAACAGTTGAGCCTACAAGATCAACCTCATACGGCGGAGCATCGAATTTTGCCTTGAATATCGATGAGACAACGGTTGCAAATATGCCTCCGGCCAAGATTCCAAACCCACCGGAAAAAGCATAGCGTGTCATAACTGACTTTGGTTCCCGACCAAACGAGAGGCCGGAAGCGACAGAGCAAATCGCCATAAGCAGCAGAGCCATACCGTAGACTTTCTTTTTCTCGAGCTTGTCACCTAGCCATCCCAAGAAGAGCTGGGCGGTGTGTGTTCCGATGAAGGCTACACCATTAACTGCGGCAGAGACATTGGGGGGCAATGTTTCCGGCTTTGGTGCACCGTCCACCAGGTAGTATATGTGGCCAAGTAGCTTTGTTACGAGGGAGATACAGAACAGGTCATAGGCATCCGTGAAGAAATCCATTCCTGTCACGATAATTGTTGTAAAGTGATAGAATTGTGTCTTGGCTGCATCAAGTGCATTTAGTACTTGAAGTTTGATCTTTGGTTCTCCAAATTAAACAGAAGACTCCCCCAATTACATATACATGGCCAAAGATCTTTGGAAGAGATATCAGGTGAGCATGAGCAAGAAGATGAGCTTGGAAATGAGGTATAGTTGTGTTGTTTGACGCAATTAGTGAGATTAATCCATCATAATTATCATAGTTGTGGTTATGGTAAGTAAGGGATTTCTTAACTCATTCCAAGTCAAGGTTTCTTTTATGTTTTGAACCACATTTCCATTACTTTATAGTATTACTTATCCATATTACAAACATAGTTCTTTTACTCTTTTATTAGTTTATCAATTGTAATTTTGTCTTGTTCTTTTATTCTTTTATTTTGTTTGCTTTCAATCATTAAAACCCCCTTTGCTTTCTCACAACCAAAATTGTACGCACTTGTTGTCATTAATTTCTAGGGAGAACGACACGGGAGTCTAAATACTCTTGGTTAATTTTGTATTGAATTGTGACAATATCTTGAATTGAATTTTGATTGAGAGGATCCATTGCCGGTTTGGACTATACTCACAACGGAATTACTTTATCTAGTTTTTCGAATTGGCATAATTCTCTCTATCAAAATTTTGGCGCCGTTGCTGGGGAGCTAGCGTCATGAGTGCTATATTTTGGTTGTTGTGTATATGTGAATAGTGTGAATAGATACTTTTTGGTTTATTTGTTTTTGCTATTAATTAGGATTTTGTTTCTTTTGTTAATTGATGTCTTTAGTTTTTATTTTCAATTTTCTCTATGAGTTATCACCCTCTTGGTTTGGAATTTGGTTGTGATCACTTTGTAGGGCTTTATAACCTCAATTTTGGATTGCATAATGGGATTGGAGCATCTATTTTGGAAGGAGCAACCTCCTCTATACTATAGTGAACAAAACCCTTCCCAATATGCATACCCAAACCAAGGATATGGTGGATTTCATCTTGATTATACACCTCCGCCACCATATACCTATGATCCATACCCCAATATAACCCTCAATCACCATGTTTTCAAACACCACACCACCACCACCATACACCTTCTTACATATCACCTCAAGATACTCATCAACATGCACTACCTCCCACATATCCAACCTTCTTCCCAACTAATGAACCTTGCCTCTTACCTAATTGTGAAGTTTTTCAACCCTTGGCCCAAGAACCACAAGACTTTCAAGCCTTTCTCCAAGAGCAAGAAGGATTCCGAAGGACACAAGGGCACTTCATGGCTACCATAGGCGAAGCGGTAAACCGCTTAATCCTCCTACGCTCATCCGATCAAGGCATTCCTCTTGAGGAATATGAGGGATCAACCAATGAATGTAGTGAAGAATAGAGCATGGAGTCACAAGAGAAAGAAGAAGGGTTAGAGCTTGAAGTGCAACAAAAGGAAGAAAGTGAAGTATGTGAACCGGAGGAGAGAAAGGGAGAATTGGGAGAGACTGATCAAGATGAGGATTCCATCATAGATGATTTTTTGTCCTCCTTGGTCAATCCCCTCAATGAGCCTAATGAGCCTCTTTCCATTGAGTTTGAGGGACACATGGAGGTAGACTTCTCACAACATCCTTGTTATGACTTGAGTGATGGGGAAGAGAAAGTTGGTGAGGAAGCAACTCCGTTCCAAGAACATATCGAGTGGGTGGCAATTTCACCATTGAGTTTCATTGGCCTCCATCAATATGCTATCTTGGAGACGGATTACCAACTCAAGGTCCTTCTTGGATTATTACATGGTGAAAAAAGAAGTGTGGGTTGCCGAAGGAGTCCAAGGCTCATTAAGAAAGCCAATTCAAGCTTTGGGATTCAAGCATGGTGTGAAGCACGATTCAGTGATTTACGGAGAGTGTTGGGGTACTTCAAGGGTCAATTAGGAGCTTGTCCGTCCGTCTTGGAGCATAAAAATCCGCAAAAAGGAGAACGGAAAACTCGGATATGGGATCCCAGAGGAGCTTTAAAGTGCAAGCTTGGATGGAGGTTCAAGGAGGAGTGGAAACACAAGCCATCCTAGCAAGAGTCTCCTCAAAAAAGTCCAACTTAGGACTATAAACCAAAGTGTTAGGTGGGAGACACCCCGCCATGGTAACATCTTTCTTACCATTTCTCCTTGTTTATAGTTTGATTTTCTTGCATCTTTGCTTGTTTTAGTTAGCTTAGAATTAGTTTAATTTGAGTAGATAGGTTAATTTTGTATATGGATAATGAATGTTTGAGTTTTTGAATGTTGTGGGGTTGAACTTTGATTGGGCTAAGGTAAAGTGCCTTAGAATTTGAAAATTTTTTTTTGGGAAAAAACAGGGCATGTGTGTACGCACACTATCCTGCATGCCTCCTGTTGGGAGCGCTCGCACGCTATGTGTGCGCGCATCTCCCTCTGTTTTGCGCTCTGTGCGTGCGCACCACCATGTGAGTACGCACACGTCCTTACACTCCCTTTGGTGGAAGCGGTTGCACACCCTATGCGTGTGAACCCTTACCCCTTTTCGCTTCTGTGCGCACACGGATTCGTGCGCGCGCACGGATCATTGTGCGCACGCACGCATGATCCTTGTCTAAAAAAAAAAGTGTTTGTGCGTGCGCACCTGCATGGACCTGTGTGCACGCGCACACATGATCCTTCATAAAAAAAATGTACTGTGCGTACGTACACGTCTTGTTTCCCTCTCTGTTTGGAGCACTCGCATACTTTGTGCGAGCGCACACCTTCCACTTTTCACCTTGTGTGCGTACGCACTAGGGGTGTCCATGGATCGGATCGTATTCACAGATCCACGGTAAATATCCGTATCCGATCCGCAGATCCGCACTATAATAATTAAAAAATAAATAAATATAAATGTTTGGTATTATATTTACTTGTTTGTAGGTTTTAGTTAGTAATTATTATTCATATATTGTATTATTTTATTTTTGTTATTTAGAGAGAGTTTGATTAAAAATATTTTAGGAATAAATAAGTTTAAAAGTATAAAAGAAATATTTTTATCGAAATTTTTTTACATAGAAATATGATTAAAAAGATAAGGTTTAATTATGCGGATATATCCGATATCCGATCCGATCCGATCCGCAAATGTGCGGATCGGATCGGATCGGATCCGGCACTAAAAAGTGCGGATATCATATCCGATCTGATCCGATAGAAATTGTCCGGATCGGATCGAATTTTCGGCCATATCCGATCCGCAGACACCCCTAGTACGCACAAGTGCTGTTTTGGGCAAAATTCTGTTTGTATTTTTCCTAAAGTCCTAACACACTTTCGCCCCCTCCACCCCTCTCTTTTCTTGCTTTTTCCATGTTCTTCTTCTTGTTTTACTTAGTCTTTATTGCATTTAATTTTTATTTTAGTAGTTATATTAGTTTTGGTTTACTTGTTGCTACTTAAATAAATTGCAAGTGGTTGCTTGATGTTTGATTGGGTTGCTTGTTGATTGAATTTCATCAATGCAAACTTTGCCTTAATTTACTAGTATCTAGTGGGTTTGAATACTCATGTTTTGATTGTACTACTAGGACAAATTATATAAATGCATTGAATCAAGTGATTTGAGTTGAAAATTACTTAGTCATCATTGTAAGACCCAGAATCTTTGAAAAGTCTTCTTGTGATCAAGTTTCAAATCATATAGTTATTTATAACCTTAATTTCAGAAATTATTTTATTAAAGATAATTAAGGCAAGTTGTGATTTATTGAATTTGAGATAGTTATGATTACTATCTAATTTTACAATTATTGGATTATTTTCTATATTTAAATTATAAAGTTGATAGTTATGAAATAATAATAATTTTATATGATTTGAATTAAATAATTAATATCTTAAAATATTGATACTACTGTTTTGGAAAAGTAAAGGATTCAATTATATTATTTCTAATTATTTGATTTGGACATTTTATTGAAAATAATTTATAAAATTGATGAGCAAATAATATTTTCTATATGCAATTAGTGTTAGATTTAATTTGGGTTTCAATTATAGTATCATTCTCAATTTTATGTGATATTACCAAATCACCCCTAACCCTAATTTTTCAAAATAATAAAACCCTAACCCAACGACCCGTTACCCGACCCGGTTCCTTTTTCCCCACACCCAGCTCCCCCCAAGTAGCAGCACACACGGTTCCCTTTTTCCTTTTCCATGAAAAGAACGAAACAGAAGCAAAAGAGAAAGAGAGACTGAGTCGCGGAAGAAGGAAGGAGGAGAGCGCGCCGGCCAGGAAGGGTACTGCCGCCACAGCCGGTTGCGTCTGCTGCCTCACCGCCGCCGTTTTCGCATGCATCACCGCTCCGTAGAGCCGCGCCTTGCCGTCGATCCCGTCATCCGAGCCGTCGTCCTTGCCGCGAGGCCAGCGCCGCCGTTGCCATCTTTGCACAAGAAAAGGAAGAGGCTAACAGTGGAGGGCGGCGCATGAGAGGGAGCTCGCGGTGAAGAGAGAGGGACGCTGTCTTGCGCGCCGCCGTCGCACCTGGATATCGCCGCTGCTACTGCGAGCTCGCCGTCGCCGGAGCTGGGTAGTCGTTATCCTTGCCAACAGAGAGGAAGACGCGGGCTGGAGGAGCAAGATGAGTCCTCCTGTCTCCGTTGTTCTGGTCCGCTGAGAAAGGGAAGATGCTGCCTTTGTGCTTCACGATCGCCGACGAGCACGGAGAAGAGGAGCTGTGGCCGCGTCACTGCCGTTTGGAGGGCTATGCTTGGCCGCCGTTGTACCGCCCTGCTTCACCGTGGCTGAGCTCTGCCACTCCCTGCCCCTTTGGGCTTGTGATGTTGCGGGAATCGCTACAGGAAGAGGAGCAGGCTGAGTCACCGTGATTTGGGCCGCCAAGGAAGGTTCTGTGACTTCCGGGATCACCGACGGAGCTCCGGGCTGAGCTTCTGCCACTTGAGACGCTGCTGCCGTCGCCGAAAAAGTTTGGCGGTAAGGGTTTTAATTGTGGTTTCTGTTCCTTTGAGTTCCGAGAATACTATAGTCACTGCGTGTTGGTTTCAGTTGTCGAGATTGGAATTTGTCACCGCTGCCGCTTGAGGTGGCTGCCGGGCTGCCGCTGAACCGGCTCGGAGACCGCCACTGTTTCGGTTCAGCCGTTCTTTCTTAGTTTCGAGCTGTTTATGCTGCTGCGAAAATGTGTGGGGCTGTGCTTTGAAGCTGCCGCGTTGGTTTTGAGTCGAGACGAATGGATTATGGATTTCTGAGAAGCGTCTGGATTATAGTTTCAATTTGTCGAAGTAGGGACACTTTCCGAAAGCTATATTTTATATATTAGAATTATTATATATGGATAATGATCTGAGACAATGTGAATTTGGTGATTGTAGCAGCCTTATGTATTATTTGATTATCTCGAATGATTATAAATGTTTGTTTGGCTAAATTATTGTGCGGCTTTGTGAAACGGACTGTTTTTGAAATTGGTTCTTTAAAGATTTGAAATTTGAGTCTAACTCGTTGGGAATTGATTTGAGTTGAATTGACTTTCTTGATAATGTGAAAAATAGAATATTCTTTGAAATTTAGCCTGGTTTGTTTTAATTGATTTGGTTTTGATAAATGAATTGTTGCTGAACCATTTTTCTAAAGCTTTAAAAATGAGTTTTATCGATTGATAATGAATTAGTTTTGAAATGGTTTCCTTGAGATATGCAAATGAGGCGATTGTTGGATTTAGCTTGATTTTGAATTGATTTGGATTTTGGACTGTTGAAAGGGATTGAGGAACGGTTTAGTTGGGACCCGAACCGGGTGGCAAAATCCAAGTTTTAGGGGAGATGTTGCCGAAATTTTTATAAAATCCGAGTCTGTATTTGAAATGTCATTTGTAGAAATTATGAGTTTAATGCCTTTCCTATTTACTTGGAGGATTGTGAATTTAGGGCTTCTTTTATTAACTTTACTTAGAACAATTGTGAAAGCGATGAAGCTACGCTTTGAAAGAATTATTGAAAAGAGAATTTTGATTTCTCCTTACTTTCTAAGAAAAATAGTATGTCTTTGGGTGGAAGGCATTCGAAAGAGAATTTTGCTTTGAAGCTGTTTTAAAAAGGTAAAATGGGTTTATGTTTTTCTTTATTATTACATAAAGATTGCCCCTTGGAAGAGTTTTCGCGATTTTAAAAGGATTTGGATTTCGATTGATGAACCTCATTATTCTGACGTTTTAAATAAGCTTCAGAGTATCCTTCGAACTCTAGTTTAACACAACAAAGATGATTCTCTTAGCAGTTTGAAACGCTTCAGATTTAATCATGGAATTGAAGCCGGTTTTGTTTAAGTAAAGGAAATGGCTTTGAAAGGGGTAATTGATTACATGACTCGATTTGGCTTAGAACCTATTTTATTACTCAAATTAGGAAGTCAAGGTTTTAATGATTTTAAGTGAATTTGATGAAATGAGTTATGTTATTCTCCCCTAAAGGCTTGAGACTCTGTCGAGAAACTTTTGTTATAAAATCTCATTGTTGGATGGATGATTTTGAATGTTTCAAAATGAATCTTTAACTTTTCATGGTTTTGGAAGTTTTGGAAGAGGATGCCGAGAGTGGCTTTGTTTTAAAAAGGGAACCTACCTTGAGAAAAAGGGGCTTATGAGCCTTAGATGATTTGAGAAATGCGATCTTTAAAGCCAAGGCTGAAAAGAGTTGAAACTTGATTTCAAAGTGAAATGAATTGAGAAAAGTGATTTATGGCTTAAATGCCGATTTTATGAATTTGATGATGTTGAATGGTGGAAGTGCTATTTTGTTATGAGTCGGAATGGCTGTGTATGATATTGAATTATGGCTGATTGCCGAATGAGTTATGAGCCGTATGGCTGACTATGAATTATGAATTTAAGCCGGATGGCTGAGATGGATGTTGATCCATGGTTGAGAATGAATGCATATATGCTGAGATATTGATAATTGTGATTTTGCACTTCCACTATCTGAGACACGAGTTCCCTGGAAGAAAGCAGTGGTTAGCCACCACGTGCTCCAGGTGGAGACTCGAGACTCTGTTGACCCTATGTCGTAAGGGTGGCCGGGCACTGTGAAAGCCCCGGATGAGCTCGCCCCCGTGAATATACACTAGTGGGGTGTTGGATATGGATTATGATTATGATCAAGTTTATGTTGAGTATAACTCGAGTTGGGGATGCACGACAGAGGGACAGTCCAATAGTTAGCTACCAGGACTTGTCGGGTTGGCTATATAACCGACAGATGATATCATCAGCCACTAGGACAGGCATGCATCATATGCATCTATGTGACATTGTTTGGGTGTGTATATTGTACTTGGTTTGCCTTTGTGATTACTTGTGATTAACTGCTAATTGTTCTACTTGCTGTAACTGTTTGTTTGTGCTTGAACTTTCCTACTTGTGTTTGCGATTGAAACTCTGTTGGATTGTAGTGGATTAGTTGCTGTTGGATTGTTTGGGCCTAGGGCTGTGAATGAAATGAGATGGACTGATGGTTGGTTGCGATTTTTCTGTTTTTGGTTTGGAAAAGTATGAAAGGCTAATCTGGTTCAGTATAGATAAACCTTTTTGAAAGGCTTTTGAGTTTTTGAGAATTGAACAGTTCCTTTTTCATAAAAGATTTCAGACTTTACTTTTATTACAAATCGTTGTTTTTGAAAAGAGGCATAAGACGGTAATTAATCACTGGTACGGTTTACCTTCACGTACCCTATTACAATAATTTCCAAAAACACTCTACTGAGAACCCTTTCGAGGATGATGTTCTCACCCCCTACATTTTTTTTCCTTTCAGGATATGGGCGCAGAAGTCACAAAGAGTTTATTTAGTTGTTGTTGAGATGCTCTATATTGTTTTAGTTATGGTTTATTGAACCCTCGCCTTTACCTTGATATATTCTGTAAGAGGGATAGGAACTTGTATTGGTTAATGCTTGTAATATTATTTATATATATACGTATATATATGGATGTACTCTTTATGAGTTTTTGTAAGTTGTATGGTATCTATGGATGTACGTTATTGAACGAAAGTATTTTTAAATTGGTATTGCGGTTTAAAGTTTTAAACAGGCTCATATTTTAGTATTAAATAGTATAAGTGTCGTCGTAATGTTCGAGCTATCATATTTTAGTATTATACAATTTTTTGGCAAAATTTAAAATCAAAAGAAAAATAATTTTGTGTGGGTTAATATAAATTAATTACGTATCAAATAAGTAGAATCATTCATTTGTTTGTTTCAAATATCATCATGGGCAAGCAAATTAAAATGATTATTCGGAATTTTATGGTCATCGACCGTATGTACTATACGTGACTCCATCTTAAAAGATATTTTGCACGTGTGTACAGTCAGAAGATATATTCTGCTTAATTTCTCAATCTCAAAATTTGAGAAGACATAGATCTTCCTTTCTACCAATTCATTCTTAAATATTTTTGTCAAATAATTCTTGATTGAACAATTAATTTTATCATATTGCTAAATAAATTAAATATAAAAGCTATTAGCATTTATTACAAAGCTATTAAAAAGAATTGTTTTTAACTTGTGAAATGGTGTACTTATAAAATTAACTTAAAATATGAACTACAAATATTTTTTAGAATTTAATTTTGATGCATTGACAGTGTAAAGTAGTTTTACACATGTATCCGATTACGTAATGACACATCAATAAAAATAAATACCTTTCACATTAACCGAGTGAATGGTCATCCAAAAGAACGGATGTGATTGCACGACTGTGTAAAACGCTTAACACTGTCAGTGCATCAAAATTAAACTCTATTTATAAATTAAACTTAGCATTACTTGAAAAAATTTAGTAAATGAATCAACTAATCTTATCATCTATTAGAACTATTTCTATGTAAAACATCTTGCTCTCCTCAAACTTGAATGAGACTTTCTATAGCCTTATAATTCTTATCTTTATTTTCCATACTTTCTCTTCGTATAATCTACTATAGGTAATACTATTGTTAGGATCGTAGTCAATAGTCATTAGGTATGAAAAAAAAATTAGAATAAAGACCATGTGAAAATTATAAATTTTTTAAATGATAAACATGAAAGAAAATTTAATATTACTTATTATATATACTAATATGTCAATAATTTTAAAAATTTACTAATAATACTAATAGTTTAAAGATAATTTTACTATAGTTATAATAAATTTAGTTATTACTCTTTTAGTAATATTTTTTTTATATCCATGTATATTCCCCAATCACTTTTCATATGCATGATTAACAATTTTCTTTAAATGGTGATATTTTAATTTTTTTCTTTCACGTATCTTTATATATTAGTAAGAAAGCAAAACTATGTATTGTGACTCTTTTTACCTTTTTCACACCTTAATCTTAATAATCAATCTTGTGTCCACACAATATAATTAAACTTTTAATCATTCTAATTTATTGATGAATTACATTTCTCTTAATAATTGCATTACTAATCTGAAATACAAAAAAAAAGGTGATACATATATCCAAAAAAGAAAACAAACTTAAAAATAATAAAAAAATTTCATATTAAAAAGTTTAAAAATAACATATCCAAAAAGAATAGTCATAATATATAATTGAGAAAACAATTTAAATTTCTCTAAAACTAATTTAATCAACTACTAATATTAGAACTAAATTATTTAAATAATATTTAATCTATTCTAATCCTTAAATACGTATAAATTAGAATCATTCTCGTAACAACCAAGCAAAATAACATCATAAGATCGAACACTTAGAATCCGTACAAATTCAGACTATCTTCTTGTCAAAATTGTCAAATTAAATTGACTTTTATTCTTCTCAATAGCATTGCATTAATGCACCAGAAGGCCGGTAGTTTCTGAAAAAATCACAATATGTTATAAAATTATTTTTAATACAAAAAGTTTAAGAGAAGAAAATTTAAATATAGTACCAATCTTTGAATTGCATCTTCAATGTTGGCACGAATTTTTCAAAACTGAACCTAAATTGAGGAAATTCAATCTCATTATATGCTCCACTTTGAATATTTTCGAACAAACGTAGAAAATGTGGAGGGAATGTGACTTGAACTTGACCTACAAAACTCCTTAGAAACAATTGCTCGATCAAAAAAGAATAATAGATTAGAAAAAAAGAATATTTTAATTCTTAGATTTAGAGTCACTAATCACAAAGAAACACTATATATAGCCTTTAGTAGTACAAAAAATAATTATAGAAATTAATTATTGTAATATCAATTTACCACTATGAACGTTAGTATCATATTTATAGCAATTAGAATTATAAATTTATGTTTAATTTTTTATATAATTATAATTAAGATTTTTTAAAATTAGTATAATTATGCATTATTCATTAAATGCTAATTGTAATATAATTATAATAAAAATATTTTTTAAAATAAATTTA